>NW_024498574.1:600000-1113148 GCF_017590055.1 Onychostruthus taczanowskii | reverse complement strand
GGGGCGGGGGGGGGTGTGGTGGGCACCTTTCCAAACCCGCAGAACACGTGGACAGACTACACGGACACCATCTGTGGCCATGCCGTTCCACATGGCCGAGCTGCCTTAAATTGCTCCCCCCAGCCCCGTGCCGGCGCTGTTCCAGGAGAGCTGTCCCCCTGGGGCGCCTGGGCAGCGAGAGGGGGCAGCGGGCTCCCAGCCGCGCCAGACCGCCCGGTGCCCGCACCATGCAAATGCTGCTCCGTGCTGGCCCTGCGGGGCTCCTACAGTGCCTCGAGCCCGTTCCACAGCAGCCTGTGACCATAACTTAGCCCCATGCTGTTCACATAAGGGTTAGAAATCTGCACAAAAGTTTACTAAGTATGTCCTAGAACTCATAGTACAATATTTATTATTGTTAGTTGCATTTGCTAAAACAAAAATTGGTGAGACTCTGATAACTAACGTTGTCACAGTTACTAAGAAAACATGTTTCTGTTTCAAATTATGGGTTACTGTGTAGTAAACATATCCTTGAATGTATGTTACTAAGTTTTCTCTTAGTACTCCTAGAATTTCTGCTTGCATTGTTTCTAGATCAACCTGGAAGATTCAAAGAAAGTACTTGTCCTAACATTCTAGGTCTACTAAATCATACATAGAACATTAATTTACTAGTATCATAAGCAAATTTGAGCCTCAGTGTCTTTTAGCTGAGAATTTATCACCTGTCATCATTTTAAAAACCTAAAAGTCACCTGATAAAGTCAATAACAAATTCCTAACTTCTAACAGAAAGAAAAAAAAAGTATATTACTTACACTATTACCATAGTAACTAGAAAATTTAAATACCTATATTTATTTAATTATTCATAAGTTGGTTATGTTAAAAAATTTTTACACTAGCTTTTAATACAAGCTTGTTTTTAAAATATAAAATACAGAAAACCTCTCCCATCCAAGTTCATGGCTCTGATCAAGCCATGAGCCTGGCTAATAAAGAAAAATATATTAGTATATAAAAAATATATTAGTATACAAACTTTACAAAAGCAAAACCCTTTTTCCTTTGCAGTAAATGAGAAAGCCTTGTCCAGAAGCTGTTCTTTCAAGTCCTCATAGTGCAAAAGGGACCCCTCAGCAACCTCCTAGATAACTGTTCAGGGGGGGGGGGGGGGAAGGTTGGGGTGAATGTACACTCCCTCTCTAAATCTTAGTTAATACAATATTCTAATGCTTTTCTATCAATCATGTAACAGTACGATAAAGCTATGATAAATATGTTCTATGGACTCTGGGACATGCTGGACACCTACTAGATGTATCCAGCCTGCACTGCATCCTGCTTGGAACAGCATCAGCCAATGTTCATTCAATAGATATCAGAGAACCATGTAACCAGAATAATTAATAACTACCTCATAATAGTTATTAATTCCGAGACTATTGAAATAACAGTTCATATAAAGACTCTGTTTACAAATTGCTTTATATCTTGTTTGTTTTTCTCAGAGTTCTAAAGTTGAATGTTTCAAAGTTTTAATTTCAGTTTAGAGTTAAGATACAACTTACACTTTTTTACAATTTATTATTCATGTTTTTCTGTTTACAATTTATTTTTTCTATTAGTTAGACTTTTCCTTATTGTTTAAGTAGTTTGTTGTTTTCAAAGATACGTTATGATTTGCAACCTAAACATTAAGTCGTAATATGCTAACCTGAATTCTTGCCTGACAGACTCTGAACCTAAATGCTGCAGCTTCATTAATATATAATTCATACAAATTAAAACCATACTGTTTTCTGTCACGCTGCTTGCAAGGGACCCTTGCAAACAGATGACAGAGAGTAAGTTAGAATTTTAGTAAAGACAAAAGGTGAGATGTTGCAGTACAAGCTGACTTGTACTGAACATCAATACAGTTATAAATAAGAAACTCAGCCCAGTTCCATAAACCAGCATCTGGGCTGACTGACAGAGGTTTCAACCAATAACAACTCTCCTAAAATGCAAGCATTTGAATGGTTCAAAGTCTGGGAGGAATGGGAATTAGACCAATGACTGTTTAGAGCCAGGAGCTTTGAATTTCCTATAAAAGCAAGTCCTGAACAATAAAACAGGCTGTTTGGCCAATAAAACAACATTGTCGTGTGTTCCATCTCAGACACTTGAACATCACGTGTCACTTACTGAGGCATTTCAGTTAATGATTGTGTTTCTTGTGTGTTTCTGAAAATAATCTCTCAAGTAGCAACATTAGCATACTCATCATGGTTCAAAAGGGCAGCTGTCCAGCTTCAAACATAACACCCTTCCTTGTGCTGAATGTCCTCACTGAAAAGTACTATGACCTGTCAAATTAGAAAATTAGAAAGAGAAGTTCTGTTCTTTTGAAAAGGTCTCCTTGGTATCCAGTCTGTAGCTTTGGAAGACTGCAGTAGTTGACTACAAAGCAGAGACATTTGAATTAGTGGCATTTATTACAGAAATAATTTAACAATTATTACACAATGGTCCTCTTTCAGTTTATGGTAAGTACAGTTCCAAGGAATACCCTTCAGAGGCACTTATCTCAGAGGACGGTTATTTGTATAAGGCTGTTGAGCCCCATATAACCCCTGGGGCTATATGGGGCTCAACAGTTCTCATATACAATTACCTCCACACTCACTAGTGAGTGATGTAATCTAAAAGTACCTGGACAGGTATTCTACACACAATTTCACATCCTCATTTTCAAAATGTTTGTAGAAGTACTAGTCTTGGAGATTTTATTTGGACTACTCCAAGTTATGCTGTCAGTACAGAATAACTATGGAGTCCAATGCTGCTCTTTCAGATGCCCAAATGGGGTGGCAAAGCAAGACACTATAAATATATACATGCTAGACAATGGGACAGCACCTGGCACCTGTCACTTAAAACTCCTGATGACCCAGCCAGCTCAAGTAAAAAGGACTGCCATCTTGTGGTTACAGGAAAAAGGGTGCCACTATGGGTGTAATCAAACTATGTATTCTTCCATCTACATCATGAACTGTCATTTGCAACAGGTGTCTGGTACACACTCTACCCCTCAGACTATGACCTGGGTGTTTGAGATAAGGAAAAAAAAGAGTCAACCCTGAGAGGCAGGGTAATGACTCAGCCCTGATAGCTCACTCTGAGGATGCACAGTCACACCCATTTTGAGGGGGTCATCCCTGTTAATGGACCATCAAAAACTCAGGGCTACAATGACCATCAAGGACTCCCAAAATATCCTATGACTCATAGGATTACATCATTCCATTATGAAACTCCCTGTCCTGGGTGAGGTACCACCTGAATCTGATCACATATAATCTTGATATTTGAGGACTTGGGACACCACCACTGAACACCCATAGGTAGACCCAAACTTCCACAGGAGGATCAGACTTTTCCACAGGATGACTGCTTTCAACAAAACCATAACCATCACTCCGATGGGACTGCAACCGCTGTTTAAGTGGACTGTGACCACCACCCTGACCAACAGGGTGTGAGGATGTACTCTGACTTTGTTGGTTTAAGCCAGTGTTTCTGTTGCATTTATTGTAATTACATTTATTGCAATCATTCTCATAAATTGCAATTCCAACCTGAAATCTTTCTCAAGCTGATTGTGTGGGGGCTCATTTCTCCTGCTGGTTTACCAGCACATACATCTGAGATATTCTATACACGCATAATCCAAATTAGGGCACAAACCTTGCACTATAACTTGACCGAAAATTTTGGTCAGTAAACACTTGGTAAGAAAGCAGCTAAAGGATGGACTGGGGCTCCTATTCCAATCCTTTCGTATGACTTGGGAGAGTTAGATCCAGATAGTGTAGTTTAATTAAAATTGGAGGATGTAGGTACATCAAACCATATGTGCAGTGGCATTACAATGTCTGCTGCACAGTCATTGACTGAATGAATACTATATCAATGAAAAAATATTTCTAAACACTAAGACAAAAATTTAAAAATCACCATGATGGTGAGAGATGATTTTTTAATGAAAATCTCTGTCTCAAATGTATGCTAAGCAGTAATGTGAAAATGGAATTATTGCAAAATGCCACCAATTACTGTGCAAATTGGGCTTCTGCTGGCATGAAGGTGCAGCTGATTTACATATAATGTGGTTGGAAATTAACAATGTGACACATAAGACTTCAGAAACATCAGACAATCCTGCTATAAATTCCACTGGCATAAATACTGCCACTTATAGATCAAAGGCAGCACTGCAACCGTTGTATGTTCACTCTAAAACTCTAAAAATACTAGACTTTCTTTTCAATGGGATTAGAACTGGGAACTCTAAGGTAGCAAGGCAATAATGTCTCAAATTAACTAAAGGAACATGTTTTTCAATTTATCATGGGAAGACGGAGATATTTTCAATTAGACTGACAGAATTTTTTGGAACAAGAAATTGTGCATTGAAAGGATAAAAGCCTTCAGGAACTGGATACTCTGAGCAAACAATACGTACATCATCTCATACTTTTATGTAAACAGCATTACCATAATAACAGCTTCATCGTGCACTGAAACATTGTGATGAATCACAAGGTTTTATACAGAAATGTCCTGTTTGAAATATGCTGATATTTTTTACAAAGTACTGGCTATTCCAACTCATGCTTTAGGAAAGTATCCATGAATGCTGTAACACTGATGCCATGTCAAGAAGAAAAACACATTACATTTACCTCTTAAAACAAAAGAATAAATCCATGGTAGATGCATAAGTTACTCTATGATTCTTAGACCAATTTCAAAAAATCATAAATGGCTTGGGTTGGAAGTAACCTTAACAATCATCTGTTTCCAAAACCATTCCACTAGACCAAGTTGCTCAGAGCAACAAAGTGTTCCCAGGGACATAAACAAAACAGATTAAATGGGAGTGTGGTCCTGGATTCCATGGACACAAAAATTTGAGATGCAATGTGTTATTCTGGTTCTGGGTACTGGATGATATTTGTTGGTTCACAATTCATAGGAAAGTAGTGTTAGTATTAGCCTATTAGTGAGACTACTGAGATCACTAGTGCTGCTTCTAGCAGTAGTAAAGAAGGATTGAGAACTGTGAATACAAAATAAATTTTAAAGGTACTTTTAGATATTGCCAATGTTTAATCTTCCTAAATTTCCAAAGCAAATGACCCAGGTGCCTCAGCTGCTAAATATTCACAGTCTCATGATATATCAACAGGGCCAAAGCAGCAAGGATGGAGCAAGAAGAGTGCTTGTGGTCCTTTGAGAATGTAGGACAAATATGGCAAGCATAACCGCACCCTTCTGACAGTCACTACTTTTGCTACTGATGGTGAAAGAGCTGGTGTTTAAGCAATGGTGTAAGGTATTGTCCAGGGGTGACTTTATGCTGAATTGTATCCCCATTCGTCTGTTTAGTACAAAAAAAGTTTTGCACCTTTAAGACTGGTTCTGAGATCGAAGGCCAGGGAGAGAAGAAGCGCGCAGTTTGTTTTCAGACACTGCACTCACTCCTCCACATTCCTGCTCCTGGACTGTGCTATCTGTGGATGGACAGACAGCAGGACAGAGCTCTCCTTTGCTTTTAGTTAGCTTTTAGCTAGCTAATGCAGAGAAGTTCCCTGGACTGTGGTTTTTCTTTTTATTGGAACTGTTTAAATCTGCTCTGGACTGAACACCCAGAAGAGCACCCAGAACAGTGTCGGTGATGGAGAGAGATGGGGAAGACTGATTTGGTGATCAGAATCCAATTTTATTGTGGAATACCAATGTCTATATACTATTTCAGGGAGACTAGTAATGTGTACTACGATTAGGTTAAACTCACACACATAAAATGATGCATATAACAACATCTCTTGCTTGCAGAGTTTAATGGGATTTTCTTTCTCCAGCAAATCTCTTTGATTTAAACTTCTTGCAATCTAGGTTTAATTTTCAAAGTTCCGTTTGCTTTTGCCAAGGAATCCTGTTATCAAACCTCTTATATTAAGCAGGTCAAAAGTTCATTATCTGTCTTGTGCCCGCCACATTCCAACACACCAGGAACTCCCACCGTGAGTTCCCACTCCGGGCCGGGCCTGGGCCACAGCATTTCCAGCGCAAGAAGGATTGATAAGAGACTAAGTGAGCTGAGCTACAGTCCACAAAAGGGACTTTCTGAGTTTGTTATCTTTTCAAAGCAGCCAGAGGTTTTATTGTTTAATATTGTTAAATTTTTTTTGGGCTGGTGAATGCTTTGTCTGCTAAAGAAACAGTTTTTTCCACTTTTCTCCAAGGAAATTTTTCCCAAACCAGTTGGGGGAGGGGTCACTTGAATTTCTTTCTAGAGGAAACTCCTTTGGAGGTTTTCTTCCAAATTTGCCCTAAACCAGGTCAGCTAGGATTGGCTAGGAGCCAATCAAAAAATTAGGGAACACAGTCATTTTTAGCTGGAGGATCCCAACAACACTTTAAGGATATGTGCTTTTTCCTCAAGAATAAATTGAAAAGAATTTTGAAGACTAAAAGTTATTCCTCCTGGATTATCCGGAATACCACCTGCTTTGACAATGAGTCTTCACAGTTCCATGTTTTGGGGATAAATTTGAATACAAAGATGGCACATACCATGGTTCTGTATTAAAGAATATTATTCCCTACAGTATCTCTTTAATTTTATGAATTTTTCATAATACACATAACTGTACATGGAGGAAGGATGACCAGTAACACTTTTGTCCTGTCTTCCAACACACAAGGAGTAACCCCATGTTTTGATTTCATACAAATCCATTTTAATTTGGGCATAAAGATCAGGAGCTTCAATAAAAGCAGTCTCTAACACCAAAAACACAATTTAGACAGTGAAGAAGAAAATAATTTCTTCCGTTTTATTGTTCTACAGATTTTGAAGGGTGTTTTGTTCATCCGCATTCAAGCAGCACCATAATAGACATGTGACTCTATTTAACATTATCAATACTCCGGACTCCAGACATTCCAAATGATAACAACAGCATGGACTAGTGGGGGTGAAAGGGTAGTGCAACTTCAATTTTGAAACAAAACAAGAAAACAAAAAACAAACCCACAAACAAACAAAAATTTATATGAAAGGGGAGCTGGTTGAAATCTGCTACGCTTTGGTGTCCAATGAATTTCAGATGCTGCAGGCTGTCCTGACCCAGCAGGTGGAAATTGGTGATAGGTGCTAGGGAAACCTGTTTCATTCTTCATGTCTCTGGATGGGACAGCAGGATTTCTGAGATCTCTCCAAGAGGGGGCAGGGGAAAAAATCTGATCACGGAGAGCAAATCTGTAAGGAAATGTGTTTAGTTTGGGAAGTCTGGGAATAATTACTGCAGTCCATGGAGTCATAGAAATGCTCCTGGAAAAAGGTTCAGGCACAGTTAAACTGAGCTCATTGTATCTAAAAAATGTTTTTAGCATACTTAATTAGCAGAACATTTATATCAGCAATTATAAAAAACACAGAATAATCATATGACATCAGAAATTGTACCTTTTTTGATTTGAATAAGGTTTGAATCAGCTTATAGTTTTATTGTACGGGATTTAGATTCCACTGTTTTGCTTTATTCACGGTATCAGTAAAACAAATTCCATAATAATAACACTGCAAAACACAGTTTTTAAAAATCCTTCATGCGATAGACAACTACCTGCAAGACACTACCTAGATTTTTAATTTTTTATTTTTTGAAAATAGAATAAAAATGTGGAAAACGTCAGAATTTTAATAAAATGAGAAAACATGTAGAGAAATTTTTGAATATGCGTGAATAGGATACAATACATTTTTTAATGTAAGTGTCATATAACCTGTTTCTACAGATTTTCAATAACACACAACAGCTGATATCTCCTCAGGTCTATAACAGCTGAAATTTCTGCAGCAAAACCATTTTGGAAACTCAACTCCCTCTTTGAAAAAATCTTATTTCACTGTTCTGTGAATTCACTAAACGCTTGGCAGCAAGGCAGAGGATAAAATACTTCAAAGGCCACAGATTCATCCAACCATGGAGTCACATTTAGATTGCAAAATCCAGATTTTCCGAAACAATAGAAGGACTGCAAAATACAGTGAAATGAAATTCCAGTGAAGGAGAAACCCACTTGTATCCCAATAACCTGTACTCTGTGTCACAAATACCTTTCCACAGGAAAAAAAAATCATTAAGTTTTGCTACATGATATAACTTGTTTTCTTAGGTTGTAAATGCAAGATGTGGTTGGGGGTGTGTATTCTATTGCTGTCTGTTAGAGGTGGGGCAGTTATTTGGGGTACCTGTTGAAACCAAGTGGAGCAGTTTATCTCTTCCAAGACTCATCCTCCCTCTGGGGAGATATCTTCTCTTAATGGGCTGTTGAGTCTCACTGCATGACTCATAAAATTACATCATCCCATTGTGAGATGCCCCACCCAGGGGGAGGAGCCAAGAATTCCTACCTGGATATACTCTGAAATTTAGAAAACCACAATCAGCCTTTTCTGCCTGGATTCCCAGAGGAGTATCTTTCTTTTTCACTGGATTCCCAGAGGAAGACCAGGCCCATCTACACCATAACTGAACCCTCAGAGGAAAACTACACCCTTCTACAGGATCACTGCTCCAACAGAACAACATCTGTCACTCCAGGAGGCCTGCAGCCACCATTCAATCAGACTGCTGCTAACACCCTGACCAACAAGGTGTCAGGTTGTATTCTGACTCTGTCAATGTTTTTTGGGGTTTTTTTGTACTATTGCATTTGTATTTTTTTTTCCTAGAAAATAAATGGATTTTCCCAGTAAAGAACTGTTATTCCTATTCCCATATCTTTACCTGGAAGCCACTTAATTTCAAAATTATAATAATTCAGAGGGAGGAGGTTTACATTTTCCATTTCAAGGGAGCCTCCTACCTTCCTTAGCAGACAGGTCTTTTCAAACCAAGACACTTGTGCATCACTGAATGGTGGTGTCACAGAGGGACAGATTGTGACACTCCAAAGCCTGGCTCTCCAACAATACTGGCCTTCCTGGTGTTTTCTTCTGCTGGCCCATCTCAGAAATTATGCCTGTGAGGGCAAAACCTCTTGTGCTTTGCCCAGCCTCCAGCACAGATAGGAATTCTATGAACTTCTCATTCCGCAGCTTCTTGAGTTCAAGAGAATAAGAGTTTCTCTAATGGTCCAGACCAAATAGCATATAAAGACTTACTCCTATTACTTGATAAAAAAGTACAGTTTTGAAAATATGGTCAGTGAGTTTTTATAATCTTGACTCATTTTTTGGATACAAAAGCACCACACAGCATCTTATGCATTGGACATCCCTAGTCTGAGACTAAGAGGGATAATCAACAAACACACAAAAAAGAACTCTCATTCATCAGTAAACAAGACACATAGCTACAAAAATGAGGCTGCAAATTATTTTCCTCCCTCTAAATCTCATGCAGCCATTGTGTACCTTGGTCTCTATTAAACAAAGGATGCTCAGCAAGACAAGCAATGTGATTCTCCCCAGCTACTTTCAGCAAACTATACATTTTTCCCTAAGGCACTGAGCAGAAATGGTGAAAGGCATTTCCATGGCTTTCCATTGCTTGCTTGAGGAATGCCTGGTCAGTCTTTCCATTTTGACTCCTCTCTAAGCATCCACCCCAGTGTTTTCTCACGAGCTCTTCCATCATTGCGGCTGCAGCAGCATTTCCGTATTTCAGCCAATATGGCCTAGGGCTCCAGAAGCCTTTGGCTGACACTTGGGTGTAAGGGTAAAGGAAAACTGCTTCAGGAGAAGAGGAAGGAAAAAGCAACCTGAGACTGCATTAAGGAAATAGCCATTTATTTTTTTTTTCCTTGAGTAAAGATTTGCTGTGGCTTTTCTACAGCTGATCATGGCGCTGTCTCTTGCTGGAATGCGAGGCATCTGGGGACCCAGGGGTCCTCCTCTTTCGGCGGCACTGGGATGTTACAGGTGAGGGGTCACTGCCCTGGCTAGGAGCAGAGGAACCTGCAGCCACTCTTGTTTCTCCAAGCTCTTCCTGGGGCTGCTCCTGCTCTGCAGGGATGGACACAGACGGAGAGTGGCTGGGATGCCCATTAAGGGCAGTCTCCAATGTGCTGGCTTCCTCCTCCGTGTTGAAATTTGTGATGCCACTGGATGGGGCCTGGCTGAGGGTGGGAGCACCCTCCTGGGAGGCAGGGGGAGCAGAGCTGGCAGCAGGGATCTCATCCTCCTCCCTGGCAGTGTGAGAGTGCCGCAGCCTCCAAACCTCCTCACTGCACTGAGTCTCAATGATATTGAGGATGCCATGGACCAGTGATGCAGTGTATTGCTGGAGACGGGGCTGCAATCTCTGGACCAAGACTTCTCTGTCTGGACCATAGACACAGAGTGCAAGCACGATGCCACTCTCTGCACTCTTCACCTGATACCACTCACCCCCATATATCATCTCCAGCCCCTGGTGTAGCCATGGCCTCACAGGGTCCAGGAGGTTCCGTCGTCTTCGGAAGAGTTCTGCCCACAGCTCAGGCAGGATGCCACCGACGGCCTCTGGTCCTGCAGCCTGCTGCTGAGCAGGGGCTGTTATTCCTTGTGGAGAGGAAGCAAGGTAATCTGCAGAGCCAGGGGTTCTGTTTTCAGCCAGGCTTCTAGGAGCTTCTGCTGCCTGGCTGTTCATCTCTGGCAACTCTCTGGGAGGTGTGATAAGACAGTGTAGGTAGTCATCTCCACCATGATCAGAAAACTTCACTGTCAAGATGGATCTTCTGCAGAGTGGGCAGGCAGGATTTCTTTCTGCCCAGCGCAGGATGCAGCCAAGACAGAATCGGTGGCCGCAAGGCATTGCGTAAGCCACGTCATCTGGCGTGTCGCAGCATATGGGACACCTCCACTCCTTCCCTGTGGCCATGTGTGCTTGTTCCCACAGGTTGGCCCAGGCTCTGACAGCACCTGAATTTACAGAGCAATGGTTGTGAGGTCACAGTTGACGCCGGCCGTTTATATACAGACACCAACGGAACGGGACCACACCTGAATAGCGTCATGAGCTGTTTATTTAAAAAGCATCAGTCTCATTACATGACTTTGACAATGGATCGATGCGAACAGCTCGCTATCCAAACAGCAGGCCGAGGAAACTTAATGTTACAACATATTATAAGACAATCTCAGATCTAGTTTCAGCCAATCACGTAGAGCAAAAGCATATTGACAGTATTTCTATCCAACTACATGAAGCACACGTAGCCTCGGTTAAAACAATAGCAGCTTTTCTCTCATACAATGGTTCGTTTATAAAAGACACTGCTCAGAGCCCCATTCATATTTGACCCTCTAAATATTTACTAAAATATACCTTTTTGCAACTTAGAAAGCCAAACTACACAGCTTTATCGTTTTATTTCTCATGTCTTAGCTCCTGCCGATATATCTTTTCTGCTGCTTTAGCATTTCACTGTCCTTACTGTCTGAGGCCTTTCCTTTTTCCCAACTTTCCTAAAATCCTCTAACCCTATAAATTCCCACAACAGTCATAATCTACCACCAGGATTATGATTATTCCTAGGATTATTATTAGGATTACTATCACCTCCACCACCCAATAATGTTACAATGTGATCTCTGCCCCTGTGGCTCTTGGAAATACACTACTAGTTGGAGGCTGCCCTCTGCAGGAGTCTCTGCTGCACCTCAGAAAAGAGGGCATCACCAAACAATTAGTTAATGGATCCATGGCTGTGGAAAAACAGCAAGTTAAAGTCTGGTCTATCACAGATCAGAAATTCAGCATGAGGGGTTCAGGAAACCAAGAAAAGTTTCAGATGGTGCTATGAGGAATGGCTGGATTTCACAATCCATGAAGGAGTGTTTCTCAGGAGATGGCCAAAATGCACAGATAATCTGGACAAGAGAACTAGAGACATATTGGGAAGGGGACCCTCGCAAGAGAAAAGCATCAGTGCAGCTATATCTACAACATCATGTAAGTCTGACATTGCCTAAATAATGCTGTCCCAGCTCGCAAGTCTGGGGCCACATCAATCCATGTTGGAAGCAATGGGAAAAAGGGCCATTGGGGTGGAGTTGTTTATGTCAGTAGAGGCAGGACTGAAAAAACTGAAGTGCAAGGGCATCTGAGGAGGGGAAGAAAGACAGAGCCTTTGGTGACTGGCATGAAATACCTATGGTGAGCAGAAGACATGGGTGAGAAGAAAAGTAGAAAGTGGAGCTGCAGTAGCCTCAGACATGTGCAATGGAACATTGGGACAGATATCCCTAGTGGTCTCTTGTGCATCACTGAACTGTGGAGGCTGGCATCACAGAGTGGCAGACTGTGACCCTCCAAAGCCTGGATCTCCAACAATACTGATTTGCCTGGTTTTCTCTGCTGCTCGTGGCTCCTCTCCAAGTATCACCCCTGTGTCTTCTCAGAAGCACTTCATGATTTGGAGCATTATGGCACTCGCAAAAACAAGGGACAGGGCAGAATATAGACACCAAGACTGGGAGGACAGGAGAAAAGGACATTCTGAGGGGATCCAGAAGCTTTCCCTTGCCCCATCTGAAAACCAGAAACCCCGGAGGAGCGGCAGGGAGGTTGCCAGGCCAGCTCCCCCCCCGCCCGCCCCGCCTTCCCCACCCCCATCCTTGGAGAAGGGGGAGCAGACCAGCCCTGGCCAGGTATGTCTGCAAACCACGTCTCTTAGGACCCCTACCCTAGCTAAGTCCTTTGGATTTCCTCTGAAAAATCCCCTGAGACGGAAGAAATCGGTGAATTTTGGCAGTAAAATCGGAAAAAGCCGAGGTAATTGTATCCACTCTGAGAACAATGGAGCACATGGCAGACGCCATGATGGCCATGTGGCCAGCGCTGCCTTTTGTGGGTGTGGCCTACCATACTCCTCAGCTTCCCAAAATTCCCTGAGTGCCTCCTCACTGAGCTCCTGCCCCTCAGAGGAGGGACACTCCCCTTTTGTGGGCCGAGCCCGGTCGGTGTCCCTGCCCCTGCTCCCCGCCCACACCCCGGGACGGCACGCCCCCTCCCTGCCGAGCGTGGGAACCGGATGTGATATCTCGGAAGCAACGCCATCCAAGATGGCGGTGCCCATATCGGACACACTGCCGGACCAAAAAACAAACTATTACCATACTAAAAGATGTAATTCTAAAGATTCTGAGTAAGAGTTTAATGGACAAGGAGTCACGGATACCTGGTAGAGGATAAGAAAGGATGCAGTTCAGGATGGAGAGTGGGAAATAGCATCAAAATTAAAAGTTTTTCCTGTGAAGTATACAGTAGGTGCTACCCCTCAGGGACCCTGGCAGCAGATTAATTTTGCAGAGTTAAAAGAGATTTGCAAAGCCTCTCGTTTGTATGGTAGAGATTCTGCATATTTCAGAAGTCTTTTGCAAGCCACTTTTACTGCAAAATTAAGTTTTTGGACCGTTTGAAAATGGCATTAAGAAAAGCAGATTCCAATAGATTGTGCCAGACGAGAGTTATTAAAACGGCTTCCAATTTCTAATGCAAACCCAAGCTGCAAAAAAATATTACGTACATTGCCACAAGATCCCTAGCCCACCCTAACACAGCTAGTGAGTGGATGCTTGCAATCACCTAAGTACTCCGGAACATGCAGCAGCAATGCAGGCAGAGGTACTGGCTAATACCATTACCACAGCTCAAGAAAATACCCTAAAGCAGCAAGAAAAAGCTGCAGAAATGCAAACACAAGCCCTAGCAGAACCTTTAACAGCATTCAAAGATGCATTATTCTTATTTCAATTATAAGTTAGAAGTTCAAGATATTCAGTTTGAGAAGAAGCAGCTTAAAAAGCTTGTAAAATGGGTAACAGCAGAATTCCCGAACTCAGAAATGTCTCAGAAACTTACTCCAGAATTCTGGGATTCAGTTGGACTGAAATTATATAATATGGAAAAGAATAAAAAGTCCAGTTTAAAGCTGCGTCCAATATTTAGGACGGTGTTAAAATTTGTAACAACGGAAAGTGAAAAGCAAGCAAAAAATGCATATAAGCCGGCAAAAACAAGGGACAGGGCAGAATATAGACACCAAGACTGGGAGGACAGGAGAAAAGGACATTCTGAGGGGATCCAGAAGCTTTCCCTTGCCCCATCTGAAAACCAGAAACCCCGGAGGAGCGGCAGGGAGGTTGCCAGGCCAGCTACCCCCCCGCCCGCCCCCCCTTCCCCACCCCCATCCTCGGAAACGGGGGAGCAGACCAGCCCTGGCCAGGTTTGTCTGCAAACCACGTCTCTTAGGACCCCTACCATAGCTAAGTCCTTTGGATTTCCTCTGAAAAAACCCCTGAGACGGACGAAATCGGTGAATTTTGACAGTAAAATCGAAAAAAGCCGAGCTGATTGTATCCACTCTGAGAACAATGGAGCACATGGCGGACGCCATGATGGCCATGTGGCCAGCACTGCCCTTCGTGGGTGTGAAGGCTCACCAGCCCCCTCGGCTTCCCAAAATTCCCTGAGTGGCTCGTCACGGAGCTCCTGCTCCTCAGAGGAGGGGCACTCCCCTTTTGTGGGCCGAGCCCGGTCGGTGTCCCTGCCCCTGCTCTCCGCCCACACCCCGGGACGGCACGCCCCCTCCCTGCCGAGCGTGGGAACCGGATGTGATGTCCCGGAAGTGACCCCATCCAAGATGGCGGCGCCCATATCAGAGACACTGCCGGATCAAAAAACAAATTATTACCATACTAAAAGATGCAATTCTAAAGATTCAGAGGAAGAGTTTAATGGACAAGGAGTCACGGATACCTGGCAGAGGATAAGAAAGGATGCAGTCCAGGAAGGAGAGTGGGAAATAGCATCAAAATTAAAAGTTTTTCCTGTGAAATATACAGCAGGTGCTACCCATCGGGGACATTGGCAGCAGATAAATTTTGCAGAATTAAAAGAGATTTGCAAAGCTTCTCGTTTGTATGGGAGAGATTCTGCATATTTCAGAAGTCTTTTGCAAGCCACTTTTACAGCAAATGTGTTCACTCCCCATGATTTAAGACAGCTTTGTACATCCCTGCTGTCCCCTACAGAGTATTCTCTGTGGGAACTCGCGTGGAAACGTTTGTTAAATGACCTTTTAAGAGGTTATGCAGGAACTCCAGCCACTGCAAATTTAACTATAGATCAGCTTTCAGGAGAAGGAGCTCATACAGATCCACAAACACAAGTCAGGACCCTAGGTAAACAAGTACTACAGGATGTCCTAGGATCCGCAGAAGGCCACTACCAAGAAACAGTGGATACAGAGGTCCCTGTCACAATACTAACAATTTTCACCCAGTACAGAGTTGTTCCTACCATCTGCCGGGAAACGTGCAGCCGAGCACGACGCAGTGGCGTGCTATGACACAAGAACCACTGTACCAGAAGCCACAGACCACCACAGGCCACCAAGTTCAGAACTGCAGCACATCTTTTCAGGACTTCCGACCACAATGTCCCCAGGTACCAGACTGGAGCTGTCTACAGCCCAGCCAGTGATGCTAACCAATGCCATTGCTCACACAGTATCCACAGGACAGCTGGGACCTGAACCACAGCCACGTCAGTTCTTAATAGTGGGAGTGAACAGATCCCATGCAGAAGGTTTTTATGTCATTCCAACTGTGTTATCTGTCACTTGTTCACAAGAAATTACAGTGTTAGCTTTGTGTCCAGACCCTCCATGTTTTCTCCTCAAAGGACTAACCATAGCACAAGCTTTTCTCCTACCAGAGTCACAGAACAACACAGCTGTCATCGCTTGGACCAGGCACATCGGCCGCGGGCGGCCTCAATTCACCTGTGTCCTGAAGCACCTCGGGAAAGCCATCACCCTCACTGGCCTGATAGATACCGGAGCAGACGTCACTCTGATATCGAAATCGAAATGGCCACAGGACTGGACCATTGTGTCTATGCTGGATCAGCTGGCAGGTATTGGTGGTCACTGTGAGAGCTTTCAAAGCTTACACTCAGTCACTTTTGAGGGACCTGAAGGTTGTGTTGCCACCAAAAGACCATTCATTGTTGTCATGGATTGACTCTGGCACAGTGCCAGTGCCCCCATGAAAGGTGTATTTCCCAAAAAATGGTCACTGTGAGATGTGACCCGGGAACAGAACAAAGCAGGCTCCAACCTGGAAATGGAGGGAAAAACAACACTTTATTAATCTACACAGACACAAAAAGGAAGGGGAAAAACTACTATTGTTGTTGTGATAAAAGAGTTGTTAACCTACCTCTATGTAAAAATCATATATAGCCAGAAATTTGAAGCTTGCCTGGAAAAAATTTTTCACCCAAGTCAAGATAGAAAATTAGAAACAAAATTAAAAGGGCTTATGAGAACTGGCCCGGGACAAACAACTTAATACTTCCTTGCCTTGTTTGTTGTGATAAATTGGAGAGAGCAGAGAATGAAGAGCTGCTACTCATCACTGGTATCACACATTGCTGAAGGGTCAGGGTCTACTCATGGTCAACATGGGAATGGAAAAAATTCAAGAAATGTCCAGACCCTCAGAAATGACATCCTCCTGGTTCCCCAAGCCTCAAACTCACCCCAAGACCAGCCCCAGGGGAGCATTTCCTTGCATAGCTCACCTGCAATGTTACAAGCATTCTGTGGTACCTGGCTACCAGAACTAGGAGAAAACATTGATGGGGAGACAAAGACAATGGCTCCTAGATGGGCACTGGTAGCTGATGGCAACCTCCAATGCACCACCCAGCACTAGGAATATCATGGAGCAGTCATCCAGCCCCTATATGCACACTTGGCAGGAGCCCATGAGGCCTCTTGCAAGGCTAGGAACACTCACTTTTATTGTTGCTGGAGATTGCAAATTAAGAGCTTCTTCTTATTACACTTCTGATTTGACAGAAGACAGGTTCAAACTTCACTGAAATTAAAGGAAACTTGTTCTCTAAACTGAAGTATTTGATGTTTAGGTTGTTCAGAGATACTGCTTCAGAAGCAAAGGTTTGGTGGCTTTTTCCTCCTCATGTGTGAATTCAGAGCCAAAAAGACTTTTTCTTTTTTTTTTTTTTTTTTTTTCATTATAAAATAAAAAATATTTGTACTACTGATCTCTATATATATCCAGACTTTATTGTAAAAAATATTAAAATATTAAAAGCACTGCAGCTCTCCAAATGCTAAGCATAGATCTAACCCCCAGAGAAGCTGTAAATGCATTTTTAATTATTCCTCCAAATTTTTGCCAGTTCTGGCCATAGCAGAAGGACATGATGGGGAAATGTCCATTTTTAATTAATTTTTAATTGTTAATTTTTTTTTTTTCATTTATTTAGACTACAGGACCTAAAGGGAAATTGAAATATTCTTAGCTTTTTTCTATAATGAAACCAGCCTCTGTTATTACTCAAGTATCTAAAGCTTTTGGTAAACATTGCACTTTACAGTACTCGTAACTCTTCTCCAAGTTTTTGTTGATAATTAGTCTCCTGTCTTATGGTTATGTAAATGTATATTTAGTTACATATCACTGGAAACACAGAAAAGTCCTTAAATAATTAAGGTGTTCAACTAGATCAAATTAACTTAAAGGTGTAAAACTTATTATTCAGTATAAACAGAACAAGGTGATTGGGGATAAAAGCATCATATAGTCAACCCAGGACATTCCACCCCTTATCCCCATATCGTCAGCTTACTACTAAAACTAATACATATTTTAATTCTACAAACACGTACATTATACATCCAATATACAGCTATACACAGACAATGGTAGTAACATTCAGCAAACAGTGATATTTATACATAGTTCTCACCCAACAATCAGATCTCCCTGAGGTACACATTGGGTACCAGAACCTCTGATCTGTACTGCTGAGATTTGGAGAAGGTCTTCTTTAATCTCCTCTCTGAGCTTCTTATGATTCTCCTCAATCTTATCCTCTAGTCTCTGCAGACGTGTTTCCACCGCTGCGATTCTGGCATGTGTTGGCCCATGTACAGCATCTGCATATGCTCGGAGCTTCTTTGCCATGTCAAGCACAGTCTCCTCACTGTCATCCCGCTTCATTACGGCTAAAGCAGAAGCATATTCGTGTGGCCCAAGTCGTACAAGTTTTCGCCACATCACAGACGTACATGGTACTGGATTTACAGTGTTTATGTCATCTGAGAAGATAATCTCTGCCACTGCCATTCTTTCAGGCGTTGAATTTTTTGTTCTATGGTTTTCTACTGGGTTTGCTGCTAGAGATTATCAGCACACAGGTATCTTTGTTCTACACTTCCCAGGACCCGTGCCCAGAGGCTGTGAGGGTTAGCCCCCCTCATCATGCCTTGGTTGATGACAGGATCATGTGACAGGGATCCCAAATGCCTTGCTTCAGTGCCGTCCAAAACTGTAGCCTCACCTGCAGCATCCCAGAGACGGACTAACCAACTAATTATAGATTCATCAGGTCTCCGAGTGTAATCCTTTCTTAGGCCACGAAGGTCCTCCAGGGAATAGGAATCAATAGTATCTTCTGCTGTTATGTTAGTTGCTTGAACTGTGGCTTTTGTATCATAATTGCTGTTGAGGGTCCTGCCCCTGGATCATCATTAGCGGACACTGGCCGATTAGCTTTCCTTGTGTGCTTCTTTGCTGCTGCAACTGCCAGTGGCTTAGGGTTACTGTCTGTTTTAGCTACAGCCTGAGTAGCCGGCGTAGCTGCTGATTTATCTCCCTGCCCCCCTGCCTCTGTCTGCTGCTCTACAGTATCTAGCAGTGTGCAATAAGCGTAGGCCAGGGTCCAGCTTATTGCAATGAGCCTTTTCTCTTTAGAGAAAAGCACTTCTCTTTTAGGTATTTCCCCACCTCAGCTGGGTTCTGAATTAGTTCATGTGGAAAATCCCATGCTACAGGGTCGGAGAATTCCTTCAGGGTTTGGCCCATATTTTCCCATTCTCCACACCACTCAGGATTCTCCACATGTCTACTTCTGTGTCAGGGGTCTCATCAGCTCTTCTGGACATCTCAGCCCTCATTCTAGAGAAGCTGCAGACCATATAGAGGAAGCTTACCAGATTAAATACCAGAAAGATGGTCTCTACAGATCCAAGAAAAAAAAAAAAAAAATCACAGTCCAGGGAACTTCTTTGCCTCAGCTAGCTAAAACTAACTAAAAGCAAAAAAAAAAGGGGAAAAGAGGAGCTCTGTCCTGCTGTCTGTACATCCGCAGACAACACAGTCCAGGAGCAGGAATGTGGAGGAGTGAGTGCAGTCTGAAAACAAACTGCGCGCTTCTTCCCTCCCCTCTTCACTCTCCGGAAGAGAGCCTTAAAAGTGTAAAACTTGTTATTCAGTATAAACAGAACAAGACGATTGGGGATAAAAGCATCATATAGTCAAACCAGGACAATATTGCACTGACATTAGGATATACCTTTAACACTTGAGACCAACTGAAAGTTTTGTGTTGTTTAAAAAGCAGAGCTGCTGTGCTGTGATTACCAGTGTGTCAATTGCCATGTTACCTGAGATGGCTGTAGCTTAATTCATTCTGATTACGTAAGCAGCTAGATATATACTAATAGCAATTGATAGAATTTAGCCATTGTCTTCATTTAAACATGCAGTAGTATTCACTTCGTATTAATCTCTAAAGCACAGGTCTAATTGAAAAGCCCATATATCTTAGTACACATGACAGGAGGCCTGTGAATTTATTGAAGAAGGTTAGGAGTAGGAATAGCTGCTTGCTAATACCATGTACAGGCCTTGACTTCAGACATGTTTTACTGCAACCATTGGCCACTGTTTCCATACAGAAACTGAAAATCACACATGGATATTTCCTCACTGAAATGAACTTCAGTGCACAGAGCCATGTGAGACAATCTAAGAAAAACAGGGAATTTATTTAGCTTGAACAATCTGTTTGAATGCACAGGAATTAGCAAAACTTGAGGTAAAATTTGAAAATAAGGATTTATTTGTCTTCCTCATTAAAAAAGAAGGCTGTATATGGATAATTACTATGCTTACATATTGCTGTGTGTAGTTAGGCATATTGACAATATTCTATAGAATGCACAAATTCTTTATGTTCTTATTAGCTTGTGTTTATGTATGATGGGATTGCCTTATATAAGGCTCAAAATGTGAAGTGTGTATATCTTTCCTTAACATTCTAATGCCAAATTTTATGGGATGGGAGAGGTAGGATTTATTGAAGAGATTATAAGGTAATGGCTGCATATTTTTCCAGTATTTATTCCAGAGTCTTTTGTGGCACTCATTTCCATAGTAAAATATTAGTTCATGCCCTCATTCTTCATTCTTCTGAAAGTAAACAAGTAGGAATTGAGATTCACAGTTGAAAAACTAAAATATGTCAGAACAGGATTTCTGCACCAGAGACAACACTAAAATTTAGATCTCTGTAGTCCTAAACAATTGTTTTAATCCAAATTCATCTAGAGCTTTATTGGAGGTGAAAGCAATTAATTATTCACCAAATAAAATAATAATCATGGTTTAAATTTTTTAGTGTTTCCCAAATCATCTCCACTTGACTGCTGTACCTACTCCAGGGAAAATGAAGAGAAAACATCTGTCATTTGAAATACTTAGACAGAATTTTTCATAAATGTTTTCTCAGTCTCAGATCAGGAATTCTGCCTCAGTATGAGGAACTAGAACATGAACTAGATAAACCTAGAAAAGAAGTGTCTGTCTCTGGATTACATGGAATGCACTTTTCTAGAATACCTGATTTAGAGTGAATCAGTGTGTTATAAGACAATGCCCTGAAGTAATGGAAGAATATGTGCAGTGTCAGTAAGTTCAGACCACGTATCTTTTCTCGCTATTACACTTTTCTTTAAATTAATCCCTGTGGGGAACACTCAGTGTCATGTTGCGCCAATAAGTGTGAGAGGTTTTAGCATCCGCTACCATTTCTTAGAGATGACACCTGTTTCTGAGGAAACTCTGTTCTAGAACAAAGCACACGGGCGTAAAACATTCAGTGTGTTGCAGTATGACTTGAGTAGCACGGAAGCTCTTTTAGTAGGGAAGCCAACACAGAGTCACTGCCAGGAGCAAGCAGCTGGACGGCGACTGTTCAGCCACTGCACTTGCTGTCCGCAGAACTGCAAGCTCCTCCTCTCCTGGCCGGGCAGGCACCGCTCCTTGCGGATCGGGAGGCTCCGTAGCCGGTCCTGTCTGCCTCTGCTGTCACCAATATTTTTATAGCAGACCTGATTCTTCCTCAGGGGCTCTCCCAGAGCTGCTGGATCCCCGCAGGCTCCCTTGCCTTGGAGCTGCCCTGGAGCTGCCCTGCAGCAAGAGCAGCCCCCGAGACCTGAGATCTGCCCCTCTGCTGCGGGTCGGGCCATCCCGAGCCGTTCCGCTCAACGAGCCAGGAGGAATGTCTGACTTAGTTAATTTTTTTTTTTTTTTTTTTTTTTTTTTTTTTTTTTTTTTGGCATCTAATTTCTGCCAGGTGACGGTTGTCTGGGCCCCCCATATCCCTCAGAGAACTGCTCTCATCGTGTCTTAAGCTGAGACCCTGCATCCAGGTGCTCAAGAAGTAGATAATTCTAACTAATTTACTCACTTTGTATTGGAAATATGCTTATGTATTGGGTTCGTGTAGCCAGGTTTGAGTAGCGGCAATGGGGGAGGGAGGGAAAGAGTGTCGGGTTGCTAAAGGGATGGCTCTCACTTTTAAAGTACATTTCAGGGACACTTGGTTCCAAAGAAATCTTTGCAAACATGCCACAACTGCACTTCGTGAATATGCATACAGTTGCATGAGTGACTCAGAAGTGCACAGCTCAGTTTCTTAACTCCAAAGAGTTCTCAGTTTCTCAACCCATCCAGAAATCCAGTGATGACTTTTTAGCATCTGTATCAATAGTTATGTTATATTCTTACGAGACAACATATTGGGAGTGAAGTGTGTGGGAAGAATGCAGTTATGAAGAAATTAAAAACAAAGGTCAAGAACACCAAGTTAAATTCAGTATGGGAGAAACAAAGAAAGAAAAATAAGAAACAAGGGACAGAAGCAACAGAATTTTCTCCATGGATAACTGAAGACACATCAGTGAAGAATGGCAAAAATAACCACTCTTCTCCACAAAAGCCAACTTTGGCTCTTAGGCTTTTGGCAAATCTTGTGCTGACTCCAACAGATGTCTTGCATGGTCTCAAAAGGAATAACCAATTCTGATTGCCCCATAGGAATTCAGCCCTCCCTGCTGAATGAATGGAATGCTCCAAATTTAAGAACAAACAAATATCTCTACTTCATCATATTTCAGTTTTGCTATTATGATTTGTGATTTCTTTGAGACTGTACACTTAATGTATTTTTTCAAGTTGTACATTATTAAATGCAAAAGGCTTTCCTTAGTATTTAAAAATCTAAAGGTCATGAATTCCAAACTGTTGTTTCTTGTCCTTTTTTGCTTATTTAAAGTCTGCATTTCCGCTGAGGATTGTAAAGTTTATGTCCCTGAACTGCATATTCAATATAAGGAGTTATAGTTACATATGCATACTTTGTAATGCTTTGAATGATAAGGACACTTTAAGAATATAGAATAAAGCTCCTTCAATGAAATAATCTCACTGATATCAGTGAGATCAAATAAAAGTAAAATACTACTTAGCAAAAGCAGGAAAGGTAATCTGATTTTAACTAGCTGCTGTGCTAGGATAATTGATAGCCAAACACTGCAAAATCAAGAAGACCCTGTGATATAAGTATATTCAAAAAGTGAGAATTAAAACATAGTATTTAAAACATTACATTTAGTTCTACTGACAAATTCTCAGCAGCATGAAATATAGCAAATATTAACAACATATGAGAATAAATCAATGTGTTTTCACCTCTAAATCCTCTCCAGTACCATCAGCAAGGTTAACCCTTTCTTTGAATGTTTTAGGCTACTGAGTATATGCAGTTAGGCTTAATAATAATCATAATAAAAAGTAATGAAAATCAGGAAATTGATTATGTTAATTTGTATTAATTATAACTCAGCTGAAGGGCTGTACTCTTGTGTTCACAATCACCTTCCTCACATATTATTCTAAGAAGACTACCAACATCAAAGTTGAATGATTTTATGAATGTTTATTTTCAACAGTAAACTCTATAGACTAAACCTCTGTGCTTCAGGTACCTTTCCCTTCTTAGATGATGTGTGTTTCGCCTCTTGATTCTTTTTGGTCCTCTCTAGAGCCTCCAAGAAATTCTGATTCACTATATCCCCCAAACAGAAAAATAAAGAACACTTACAGCAGCCATGGCTGTCATAAAAACACCAGAAGGAATACTTCTGTGGTATTTGTTGACACAAGCAGAAAAATTATGCAGTGTTCCGTATTTAGGTCGTAGATATTTATTTACACCTTCAGGCAATTTTTCTGAGAAATTGCTGAACACACTAAAATAACTAGGCTACTGGAAAGTTTTTATTAGCTCATAAGTTTTGTTTGGTTACCTTGCTGCTTGCACAATTCTGAACAAATATCCCTGCATAACATGTTTAAAACTAGCACAAAGGACAGACCTCAAGCATTTACATTTGACTGAGCTGAGCAACTGATTAATAACTCATATAGCTTCACTTTCCAAAAAACCTTTCAGTTCTTGTAATTATCTTTCTGAATGTAGTAAAAAATTTTATACTCACTCTGCACTTTATTAGTGCATTCTATACCATTCTTTGTAGACCTTATGATTTGCACAAAAATCACATTGCAGTATTTCTTCTTTTTATTAACCTCTTTGGCTACAAGATAATATATCAAAATTGTGTTGTGGGTAAAGAGGTTGTGAAAAGCACTCTTGTGAAAAGAAACAACAGAGAACTAGAAACAGTAAATTCTCAGTTCTGTTCATAGCTTGATCACAGACCAAGCACACAAAAGTTTTTCTGAGTATTTTATGATTACGCTTCCAGATATTTTATCTAAATCTGCCTTTGTCCACTTTTAGACTGAATTTTAGAATCACTAATAATTCATCATACCATTTAAAGTTAAGGAAGAATTAAAATCAGTGAAGTCCATAGTTCTTTGGTATCCTTAAACCCATACACCTTTGAAGAACAGATTCTGAAAAGTGAAAGGTATAAAAGAAATGGAGTCTTAAAAAAATGAAAAAAAAATCTGCTTTGTCCTGTGTACTGCTCTCTTTAGAAATTTTCATTCGTATTCTTACATTTTACTCTTAGAGTGATGATGTGAAATAACATATTAACAATAATACTGAGTAAACTGAGTATTGGAATAACATGCACTATTTACGAGTCTCTAATTTGTGATGGAACTGTCACAATCAGATGCACAACAACACCCTTTTGGTATTTTTTTGTACATATGCCTCTTGGAACTCAGATTTGGTCAGATTTCAAACTGTTTATATGTTGGATGTGCTGATTACTGTAATTTAAGGTAAAATATTGATGGATTCAGACAATATAGATAATACAATAATTTCTTGTGTAGTTTAGGGAAAGACCTTTGTCATGTCTGCTTGCAAGGAACCACTTTGTTACTAAAAACCAGGAAAGAAACTCTCTACCCAGTCTGGTATGTTAGGATGCTGGTATTTTTTCAATAGGTTGGGTGCATGGTGATAGCTTCACCTAATACGCACATCCACTTTCAAAACTTTTCACTATTTATACACTGTAGCAAATAAAGAAATTAATGTTCATTGGCTATAAGTTCCATAATTCTTCATTTTTCTTCATTTATTAGTATTCTATCTCCTATTTGTCTTCTCACTTCTCATGCTAATTAGCCCAGTTCTTCAGTCTTTTTATTATCTTTTTCCCAAACAGCATTTCGAGTACAATTGCTAACTGACTTAGTTATTTTCTTATCTTGAGTTTCTGTGAAATGTCCTCGTGGTTCATTACTTGTGTCCAGTTTCAGCAATAGATGTCCCTGCAAAGCTTTGTTAATGTCCTTCTAGGTCTGAGATCATTGAAACATATCAAAGTGTTGATTACACTTGTTTTAGCAAAACTTAAAAGTTTCAGTAATTTTCCCAGACAATGTTCCCACAATACCAGCTTATGACAGCCTTGCTAAATGCTGGCTCCAGTGGCATATGACAGAGTGTAAAATTATATTGCTTCAAAATAATTAAAACAATTAATTAGAAGAGATCATTAAAATAATAAATAAGAAAAATTATGAGTAAAGTTATATAATTTCCCACTCTAATTGGCACAAGGCTTATTAGTCGTAGATGTAGAGAATTAAAACAAACCCACATTTTTCCCTAGTGTTTGTAGTAAGCACTGTATGATACAAAACAAAGCATTAATTCTAGATAGGGGTCAAACAATGTTGTGCTAAGGTTAAAAGAATTTCCCCCCACTGCTGCATCAACTCCTTTTAATGGAACGTAATTTGTTGGGTAACACTTTTAACTACAAGTCCTCTGACTGTCCACAAAAGTATGTTTTACATACTTTCCTCACATACTTCAAATACAAATATTAGATACTACACAGTAATATCTAAAATTTCTGACTGAAGCATGGAGGCTATGAAATGCTGTTTCCTTAAAAGCATAATTGGATTTTATATCTAGTGGATATCTTTTCTATATCTAGTGGGAAAGCAGGAGATTACTGAAGCAACTCAATGGAACAGAATCACAGGATATTCTGACTTGGTAGAGGCCCACCATGATCATAAAGTCCAGTTCCTGGGTGTGACAAATGCCAATCACTTGCTTTTTAAAATTTTAAAAGTTTAATTGTAATAAAATGGTTATAAAAATAGTAATAAAAATTTAAACTATTGAGATTAGGACAATATGAGACAATAAAAACAAAGAGTTATGGACAGTCCGGGTACCTCTTTCTGGACAAAATAAGCCCGAAAAAGGACACACGTTAACAGCAGATTAACCCTTAAAAAACAACAGCCTGTTGCATATTCATACATCTTATACATGATGCATAACTTCCATTCAAACAAAGGATTTTGTCTGGTCAGTGTCAACTCCTTCCTCTTAATCCTAATGGCGTCTTCAGGGTTGAGCGAGGTGGGAAGAAGTTAGTTTCTTCAGATAATGGAGCAATAAATTCTCTTTCTATGAAAGATTTATGTGTCCTGTGGCTGCTGTCTTGGTGCAAGCACCTCATTCCTTTCTGTTATGTTTACTCAATTATCTAATCACAAATAAAAGGCCAAACAAAATTAAATGTAACAATAATTTTAATGAAATTTAAATAAAAGAGTTTAAAATATATAAAAATGGATTCATTCAATAAATTGGCAGTATAATTTGGTTATAATAAAATATAGTCTGGTTCGGGTAATGACGCATAAGCAAAATTACCGCGGGGTACGGAGTGCGAGGGCCTTGGGACCCCTGCCACCTCACGTACAAGCTTGCCAAGCCCAAAATTCCCCCCTTTATACTGTCTAATATCAGCATCCCCTCCTATTTTCGATTCATCACACTGGTGTCTCCACCCTTATCTTCATCTTCACCGCGCATGCGCCACCATCTTTTTTGGGGGTCGCACCACTCTTTGGGGGTCGTCCAGATGAAGGCCGCTCCTCTTCATCAGGTGTCCTTTATTTCACCTTTTGGGTTACACATGCGCACCAAGCCAATATCATATATGCCAAACCAAAGTTATATAAGCCAATATAATAAATCTTATAAATTAACATATTTCTGATTTCCACCCAAGTTTCCCCTCTTTCAGTTAATTTTAGCAAGCTTTATCTGACTCCTTTTCCTGCCTTGAACATCTGCAGAAGATAATGGGGGTGGACCATTCCCCTCTGCTTTCCTAGCTTTTTACCTTTTTAACCATTTTGTTATCTCCAAATATTGATTACTATATCCATATTGATTACTGGTTCAATTTTATCAGCACGAATCACACCCATTTATCACATTTCTTTTAAAAAATATCCATACATAACATACATAGTTTCTATTTTAACATTATGTTATAACCTAAAACTATATTTAACACACTATTTAAGAAAATTAATGCAGCATAACTTTCTAACATAACACATATAATATTCATTTTAATATTTGTGAAAAGCCAATCACAAAATATGTATCTTTCACACTGGGCCTGCACAGGACACCCCAAGAATCACACCATGGGCCTGAGAGCATTGTCCAAACACTTCTTGAATTCATCAGACTTGGTGATGTGATCACTTCCCTGGGGAGTCTGTTCCAGTGCCCAATGACCCTGTGGGTCAAAAACTTTTTCCTGATACCCAACCAAAACCTCCACTGACTTAACTTCATTTACTCAAGTCCTGTCACTGGTCACCACAAAGATCGGTGTCTGCCCCTCCTCTTCCCTCACAAGGAAGCTGTAGGCTGCAATGAGGGCTCCCCTCAGTCTCTACCAGGCTCAACAATCCAAGTGATCTCAGCTACTCCTCATGTGGCTTTTGCTCCACACCCTCATCATCCTCATGGCCCTCCTTTGGCTCTACAACAGCTTAACATCTGTCTTATAAGGCAGTGCCTAAACTGTCCCCAGCACTCGACGTGAGGCTGTACAAGTGCAATGTAAATTTGCAAGTATACATGAATAAAACCGAAAGAGAAACACAAAGAGCGCTGCTATTCTGCAAAAGTTCGCGACATCCTGTTTTGCCACAGCTTCTCCTTAAAAAGGAAAAGTTTGGAAAAGGAAACGGAAGCATCCCTCTCCCAGGAGGGAGTGTCCTGGGTCCACCCCGCCGCGCCCCCCGCCCTCAGGCGGCTCCCGGCGTGCCGCGCGCGGGAGCGGCCATGTTGCGGGGCAATGTTTCACAGCAGCACACAGCGCCGGCACTGGATCTTCCATGGCGAGGAGGAACTGGCGCGGCGCCGCGCTGAGGGGAACCGCCGGGCCCGGGCCAGGGCGGCGGCCAGTGGGAAGGTGCGCGGGGACGCAGGGGTTGCGAGCGCGGAGCGGCAGGGTGAGACTGCGGCGGACTCAGGCGCGGCTTTGCTTTTCCCAAGGTGCCGCAGGGCGACCCGGTGCTGCTGGAGCCGCATGAGGAGCTGGCGCTATGCAAGTACTACGAGAAGAGGCTGCTGGACTTCTGCGCTGCATTCAAACCCACGATGCCGCGGTCCGTTGTGGTAAGCGAGGCGAGGAGGAGCCGCCGCCTCGGCCCTCCTTATTCCTTCGCTTGCTGCCCGCTTGTCTTGTTCTTGAGAGCGCGGGTATCTTTAAATCTCTTTATCTCTTTTCTCTCTTCTAGCACTACAGTCTGTGGCCACTTACTGGTTTTTTTGGGTTTTTTTTGTGGGTGGTTTTTTTTTTTTTTTTTTGTTTCGTTTTCTGTCACGGGCAGCCATTTCAAAACCTGATGTTTTTCAACGTGAACTTTTGCTTGTGGCTCTTAAACTTGCTTGGGTGGCTGAATTGTTTTGTTCCGCCTTAGAAAAGAGTAGGAACAAACTAGCCGTAGATGATTGATGGTAATGTTTGGTGATACAATGCAACAATCTCCCAGTCGCTAAAGGAGACAGTCCCAAATGAGTGTTGTCATTCAGTGTTTCTCCAGCATTAGTGTTTCTCTGACAACAAAATAAGCTGGATTGTGTACTGGCAAAATATTATCCTACAAAGGAAAAATGAAATTACCTTGAACTTATGTGCATTGAATGCAGAAGAGCATATTTCAGAAGGGAGAAGTGGGGGGGTATAGCTGAAGAACAGAGTGAAATTGTGCCTCTCTCTCACTAAGACATTAAGATGTATGATTTACATTGTCCCCTGTTAGTCCTCCCTTTTCCAGGCAGGTGTGGTGAAGAGTGCCATGCTTGAGGGTGCCTTTGAAAGATGGCAGTTGCTGCCATGGCATGTTTTGTGACGCCAGACTGATGAAGAAGTAGCGATGTTTGAGAAGTAGCTCCTCATGAGCAGAGTCTCATTTTGGAAAGCATCGGCTTTCACGCTGACAAACATACTGCAAAATTTACTGATGTGAAAAATCAAATGGTCTGAATTGCTTGCAACTTTCAGGATGATCTTTTTCAGCCTTTGATTTTTAAATTTCATTTTAACACCAAATTCTTTTCATAAAGATACTGTTGGCTTTTTAAGCATTGTCTTCTAAAACATGTCTAAAAAGAAAGAAAACAATTTGTGTTACAGTCGTAGTGTAAGGTTCTTGCAGGCAAAACTAAGACTTTGAAATACTTAGTGACATATAATGGCTGTATTTGTCTCAGTGGCTCAGTGTATTCTGTGCCTGTAGTAAATATCCAAACTTTGCTGTTTTGTGTGTTTGTTTTTGTTTATTTTTAAATGTACTTTTTTTTTTTCTGAATCCATTCTCATTTTTTCCCTCCCCATTTTCTTCAATTTAGGGAACAGCTTGCATGTATTTCAAACGTTTTTACCTCAATAACTCAGTGATGGAGCATCATCCTCGGATAATAATGTGAGTTATCAGCACCCCTTGAATTACTCTATCAAATGGGATATTAGAGGTATGATCTTTATATTTGCAAAGACCTGAAAAAAAAAACAAGAAAGAAAGTCTGAGAGCTTAAGTAGGAGTAAAGACAAAATATGGTCAGTTTCACTATTTTTTTGCTGTATTCAGAACGTATTTAAAAATACACGTTCTGAGCAGAATTTTCAAAAGGAGAATGGATGCTGCATATGTCAATTGTTTGGTTTTTTGGTTTTTTCCCTCCTCAAGGCTCACATGCACATTTTTGGCCTGCAAAGTAGATGAATTTAATGTATCCAGTGCACAGTTTGTTGGTAATCTTCGAGAAAGTCCTCTTGGACAGGAAAAAGCTCTTGAGCAAATACTGGAATATGAACTGCTACTTATTCAGCAACTGAACTTCCATCTCATCATCCACAATCCATACAGGCCATTTGAGGGATTTCTAATTGATATTAAGGTAATACTCTCTGATATGCTGTATGCTCTGTGTAATAAAGTAATACAAGTCTGTCATTCATTGTCTTCAAGAACTTGATTTCCTTTTGTGCCTGTGATTTAAAAGATCTAATTTCTGTAGTGATAGGTGCTTGAAAGATAATTGTTTTACTTGTGGTCTTGAAGTAATTTAGGATGTTTTTGGAATAAAAGTATGGTCTGCTATTTTTTAGCTTTTTAAAATATTGCTGAATTTTGTCAGAACAGGAATGACAAACAGCTGCCTTTTTTTTCTAAATCATTACTTTTTAGACTCGTTATCCAGTGCTGGAAAATCCTGAAGTTTTGAGGAAAACAGCTGATGACTTCCTTAACCGAGTAGCTCTGACAGATGCGTATCTGCTGTTTACGCCCTCACAGATCGCTCTCACTGCCATATTATCTAGTGGTTCAAGAGCAGGAATTAATATGGAAAGGTAGTATTTTCTTTCTTATATGTGTGGTTTAAACAATCTGTTTGCTTCTTGTATAAAATGGTTTTGCTCTAGACATTCTCAGCTACTAGAATTGTGTATTTACTGATTGCTAGCACTTGGTCTGTTCTTTATGTTTTAGAATGGCAGCAGCACTGTTCATTTTCGCGAATAGGTGATGAAAGCAGTTAGTTGTTGTCTGGTTTTTATATTCCTTTGGAAGAAGTTTAAAAAAAAAACCAAAACCCTGATGACTTTGCCTTAATTAGAACAGCATAAGATTTTCAGACTCAATGTGAAGGTTACACAGGGAAGAACGTGGAAATATGGTAGAAACTGGGAGTCACCTGAAATGACACTGAACTGACAGCTAATGGGCATGCTGTAACATGCTGTGTTAGGCTGCTGCAACTGTTCAGTTTCCCTGGATATGCCAGGGCTAAGGTGTTGCTTTAAATCAGTCTTTTCTTTCCCTTCTGTGTCCTTGCCACTGTTGTTTGCAGAGATACTATCAAACACTTTGATACCTTTGCTGTAGTTTGTTTGGTATAGTTCTCTTATGGACAAAACATCTGCTTTTCTTCAGATGAGGTGCTTGCTGTGAGGAGCTGTACCTGGCATGTTTTAATATAATGCCACTGCCTGTGAGCATTTTGCACCTGGAGTGTAATACCTGTTCTAAATCCAAAAAGTTCTTTTAAAATAAAATCTTCCATCTCTTCTAAATTCTCTCTACTTGTAAAATAAGGAGTGTTGGGAGTATTCTTTACAGGATTCACTGTCTTCTGAGAATTTTGTAACACCATTCAGGTGCTTACTTTAACTTGAAACTTGATCTCATTCTTAGATCTGTGTTCTGTGCTGCTCATGCCAAAATTCAGAAAATAATGCTTGCAAAAAGAATGAAAGTAATTTGTAGATAATGTGTGATTCAAGGTGTCTGAACTTCGTTGGCACATTCAGGAAGAATTCAAGTCTTTGTTACCTGTCTGCACTATACAGTTGTTATAACCTTGTAATTTACTGTTTGATGTGAGTTTTTGCTGCCAGACATCAGAAAAGCTGATGTTGCAGCTGATGGTCTGTGGACCTGTGATCAGGCGCAGCTGCAGAGGTGGTACGGAACACATGAGAATTGAAAAGTTGTTGCTCTCATGGGGGAAGGGATATAACTCCTTGGTTGTTGTGGGTGTTGGTGAGGAGGATTGCTCGTGTCTGTTTTATCCAGACAGTGTACATTAGTGTTCTTACTAAAGAGAAGTTTGATCTCCTTGGAAAGAGGAAGGGACCCACAGGCTCATGCAAGACAGTGTTTAGTAATAGCTTTCAGCTGCCAAAAGAAGCAGGCCTGTATTGCAGGCTCTGCTGTTGGTCAGTCTGAAAACCACTGTAGTATTTGCTTGTTCTGTGGGCATATTGTACAATAGCATGATGTTGTCATAAAGTCATAAACTTAATTTGACTTAGTTCTGTGACGCTTAGAAATACCTAATTTGGAAGGGTATTTCTACACGACTGGGGGAATATTTTTGTCACCTTCTTAGTGACCGATTAGCTTTTTTATCACTTCATAGCACTTAAGTAAACAAAGCATTCTTACTTATCTAATTATGAAGCTCTGGAAGATGTTAATTATAAATAATACACTTCTTACTAACTTACAAATGATTGCCATAAATCATTATTACACTTTAAAAATTTATTCTTCAATGTCTCTTTGCAGCTATTTATCAGAAAGTCTTATGCTGAAAGAGGACAGATCAGCCTTATCCAGATTACTAGATGAAATGAAATGTAAGTAAACATTGGAAAAGTATATTAAAGAATATCTCAAAACAAGGAAAAACCATCTTCTTCCAAATTAAAAAAGCATTAGATAGAAAGATCTGCTTCAAATGGTTCTCTTCACCTTAAGGCATGCATAAGTCAACTGCAGACAGTAGAATGAACAGCACATGAATGGAAGAGGAAAAAAGACTGAGACAAAATGAACAAATACATTAAACAAATTAATATGAACAAATTAAATAAATTAACAGGCAGAGAACCTGCCTGATGCTTTCAGAACGTTAGTGCTAGAGTCAGTTAAGTGCTAGCAGCTGATTCAAAAGTGAGAAATCTATTTTGGGAACTAGATAATGGTATCTGTAGGATGGCACTAAATTGCTTTTTAAGTCACCGTATCTTAAACATTAGAGCTCCAGGCAAAGCCTGTACATAATAACTACTACCACCAGAAGGTATGTTTTGTAAGCTAAATGACTAATGTGATATGCCAGTATTTATACTGCACATCTGTTTTGCAGCTATAAGATGTTTCAGAAGATGCTTAGTTTCACTAGTGTGACAAATATCTTTGTGTGTGTGTATATTTTACAAATATTAAGAATACTACCATGGTTCAGCTAAGCTAAAACGGAGTGTAATGCCCTGATTATTACCTTTTTGTATTTAAATTAAAAGGCTGTGATATGTAATTCCCAGTAAGTAATCAGTTACTGAATGCATTAAGCTAATGCATGCACTTCACATGGGAGTGGTGGCAGTGAAACTAGGCTGGCTGACATGAGCAGTGAATGCACCATACAAGTAACCAGGGTCTGCAAATTCAATTTACCTTTAATTTATAAAATTTAAGATGTCCTTTACTTTCTGGTCTTCTAACAAATTGGGTCTTCAGAGTTCCATTGCTGAGATGGAAGGGAATGCTGGGATCACTTAGTCGTCAGTTATTGTGGATGGTAGCTTTAGCCCAAAGGCAGCTCTTCCATAAACATAAGATGGTTGGAAGGAGATTTTTCAAACATTTGTAAATTACTTCTACAGAGTACTGATGGTAGAGAAAAAAACTTGTAAATTTAATTTGCATTATTAGAAAGACTGGAACGGGTATTTTTTAGGACGGCAGGTACAATGTTGATTGGAAAACATACCTGTGTATTTTGAAGCTTGTTAGCAGAGTAATGTGAACTCTGCCTTAAGGAAATCCAGAGTCGGTGATGCTGGAGACTTGTTTCAGTGTAGTTACAATGAGGAAAGGAAGGATGAACTGTTGTCTCAGGCCTGACTATGATGTAAGCAATACTCAGCCACACTGGAGACTGGATAGGGTTGTGTGATTCACAAGTGCGATGGGTTGACCCCAGCTCAGTGCCAAGTGACCACCAAGGTTGCCAAATGACCACCAAAGACCCTATCACTGACCTCCCTAGCTGGGCAGGGGAGAGAAAAGAAAATAAGTTCATGGGCTAAGATAAGAGCAGGGAGAGAGGTCACTTACTAGTTACTGTCATGGGCAAAACAGACACAAGTTAGGGAAATTAATTAATCACCAATCAAATCAGAGTAGGGTAATGAGAAGTGAAAACCACATCTTAAAAAGACCTTTTCCCCTACCCCTCCCTTCTTCCTGGATTCAGTTTCACTCCTGAATTCTCTCCCTCCAGTGCAGGGGGACTGTAGTCAGCTTACCATATGTTTCTGTTGCTCCTTCCTCCTCACATTCTTCCCCCACCGCAGAGTGGAGTCCCTCCCACAGAGACAATCTTCTACAAATTTTTATAACCTGAGTCCTTTCCACATGCTACAGTTCTTCATTAACTGCTCTAATGTGGGCCCATTACACAGGTCCTTCAGGACCCATTACAGCAGCCCTTCAGGAATAGGCTGCTTCAGTGCCGGTCTCCCAGAGGGTTGCATATCTTGCCAGCAAACCTTCTGTAGTGTAGGTTTCTCTTCCCTACATGGTAGGGTACATAGCATGGTATTCCCAATGGGTCACAGCCTCCTTTGTGCACATCTACCTGCTCCAAAGTAACTTCCTCTACAGGCTGCAGGTGCATCTGCATACTCCACACTCTCTGTTGACCTCCATGCAGGGGCACTGCTGCTTCACTATGGTCTGCACCAGGAGCTGCAGGGGAATTTGTTTCTAGGCCTGGAGCATTTCCTTCCTCATGTTTCTCCCTGACCCTGGTAGATGCAGGGTGTAGATGTTCTCATATATTCTTATTCCTCTTTTCCCGCAGCCATTAGTGTTGCACCAGCATTTAGATTTTGCCCTTTAAATCTGTTATCATAGATGTACATCCACTGTCACTTGATAGGCTTGGCCTTCGCCAGCGGTGGATACATCTTGGAGCCCTCTGGCATCGCCTCTGCCTCTGGCAGCGTCTCACAGAAGCCACTCCTATAGGCCCCTGACTACCAGCATCTTGTCAAGCAGACCCAACAAAACAAGGCAGAGCAGAAATTATCTGTGTGCTTACAGTTGTGTTGTTGCCATTTTAGGCATGAAAAATCTCATTAAAAAATATGAACTGCCAAGGCTTGAAGAGGTTGCTGCTCTAAAACAGAAGTTAGAGAAGTGTCACAGCTTGGACCTCTCATTTAATACCAACCGGTAAGTATATCTTGGATGTGTTAAACTTTGGCCTTTTTTATTGGCATAGGAACATTAATATTTTCTTACCTATGTGAGTGATGGAAAATAAAAACCCTTAAATGTGCACACAGTGTTTGCCTGCTTGCTATATCTACTGGAAGCTGAGATCGAAGACTCAAAGTAGTGCTTTCAGTAACCGATCTACACGGCAAGCTGATTATTTTGTAACAAAACTGAAATACTGGGTGGCTTCTAAGGTGTGACCACTTGATGTTAGATGTGATGGGAACTAAGGGCTTTAAAATCAGGTGATTAAAACTAGAATGTTGTAAAGGCTTAATATTTTTGTAAGAATGTTGTGGATGGCAAAGGACTGCACCCTGAACTTCCAGCAAGCTGCATGCCGAGGCTTTGGTAGTTTTTTTATGGAATAGGTATGTCCATATTGTAATCCTGAGGTCAAATAATGAGTGTCTTAACTTAAAAAAAGACCTAAGCATTTAACTTTTCTTCTGGGTTAGGAAGAAGAGGAAAGGTTATGAAGATGATGAATATGTCACAAAGAAGTGTAAAATGGATGAGGTTAGTAAACCTATTGTACAAGTTTTTCCTGGTTTTTTTCACTCTTAATGCCAAGACAAAAGTGACACAGCTACTGAGATAAATTTATGCATGTGTAATATAAATTTACTTGTTGCTCAGACTGAATCTTTTTCAACTTTTTTTCACTTTAAATGAGACAGATTTCATACCTGACTGTGCTTGGAAGTGTTCTTGAACACCCCTGTCTTTTGTGGAAAGGGGAATGAACATGCAGACCATACTTCCTGCTGTTTATTGTGCTTTGAAAGTTTTTATTTACTTCATTTGGTTTCTTGCTCAAAGCAGTGTAAAGTGAACTAAATTTATGTCAGACAATTTGTTAACAAGGCTGCGTGAATTACAGATGGGTTGCTACTACTTTGTGTTGTAAGACCAGGTATAAATAAGGTGGAGAAAAACTGACAAGGGTGACTCAACAAATACAAACAGTATTAAGGTTGTCCTTCACATCTGAGATGAACAACTTCCAGAGCTTTTGTTTGGGTAATGGACAGGAAATTGGAGAGAGTCCATCCTGGCAGAGGTGCAGAACCCTCTTTAAATTGACTCATTTTAATACTAAAGACGCTGGATACTGATAGTCTAAGACAGCACATTTTACTAAATGCCATACTTAGTGTAACATCTAAAGAGGGTCAGCTATCAAAATCTGAAGATAAAAGACAAGATTTGTGTCTTGCTATTCGAGGTTATCATAGTAGGTTGATGGTATAGTGTCAAATTAGACTCTAAAACATTATTAAAACAAGATTATAATAAAATTGGCAGTGAAGAAGGTATATTCTAACAAAATGTGGGACCTTGAATTTATTTTATAATTTTATTGCTGCAAAAACTTTTAATAAGTTTTCATTCCAAATGCCAGTCTTCAAAAGTATTAAAACTGGCAACTCCATAAAACAGGCACTTGGAAAACTTTTCACTTTATGACAGAATGACTTAGAACTAACAGCTCCATATGAGCTTTGGAGGTTTCACTTGTTCCCTGCCCTAGTTTCACTTGTATTAGTTACTCTGCTATGGTCTGAAGCAGTTTTGATTTTGGAGTGTCTTTATCATTCATATCTGTAATTTTTTCCAAAGGAATAACCTGATAGGATATTCTCATAGCCTACAACACTTCAAGATTGACTTTTTCACAGTTCCAAAGGTCCTGAAACTCAAGATTTTTCATTACTGATTTAGCTGAATTAGCTGGGTTTCTACTTGTGTAATTTTTTCTAAGTAATAACCACATGAAAGAGCAGATCTCAGCTGGCCAGGACACTAAGGAGAAAGTGTGCTTAACTTCTTGAAAGCTTACAGAATGTGTAAACTAATCATACCTTATTAATGGTTTCATTATTCGTGTAGTTAGCTGACATTAGACTGTAATCTACAAAGCCATGAAAAGTACAGGACATTGGTAGAAGGTGTGGTATGAGCTGTTTTGGAAATCTCTACATAGTTATCCAACATAAAGCTCATGCTTCTTTATCTCAGGTGCTGAAAAAGGGCTGCTAACATGACTCTGTGTCCAGGACTGTAAGCATAGGTATGCATAATATAGCTTTAAGGTTAAACACCTGACTTGCCCCAAGTTAAAATATTTTTTTAGTCTTCTGTTCATGGAATTTCTCTGTAAATTCTTAAATCCAGACCATAAGGAGTGGACCACCACACACAGATGTTACTCAAGGTGCTGTCTTTTTTTCTTCTATTAGGAAGAGTGGACTGATGATGATCTTGTGGATTCAGCATTACTTTGAAGAAAGATGGACTCCTACCACTGCAGGAACTACCCTCTGGTGTCAGGTGTGACTGCCTGCCACAGGTTCCTTAGCACAAAGGTCTTTGTGCTGTTAGTTCTTACCCTGGCAGTAAAGCCTTTTACTTTCCTAAAAGAAAAAGTTGTAGTTCCATTAAACCCTCATCCATTACAGGTCTAACACTAGCAAGATTTGCTTCGAGAAATCTGGCCCTTGTTTTTGGTTCAGAAACAGTTTGATGGGGCTGCAGTGTAGTGTTATGAACACCAGCTGATTTATTTTTTATATACCCAGTTAAGAGTTCTACAATACACACCTACATGCAGCTTTGGGTTTGATTTCAGCCCAGTTTCATTCTCTTTGCTGCATTTTGTGTGTAACAGGTAAATTAGGTAGGAAGCTCTGTCTTCCAGTTTGTATTTTTACCATGTTATATTGCCTGTACCAAAGCAACCAAATCAACAAAATAATCCCTTTTTACTCTCTGTCAAAGATCTAAGTAGGACACACTGAAAGGTAAATTACTTACTCGTCTGAGATGCAGTTTAACATAAACTTGATATGGTTATGGGACAATCTAAGAAAAGACTTCTCTAGTAACAAGGTGTTGCTAATACATGTATTGTCACTATGGAAGAGCACCACATGTGTTTGCCCAGTGCCATACATACGATATTTAGGAGCTTTCACTTTCAAGAAACTGTTCCAGCTGGAGACCAGGGCAACACAGGGACAGCCACTTTAATATTACAGCAAAGGAGCAAAAGCAAAGTTTCTGATTTTATGTAACAGTGACTTGGCAGTTCTAGTAGACAGGAAAAACACTCTAGGTGTTGCAAAGGTTTGCAACAGCGTCTGTATGATAAAATTATTTAAGTGGTTATCTCAGTCTTGTCAGTGAATCCTTTTATTTCCTATTATATTCACTGCCTAGAATGGAAGACACAGTGATGATGAAGTACCGATCAACAGCACATTTTACTTCTCAATTTTTTTAACCATTTATGGCAGTGCAATGGGCAGGAACACCTTCCACTAGACAAAGTTGCTCCAAGCCTCATCTAGCATCACCTTCAACACTTCTTGGGATTGGAGCATCCCTGGCTTCTCTGGCACTCTGCCAGTGCCTCACCCCACTCACAGGAAAGAATTTATTAAGTCTCAACCTATGCATGAAGTTTTTAACATCTGCTTTCTCACCCCATGATGTACAAATTAAGGCATAAGGACAAGGTAATGCTGTCTGAGGAATCATGCTCAAAAAGTGACACAAGTTGTAAACACTGCAAAGTATGCCACCAGTGCAGACACTAAAAAATTTCCACAGCAGCCATTCAGCTAGTTTCCATAGAGTTAGAAATATGCAGCTTGATTTATTTTTAAAACTTTTCACTTATAAAAATATTTATGCTAGACTTACAAAAAAGACCAAACAATACCTATTTTATAAAATGGTTTAATGAATGCATGCATGTCTGATATAATCAATAAATTTACTGAATTCAAATTAGATATTGTTGTAAACATTTTACAAAAGCATTGTGATTCATCTGGATATACAGTTCTTGATGGAAAATCTATTCAGACTGAATCAGTGGCACATCAAAAAAATAAAGGTGACAAGATCCATTCTGGATATTCTCTTTCAACATCATTCCAGCAAGAGAAACAGCATGGTATAAAACGTGTACAGTAAAGGTTGTTCCTACCATAACATCAAATTCTGGAAACTGTAAATATAAGTTAAAAGTGGTTGAAACAGTCAAAAGTCATAATTATTGTAACCAGTCAGAAATTACAGTAAGAGATGTTATCCAGTTAGTTATAGGTGGTTGTCAGAACAACACCTTTCTTCTCATGTCAGTTGATAATTCTTTTCCATCAGACAGCAAAAACTTTGGCAATCAAAGGTGCTGAAAATTTCGAAGTCCTAGACACAGTCACAGCATTTTCTATGCAGAAGGTGAACTGTACACCAAGGCTCAGAGGTTGTTGAATTTCATTGTTTCCAAGTGGAAAAAAAAAAAGTGCAAATGTCCTGCACAGATAGCTTAAAAAAAGCTGCTGGTACAATCATTCACCAACAGGATCTTTGTTTTCTTTTGCATAGTTCACACATCACTGGGAATGTGACAGGGTGTGCTATTTTTGGCAAGAGCAAGAAGGAAGTGAAACTGGTGAGAGTTGCCATGTTGGGCGTGCTGGATCCATGCAGAATTCAGGTAGAGAGCTGCTACCTGATGTTGTTAGACACCGAATACTGATTTTGTTTTTGTTGTAGCAGTTCAGTAATGGCCAAAAGCTTCTTAAGAACGTGCTGTAAAAGAGAGTTGAGTCAATAAAACTACATGTTAGCTACTGAAGACAGAAGAGGCCTCCCTGAGCAGCATTTTCAGCGTCAGCCTATCAGACCTGAGACTTGGAAGTTTAAATATACTAAAAAGAGAAAATGTCCGATTCCCTAGCCAATAAGGGTAGTCTTAAAACAATGTTATGGACTTTGCCTGTCCTCCCATGGATCTTCTTGCTTCTATGTCGTTAACACGAAGGCAGAGGAAGTGCACAGCTAACACACTGTTAAAATTTGCCACAAGAGTTTTCCAAGCATACAACTGTACTGGCAAACTAGTAAGCAGAAAAGAGGTATTAATAGAGAGCTAAAGAAAGTGATTTTTGGTTCTCAACTGAAAAAAAATGCAGATCTGACAACTACGACCAAGAGAGTCTGTCAGGAGACAGTAATTTTGTGGGTTTAAGGCTTCCTCTAGAAACTTAAAAAACCACCTAAACCTAGTTGGTTTTGTTGCATGGGGAAGCAAAACTATGGATTAAGTATTTCCTTCACAGCTAATAACCACCCTGGTGAAATAAATCAGTCATACTGCTACAGAAATACCACAAAAGTATCCCTCCATATTGAGGAGAAATTCAGGACACAGTACCCCCTACCTGTCACTTGTGTTAACTCACCTGCATCACCCCTCGCTCGTTGCTGAGCGTCCGGAGCTCATCCGAGTGTGCCACGCAGATCTCATGCAAAGCTGCCAGGTCACGGGAGAGGTCAGTTCGAGAGTGCTCTGCAGTGTCTGGAAGCTCGGGAACATTCTGAGTAGTAACAAAGTAGAAGACAAAGATTTAGGGTGCCAAGAGCAATTTTGGTCTTTCCAGCTAAACCCCCAGTCCACCTTTCTGTTTTTAATTATCTGTTTATTGTCTCCTCTTCACAGGCATGTTTTGTGATGGTACTGCAATTTGTAGTGCTAGGAGGATTCTTACTACAAGACCTGATATTGCTCTATCTTTGAGCTGACCAGAAACCTACAGCATTTTGAGACACAAACCCTCTAAATGAAGGGAAAATCCATCCATTAGGAGCTTTTTTTAATGTAAATGAGAGAAAAGCAACAAAATTCAGCAAAATCTGCTATTACCTAATCAAGTAACTCATTAAACGGATGATAAACCAATAATGCTGCAATTAAAACAGCAGAATAATCCAGCAAGTATTTTCAAACCAACAGTTACCTGAAACCTCATGTAAAATCTGCCATTCAGAGAAATCTGATGTATCATAATATGCAGAAGTTGAAATTTAATCAGAAAAGGATGACATCTGGAACCTACCCAAATGCCACACTTTTTAAGTATTCTGAGATGTCTTCTAGGACACTTCTAAAGGATTAATTCAGGATGCTTAGCATATTTTTTCATCTCACTTTTTAAAATTAATTCTTTTGAAATACATATATATAAAACATGAGGACCTAACTCCTTTTACAGCAATCACACCCACAAAATAGTCACGTTTTACAAGGATACAGTGACAGCATTTCACTTTCAAACTACAATATGTAGAATGCAGGCAGTGAAGCTTTTGCCAATGCTAACTGAAATTCAACTTAGTATTTTTTAAAGAGAAATTACTCTCAACCTCTGGTCAAAACCATGTGACAAGTTATATATAAAAACTTTTGGTTTAAAAATATGTTTATGAAACGTTTGTATTTTTGCCCAATATTTCTAATCTCATAGCTACAGAATCTCTTTCAGCTTCTCACATTTACAGAGGCACTAAATTAAGAAAGTCTTAAGAAGATAATTGATGGTTTTAATCTCATATGACAGACCAGCAATTTTTAAATAAGCATTAAAAAATGTACTCAGATAAAAGCGTTCAAAATTGTATGGCAGCTGATGCATTGCTGAGCTGGTTAATAAGAGGTGTAAAAAATTTTAATTTACAATTCTGCTATGTAACTTCAGCAAATATTTTTTAACCACTTACCCCAAGCTCATCCAAGAACATGATCATGCGATGTTTGTTGCTCTTGATGAATGGATTTACCCCTTCCATATATGGCTCCTAATAATTTTAAAAAGTATTCATTAACAAATCATTGCCAAGATAATTAGTCACATCTGAGGTGAACACAATGCAGTCAGGCAAATGACACTGCAAAATGAGTATGTAAATGGAAATAATACTATCTTTTTTTCAAGTATATTTCTAATGTCTGATGTGCAGGCAGTCAAAAGACTGCAGAATTTGGTTGTCTTTTATTCAGAAGATAGCCTGTGATTCAGAATTTTTCTTACACATGCATACAGACACAAATTTGTATCAAGGCATCTCTAAATACCTGCATGCAGTGAATAGATGCTCTGTGTTCAGAAGTATCATCAGAAAGAAGTGCCTTCTTTCCTGTTTTGTCATTAACTCTTACATTCCAAGTTCTGTGTGTCAGAGAAACAACCTTCTCATATCAGCCTGAAGTCATGTTAATTATGCTAAAGTCAATAGGTGTATTTTTAGCGATGTTTCAGCCTGGAAATTGAGCCCAGTCACTGCTGGCATTTTCTTAAGTGTTTTAATAGAAACTTTATTGAAAGCTTGGGCTTATTAGTGCAATAAGTAACACCTGACTGCTTTCATTATGTCTAGCAGTATGATAGTATAAATAGGAGAGCTTTGAAGTGCTCTACCACAGAAAACACCAATCTAACAAGTGATAAATGCAGCGTCAGAGTGATGAAAGAGAAAGTCGTATGTTCTGTATGAGAAAATAGCAACAATTTTTTTGCATGCATTGATCAGGAACATATGAAAGATGTACTGGAAAGACAGTTCTCTGTAGATTGTTCTCTGTATGTAAAATTATATTCACCTTAGCTCCAAATTCAACCAGATTTGCTAAATTCTGCACAGACTTGGCGACCAGCGTCAGTGTTCTTGCAGCAGTGGGGGAAGGAGAATCTGGCAGGAATGCAAAATGGAGAGTCACTGGCCATTATATTTAAAATTAACAGCAGTCACATGAAAATAAATTCTTTTTCCATTCATATTTTTATTGATTTTTTAAATATAAAACAATGCATGTGAAAGATGTCACTTGGTAAAGTAAAATATATTGCATTTGTAAATTCCAAAAGCCATGTTCATCTGATCATCTTATTTTCTGTAATAGTAGCACACAGAACAAGACAAAATAAATAAGTGTTACTAAGATAATAATCTACTCAAAACTTGAGGAGTTTTGTTGAAACGAAGATTACTTGTTAAAACATTTACCTTTGAAATGGAAAAAAAAAAAAAAAACAGAAGAAAGTTTACCTGCTTATACCCACATAAGTGGGCACTGACAAGTTATTTCAATTACTGGCAGCAGGAAAACAAAGTGAATGTTACATGCAACCACAGCCTGTATTTCCATGAAACTCCAGTCTGTGTTGACTGTGGCTATAAACACTTCACATTAACCACTGAAGTCAGTTAGAACTTCCTTTTCCAACAAGTGATGTTACCTAGAAAATTACTTTTCTCTCCAGTTAAAGTAAATGACCTGGTTGAAAACATTCCACTGACAGGGTTTTAGAGTTATATGATCTGTAAGTTTCCCTTAACAGTAGTCAAGAATACTAGCTGGAGGTAACTCAGCAGGATTGTAATGGACAAGGTCAAAAGGCATTACTCAAATTTTTAAGTAGTTCTTTATGCCTGCAGTCACAGCGCAACCCAAGTTAGGAGGGTACCTAACTTGCAAAGTACCCAAAAATAATAAAATGCCAAAGAAATTATCACTTGTTTCAGGCCACGTTTCTCAAATGCTTTCTCCAAAGCATATACAGAAATTATTACTGTGTGAGAGAAAGGAATTTTGTTTGACACAGCCCTTCTCATTCAGTAGTTTAAAGACTGATGACAGAAAACAAGCCACATTGTCTTAAAAACTGTCTCTGAATAACAAAAAAAGCTCTTCTGAACCAGATTTTTTTATTTTCTCCTATATTTCCTATTTTTCAGACTTTCTGAATGCCATCCCTCTCTCATCTTTAAGATTCTATATCCAAGATGTATATATTTAATATAAATATATTTATTTATATATATTTAATATATTGACTATATATTTAATGAGTAAAAACACCACTCTAATAGCTGCAAGCCACCTAAGCAGGACATTCAAACAAATTCAAGAAAAAATTTCCAGGTGCACAAATGTATTCCAAGCTATGCAGACACATACCAACTTTATAAATCTTGTACCTTTCAGAGATACCACTGCATTCAGCTATTAACTCTGGCATTGCACTGTATTGAAAGTGATGTCTGAAGTTCCTGTAATTACATTTTTCACAGTGCTAAAAGACATTAAACAATGCTAGACTTGACTCAAAATTTTATTATTACATATCACAATGGATGTTTTTTTGGACTTTAAAATTATATTGGCGATATCCACAATCAAGCTGTTGGGGGTAAAAAGCATACACCTAAGAAGAAGTTAGCTAAATGATGTGGATGACTTGAAACACAACATTCAAAAAAACTTCCTATTTTACTACATTAAATACTACAGTGATTTCATGTCTCCTGCTGCATAAAGTATAGATTCGATCTGAAGCACATAGTCACCTGAGATGATATTAAACATCCTTGGGTTCAGGATAGCAGGACAAATCAGTCGAAGAAAAACAAAGCCACTGAAATGAAATAAAATTGTATTTTGTTCAAAACCATTAGAAAATGCAAGTAAAATTGTGTAGTCTTTCAGCAATAAAGTTAATGTGCGATCTTGTTGAGACAAACACCAAGAAACTGGCCGTGTTGTGTAAAAATATAAATCAAGATTATCATGCTACGATTCTGCAAACTGCAATGAAATCCGAAAGAAGAGGCACATTGATTTCCCAATAAAGGTGAACAAAACTGTTGCAATCATGTAGGAAGAAATTAATCACGAAGTAATAATGAAGTCAATCCCAGACCATGCTTGTCTCAAAAAGGAGCCACCCTTGGTCTCTGACCTCCCAAAAATTTCTCCACTGTCTGCTACTGCAAGTCATCCATCTCACAGCCAGCCACTTCCCCAAGCCACTGTAAACTAGAGCACAGGAGTGGATGAGCAAAAAGATCTCTCTTGGCAGAACACACCTTTAGGTCAGCTTCAGCTAATCCATTATCCTGATGATCTACACTTCAGTAGAAAAATGAGGGATCTGCTGCTTTCCACCATGAAAGAATTGCTGCCATTTTAAAAACTGGAAAAAGAGTGCTCTGTTCTAACTGCAGAACTAGGAATTCATTCAACAGGAACACAGAATAGGCTTCAGCAGCATGAGAAAAATCTGTTTTCCTGTTAATATCAGAGGTAAAAATCATCACCCAGGTTAACCTCAACTCCTGTAATTGCTGTATAAGGAAGTGAAATACAGACCAATCTCAAATATCTGTAATTTTGTCCTTGGACACCACCAGTAGGCTAGATTTCACCACAGCAATACCAGAGCCTGACTTGTAATGAAAGGAGGAAGGGAACCTTTCCTATTGTACACAGTTAGGGAAACGTGTAAATTTCTTTAAAGTGACAAATAGTAGTGAGGTAGATGCACCTTCTGTAAGTCCAAGATACCTAGTATGCTGTTATATAGATGTATCTTATCTCTAAGAAACACAAGTTACGGGCTGGTAAGAAAACAGTTCTTGGCCAGAGGTTAAGCTAAAATACTTTTTGTGGTGAGAATTCAAAGCTACAGGTCAGCAATTAATTTTGAAGTTTTGGCCCATACACCAGTCACTCTTTTAAAAATGCCCAAATTTGAAGGCTAACAAGGTACACATCTAGCAGAGACCCTGCTGATAGAGAAGATCTGATATTCCTTACCTTTGTCAACCTGCCTAAATTAGGAATGAGCAAGTATCTATATGGGAGTTTTAAACCAGAGAGAAATGGTAGCACATCATGACTGATACAATAGAGAAAATACCCGGGTATCATAAACTGTCCATCTGGCTCTGAATTCTGAATCATTCTTAAACCAAAAATAGCACAATGGAAGGTAATGAGCATCACTGAAGGCTGTGAAACTGCACTCCAAAGAGAAATCTCTAGCATCCACTTGTGAAAATGGAACACCACAAAAGCAAGTGATAAAATAGTGTTAGCATCCAGTGGAGAACACTGGGAAAACTGAAAAGTGAGCTGTGTGTTCACTACAGAAAGCTACATGGTCCTCTTTGGAGCTAGGGAGGAACAGCCAGAGATTGGATCTGGGGAGGAACAGCCAGAGATACGGAATTCACTACTGACCTTTACAGCCTTCCAGCAGCTTAGCCCCTCAGAGTAAAAGGAGCTCTCAAGTCGGAGCAATCTCCATTTGAAGGCAATGCTGCATCACAGTATGAAATACATAAGGCTTCTGGTGTCAAAATGATAAATACAAGCCAAAGACAAATACTCTGAAAGATCCCTCAATTGGAGATTAACCTCTGCTAACCATACAACTGCCTGACACCACAAAAAGGAAAACTGAGGCTCTAGTACACTTTAAATCCCTGCCACATTTAGAAGAAGTGTCAAACCACAGCTTCGTCAAATGTTTTTGTTTGACCTGCCCTGGCAATGAACAGAGTTAAAGTTAGTTTTGTATTGTGCTGGTTTAATAATGCAGACTGGAGTTTTGGTGGCTGGTGTGAGTTCAGAAGAGCCAAGTTCTGTAACCTCCAGCAGCACTTTCAGAGGAGCTCCAGAATATTTCAACAGGATTGGGCTGTAGTACTGTAAATTCAAAGTTAAAACCATTAAGTAAAGCTATACTAACCTCTATACTACTTCACTTTATTCTCACAAGGCTCTAAGAACAAGACCAAGAATCCAGCAAGCTCAGTCTAACTGGGACATTGTGTGTCATCATCATAAATATCTTAAACACTGCAGTAACCTGTATTAAGTTCATACATTTTTGTCACTGAAAGAAACATAGACAAGCACACTGGCATGTCTCCAGCAAGGCTTCAAAGAAATACTTCCAGAATAAGGTTCACAAATAACTTACCTAACAACCCTGGTTCTCATGGTAGTATTAGCTGGCCATTTGCTCTGAACAGACTTCTGTAGGCACCCATAAATATACCTCAATGTCCTGCAGAAATAGTAGCCAATTACTCATTCCATTAAACTTACAGAATCAAAAAAGCTGGTCAGAAAGGACCTCGACCAACGTCCTACTTGATGCAGAACTATTATCACCTTTATATTAATAACTTAGACAAATCTTTATCAATTAACACCTAGTTAAAGTTAACAAATTTATAAGAATTGTATTTTAAAATTTGTTTTAAAAAATAAATTTATAAATTACCAAGAAAAACTATTCTGTGCAATTCTGTGATCATTCAGAAGTGCATTAAATATTTTTAACTGTTTATTTAAGTAGTATTCCCTTTTTGAAAAAAGACCACTTTGATGGTTGATTTTTCTTTTAGTTTCTCTCTTAACTAAACAAAAGCTTTCTTTCCATACATGACACACAAAAAAAAGAAAAGAAAGTGAAAAAAGAAAGTTAGCACCACAGCAACAGTTCTCTCCCATTTAAAAAAAATAAATAAAAGGACATTTGTAAAAAAAATAAATAAAAGGACATTTGTGGTGCATTTCAGAAAGTGTTGATCACTACATCATATACTTAAAAGGACTGCAATTTTCAATGCTAACCTTGCCAGCACTAACACAAAAGAAAATTCCATGCTACTCCAATGACTCAAAATTGAGGGTTTCATATACTTTAAAAGCTAATGACACTATGAATGGAAACTCTATACTATCCACTTTTTATTAGATGATTCAAATATGAGGTATGGAAACAAGTTACTTTATCAATTAAAAGAAACAGGGAAAAAATAGCCTCTGCATTTCCCTAGCAGACAAAACCAGGCACAGAATGGTTATCACTATTACTACCTATCTGTATTTTTAATATACTGTTAACAATTCCATCTCTTTCTCAGAGGAGAAAGACTGACAAATACACGTCATTGTCTGCTGACTACCACTGTCTTCTACCTTTTTGAAAAAATATGAGAATAATTATTTTATTACTATTTTGTCCCTGATAGTTTCTCCTTTAAAAGAAAAAAATGTGCCAGCCAGAGGCTTTTGTAAAACACTATTAATTGCCAGAAGTTTTATTTTTCCCCCTCTCTATTTTTCTCTGTGTCTATACAGCAACACTAAGATAAATCACTAAGAACATCGTTTTAATGTGCAATGTTATTCATGGAAACACAAATTTTCAAATACAAATCTGAACAGAAAAGCACAAACTTACGGGGGCAGTATCTCTGCAGCCATGAATATCTTCTCCACCAGTTCTGAAAGTATACTGAGTAGATGTGCCAAGTTAGTGTTTACATCTTCATTTTTTTCTAACTTCGAGGGATTTAACTAAAACAGACAAAGAATATATTTATTCTTCTATCTAGAACTACATATATATATATAGTTTCTGAATATTACACACTGAGTACTGTTTCAAAGCAAATGAAATATTCTGCTGCTGCACAAGTCTCTTACAGAACTCAATCTATGTTTCAGTAACTTGTCAGGGAATGCAAAGCAACAGTTTTAAGTTCTAATATACATATGTGGCTTTTATCAGCTTGGATAATCACCATTTTTTCATCTGAGTGATTTTTTGTATCTCTTAATCCAAATTTTTGATGACTCCCATCTTTTCCACAATGAAATTAAAGTGAAACATTTTAAAAAGAGTTTCAAGATTGGTAACAACCATTTAATATGGAATTTTACAATTAAAACAGAAGTTCAGATCTTGATTTCTACAATATCTTGAGTTCAACAAGTTATCTAGATTAGGACATTCAGTAACAGCTGCAGAATGCCTGCTAAATAATTTTTAAAAATTTTTATTATAAAACTTAGTAAGCTCCACTATGAATAATGTCTGAAGCCAAAATCCAGGAAAAAAATATAAAAACATCTCTTAATGAATTCAGTTCCTGTATTTCTGATGTAAAAATGTCTCGTTTTAAAAAATTATTAAATATCTTTACAACTAATATTTAATGTAAACACAACAGTTAATAACCAATGGATTACTGTGTCAACAAACCAAAATGTTTAAAAACACAGTTTAAGGTATCACCTCACAGGACTGCTTGCTCTCCATGATCTTTAATATGGAGTCTTTCAGTGCATGATGAACAAAACTTGTTGCTGTGGCTTTCATATACTGCTCCATAAGAGTGCTTGCTAAAGTGGTGGCACGGAACAAGGTAGTAGCTTCATCTGAGAAAAGAAATTGGAAAAACTGAAAAACGAGACATCAAAAAGAGAGAAAGAATATGGTTACTCTGTCACATAAGCTGCAGCTAAAGGAGGAGGAAAAAAAGACAGCACCAGAACCCTTTCCTCCCCACCTGTCCAGAATTCCAGTAAACTTTTGTGGGATTTAGTGCAGTACCTTCCATGCTTATCTCCCTGTCATTTAGTGTTCGTAACAACAAGGACTCAAGCTTTTCATGAAGAAAAATCTTCAGTAAAATGCCAGCCAACAGTGTTCTATCCTGTCCACAAACATGTGATAAGGCATAGACTACATGAAGTTCTTTCTGGAGTATAAGCTGAAAGAAAAACAATTTTAAAATATTCAGAAGCTTCTCCTTCCATATAATAGTATAACAGTTTTGGAAAAATATTCTATTTTATATTTATTTGTAGCTGTTACTTAAAAATATTATTTGATTTACATCAACCAGTGTTACTGAGATCCCTCTCAACCAATGAAAAGTATTAGTTTTGATAGATAAACCATGGATGGTTAAACTTAAGTTCATACCTCTTTAAACTCATTGTACTCTTCTTCTGGCATGATCTTCTCCATGGAATATCGCGCTCGAACACGCAAAGATCCTGGCTCAATACCCTTTAATGGTACATAGGAACTGAGTTGAAACCACTCATCTGTTGCATGTCCTTTTTGTAATCGGCTTAATTGGCAACGCATGAACACTTAAAGGAAAAAAAGCATTGTTCAGGTATATGTTACCTCCACCAAAACAATGCTACTATAGAATTAAAAAACAGTTTTATTTTCAACATATCATCGTATTTCAGGAAAAAAATATCAGCAAGAGTAAACAAAAACTTTTTTATCAATATATGAATGGATTCATTCTCTCTTAAATGGCTTAACAGTGTCCTGTAAACTGGAGAAGAAATATATGGCAATCTGTAAAGAATGTATAAATTCAAAAATGCCACATGAATATTGACATGACTTTCCTTGCAACAACCAAGTAGGATGCAAATCCAGGTAGCAGTCAGAAACTAAAATAAAGGTTAAATCTTTAGAGTTCACTACTCCCTTTCCAACCTTGCCTTCCACCCTGACACCACCATCAGGGTCTGCTCATATTTGTTATTAAGAGTGCTCCTATAGTATTCCCAAACACTGTCATATCTATTACTTTTATAATAATTCCAGTCTAAGTAACAGTTTATGCGTATTAGGTTAAAAAGTGTTCCCAAGCACTTGCTGACTAGATAATGAAAAGTCAGCTCAAGAATAGCCAAATCATTAACTGGTAATGATGGTAAGCTAAAATTGCCAAGCACTGCAGCTGAAGTCTGGTGCAGCAGCTGGCTAGCCAGCTACAGCAGCTGGGAAGGAACACAGACCCATCCACAGCAGGAACATGTGCTCCCGAGTGGAGGGATTTTTTTCCACAAAGAAAGGCCCAGGCATCTTCAGAGGCAACATTGTGCCTGTCAAACACGCACCATGCTCCAAGAGGAGTCCACAATTAGTTTTATATTTAGCCTATCAGTCTGCACCTCTCAGTCAAACACCCTCTTTCCATTAAGATATTTGCTTTTACTTTCCTCACGTGAAAAAACAAAAAAGCCCATAAAACCAAGAGCTTATTTTTTTTTTTACATTTCTGCAAAGCCAGTACACCAATCTGCCTTGCAGAAACTGTAAACAGTTCCAGCAGATTTCACACTGCCCCAGTGTTGCAATACATAGCAGGATATAATTTAACACTGGAACAGAAGATTATATGTATAATGCCTCATTCAGGACAATCCTGCTGCTTACTTCATATTCTTTGGAGCTGATGAACTGATGAAAGTTAATGCATTTATATCAGTCAGCATGAAAAACAATCCATCATCACCTGCTATTTATCACCTGTGTGGATAGAATGTCATTACACTCCGTAACAAATTTACTTTCTTAGCATACTTCTTCCTGCCATCAAAGCTCAGTTTCCACAACTAAGCAATGTGCTTATTTGCTTGGACATATGAGGCACATGTTCCACAGTGAGAGGAATGGTGAATGAACTACTAGAATAAACTCATGATTTTGTTTTTCTCTGTGGTTATTGTAGCACTTCATAGCTATAATATAAATAATATGACTTGACTTTGAGTTTAAAAAAAATCATACCAAATACCTGTACAAAGACTGCAGAATAGTTATCATAATTTATATTAAATTACTTGAAAGTAGTAAGACTTTTTTCCTGTTTGTAATGTTACATTGAATTGTTAGGCTCCTTTCAGTAAGAAACTTCTACTCAACATGAATTAATTTGAAATTAACCACCATAGTGCAAAACCAAACCAGAATCTCCACTCCAGTTCAACACTTTATAGTGTTGTCCTTCGAGACCTACTAATTCAACTGTCAATAGCAGCAGATGGAAGTCTACTAATAAATTCTAGGACTTTGGATTTTTCAAGCCATATTCTGTATTTATTTGAGTAAGTCCTTAAGCAATTTACAGTTAGAGAAACAAGCAAAAAAAAAAGTTAATATAATTGATGCAATTGATGCTGAACTGTTTAGTATCATTTCTGACTATCTGGAATGCTTAAAAAGCTCTAAAGTAACTATAGAACATTCATAATAGACAAACTTCAATGTAAAGACCTGAAAACTCAGGAAATATTTTAGAATATTGAAAAAGTAGCCTTCATTCATGTATTACTTTGGTATTTAGGTTTTGTGTGTTACAATGAAAGAACAAAGCAGTGAATCCAACAATTACATTTTGGACCTTTAATCTGCATTACATGAAAGGAAAAGCAAGCAGAAAAGGTGAGTTAACCCAATTAATAACTGGCAAGATGAATAGCATCAGCTGTACAGGACTGCCACTTCATAGAATTCCACAGGTAACATCTGTGGCTGAAAAGGAAAGGAAAGATGGTTGGTTAAGGAAAGCAACCAGTTATCTTGCTTTTGAAGAGTTACAGGTTTATTCTGGCAGTGCAACACAATGTATGTCAGAGAAAATGTGGTTTAACTCATTTTACCCCAATGAACTTCACATACTTCATAGGGCTCAGGATGTAAGTAGAGGAGTATGTTCATTTAAGTTGACTTAGTGTAATCTTTATCTAAAAATGAAAGAATTATGCTGGATTATGCTTATGCTGTAAGAGTGTAGGTAACTGCTGTAAAGAAATTCAGCCAATCCTGCCCCTAGAACAGGAAGCCTTCCATCACCTGAATGCACAAAACTAACAACATCTCCTTAATCTGGACAGAGAGGTGGAAACTACAAAAATAATTTCAAAGAAACTACTGAAGTATCCCTCTCAAGAATTACCCTTTTAAGATTCTTTTCCTAACCAAGGCTTTGGTGTAGATACATAATCATTTTCCAGCTCAAATGAATTTAAGACCAAGTTCACAACTGCATTTATAGCCCCTTAGTCTGTCAGAGAGATTGTATCTTTATTCCTCCTGCTATGCACAAACTTTTCTAGTGAGAGAAGGAGAAAGAGAAGTGAAATTGAATCAGGTTCTACAAGACCATGCAAAATGAGTTGTATATACTGACTTTGGCTAAGGTTTCGCTACAGATCTTAATAAACCCCAGAAAACCAAAAATCAATAAATTAGCACTGCCGTAAGTTACAGACCAGCAACACAATATATGCAAACTGAAAACAATTGCACTAGATTATACATACTCTGACTGCCTTGGAACAGACAGCTTGGAACATAATGGATAAAAGGTATCTTGGAACAAATTGAAGAGGGTGGGGAGAACCATCCTGCCCTGCAGGGAGCAAAGAGGGGGCACAGGGCTGAAGCTGCTCCACAACAAATATATTAGGAAACAAGATACATTGAAGAACCAGCCGGGGGGGGGGACGACAACCCACAAAAAAAGGAAACCTAAAAGTATTGTGTGGGAAGAGACCTGACCTTAAAAAAAAATTTCTACCTAACAGCTTCAAATTCACACTCTTCAAACTCTTTCTTTTCTAAGAAGCTGACAGATTCTACCATCTTGCTGTTCATTTGCTGGAACAGAAAATCACATTAAAGAAGCACCTAAGAAGCACCTATCTGGCTAATACAAGGAGAAGAAAATACAGATCTTTTCCCATTCAAAGGGATATTGAGATAACTTCAGATTTAAGCCAAAGTGTGGTAATAAGGGAAGAAGACAGCTGAGATAAAAGAGAAAGAAAAAAAGGGAAGGTTTCTTCAGAGACTGTCAAGATTTTTTTTTTTTTAATAAAGAATTGCACCTTTCCCTGTCTCACTGGAAGCAACCAAAAACCTGAAAAGAAATTCCATATAGTCAGACTCCGTGAAACTTAACATTTTATGGAGCAGACTAATGAAGAAAATTTCTCTTCGCTCTTGCTTTTTGGTAAGCTCAGTCATTATCTAGCAGTAGTTACCACAAAGCATATGTCAGACATACAGGACTAGAGTATAGTGCATTTTACAACTAAAATCAGTGGAAGTTCTCATTGTAAAAATATTAATGGAAAGCCAGTACCAGACATCAAAAACATACACAGGCAGCATGGTGAACATAAAAACCTACTTAATTCTCTTATGACAACCCTTAACAAAAGCAATGATAACCACACAAAGTATCCATTGCTGTAATGTATGAGTATCTTTTACAGAAAAATACTTACATATATCTGGATCTTTACTTTTCTTTGTTTTGTTACTAAGACTTATCTCAAATCTATTAATATCAGATGAAAGATCACTAGGAGAAAAGACAGAGAGCCTCAGTTAATACTATACATGGCTGGCATTTAAGCTTTTCCTAATTTCATTTCAACCCCAAGTTATCATTATCAGCCACTTATATTAGCAAAGAGAGATGCCTACAGAAAATTCTACCCATGCAGAATTTGTCTGAAATGTTGCTGCTGTATAAGCACATATAAAGTATTTTTAAAAATATGAACATTTTATGAACAAATGTTAAGAATCTTAAATCAAATACAAATTAAAAGTGAAATTCACTAATTCAAGATAATTAAAACTTACTCAAAGACAAATTCTTCAGACCACACAGGGTTCTGTCCTTCCCTGATGTGTGTTTTTGCTACCTGGACACTGTTCAGGTAGATATTACAATATGGGTTTGTAAAATGCTTTACTGGGAGTGTATGAGCTTCTTCTACATGCAAAATGAGACTGCTGACCTGAAAAAAAATAAACTATTTATTTTTTGTTGCTAAAATACAAAGCACATGAATTAATTATTTTAATCCTCTATGCAGAGGCTTAATGTTAATATGTGAATACTGAATACCAAACTCCTTATTAGAAGAGTAAGGACCAAAGGTACTGGAACATTTTAAGAAGCACAAGGATCAAAGTAAGAGTAACTCAAATAACTACTGCAAACAAATATCCAGACCCATGTTTTTAAGGCACCTTGGGGTTTTATTTTAAAATCATTTTTGAGTCATTATGATTTGCAAATAACAACTTTTCCATACACAGAAAATTTTATTGAAATGGAAAACTGGCACTCTGAATAAGAGCCATGAACAATTCCAAATACAGTGGTTTATTGTTCGGTGCTTTCCTAACAGATTATGTAAAATTCTCTTCTACAACACATTACATTGTATTCTTTTATAGAGATAAACACTATCTTTGCTTTTTCAAGAAAATTCCCTTTTTGTTTGGCTTTTGCACACTGAAGCTCCTAGCTGCACCTGTCACTTCATCTGTAAATTCAGCTAATTTAGTTCACTTATGCAGAAGTATCCAAACTTCTTTAATGTTCACAACCAAACAGTTGTGGTTTATTACTTTTTATTCACCATTTTATTCCATTCTCTACTGCCTCTAACAAGTAATTACATTCAGTGTTCCTAAGATTAAATCATATCAGGAATTCTTAAAGTATTTCCCTGTTATTCTCCAATCATTACAGACATAGCTATTTAAGACTGATTGCCCTCTCTCTCTGAAGAAATTTTGGTGTATATGGCACTTTCAAGAGGCCAAGAGAAATTAAGACACAAACTTGGCTCAGCATGTATTTGTTACATGAAATGAATACAATTAGTTAAATAACATGTATTTACATGCAAATAAAATGTAAATAATGGGCATTTTATGTGTGTATAATATAATTTTTATAACATTTTTTGTTGACATGTCATATGAATGTTTTAAATTTCCCATGTGAGGCATATTTGAAAAGCTGCTGACTTCTTCAGACTTTTATTCAGGATTTGCTAATGTTGAAAGGAAAAATTCTGAGACTTATTAGCATCACTTAGCACAGAGGAGGCAAAATACTCCTCCACATGCACCTCCAACCCACAATATCAGCTTCACCTGACGCAGACGTTTATTTGATGTTCCTGGACTGGTTTTTCTTAAACTGCAGAACACCTGCAGAGCTTTCATCCAGTCCTAAGAGAGAAGGATACAGAAGAATGTAATGAAACCAAGTCAGATACAGCTTCTTGCAGTGGAACAGACATATCTGCAAAAAGTATCTGAATTTTCACTTTAGCTTGGCAAAACCTAAGTCTTCTGCAATTCCACAGTACAGAAGTCTGAATATTAAAGCAAATTTATTATCGTTACTAAGCAAAACCTCATAAATAATTTGCAAATCTGAACCATTTTCTCTTTTAGAATTATCATGCTTTACTAATGGATAGACAGTGTGACCTTTGCCAATTTTCCAGTGTAGTGATACTACAAGAAATTGCAAATTGTATAGAAAATTAAGAAAAAGTTGTTTGCTTCTGAGAAAATTGCATTTAACAAGCCAAACTGGTCTGATTATTCTCTCTAGTACTCCTGTATGGTAGTTGCAACACTGTATACTTCAAACAAAAATCGAACAATTAACAGAGAAACATAAGAGTATATATCCAACATTCTCCAGTTTGTCTTTGGAAGGTGAAAGATGTATTATAGCCTCATTCACTAGTTACTGTCTCCCAACCATTAAATCCTGTACATTTCTCACAAAGCACACAATTTAGGTTTTGACCAACAGTCTTCTCTTCAGTCAGTATCTCCAAGATCTACTCTCAAAGTACAATTTAACAATGTCATTAAAACTCCCACAACAGTGCTTCAATCATTCTTCACAGCATCTTCCACATCTTAAAAATACAGGAATATGTACTGCATCTATCCTTAGCATTGTGAGTTAGGCTTCAGCTTTCAAATCCTTCCAAGGAAAAGCTTTCAGCTACACCTCACCAAGTTTCTAATTTTCTACAAAATGTTAGAAAGTAAAAAAAGCTGAGCTTTCTCAAAAGATAAATATTTGCAAACTTTTCTGGGCCAAAGCCATATTATAAAGAAACCTGAAACAACTGTGTTCCGTATAAACACAGTAAACAGCATGTTAAGCAATTTCAAAACCAAATTAAACCAAATGTTCAGGAAACAAAACAGGACAATCTATCTTCTACACATTCTTAATTATTTTATTTTTTAGAAAACAGAAGATTTTACAGATATGACAAAAATTAAGGAGCATGGAATTTAATTTATATATTCTCAATTATGATACAGCATACTGCTGCTTGAAGACAGTACACTGACAGTTGTATGACAAATTCCACTACATAATTCTTATGTCATGTCTCCAAATTTAACAAATGGCATTAATTTAAGAAGCAAATCTGTGCTTTCCTTTATATACAGTACACAAAAAATACTGTATTTATATAGACTTCATGCTCTGGTGACTACAGTCTGTTATGAGTGCTCTAAAATGGTTATTTCATGCCATTCAAATAACAGCAAATGCAAAGCTTAATTTCTAATGCAACATATACATCAGAGCTGTGAACTTGCAGAACTTAAACAAGAACACTGTGTCTTTTTAGATACAATCCACTGGTAAACTAATTTCTCAGAAGTAAGCTTCTCTCCCACAACTCTTAATCACTGAACATAACTGTTAAGAGAGCTATTAACTAAAGATAGTATATAAACCCAGAAAACCTTACACTGTTCATCATCAGGGCCAAAGACAATGCATGACTACCAGTTCATATACACAGCAAATAACTGGAAAAGGCAGTTCAATGCACTTTGGTCACTGGGCATACATACATGCATTAGCATTTTATTTATTTTACTCTGAAGTAAAACTCTAACTTACTGTGCTGTATTTTATACCATGGAAAAGACCTGGAGATTAAATTTCTTCTTCTGCATTGAACTATGTCAAAAAACATGTATGTTCTCCAGAAACAGGTAACAGGAAGTAATGGAAGTTCTGAGCATGGGGCCTGACTGGAATTTGTCAAAACTAAAACCATGAAGAATAGGTAATACAGGTCCTGGATTTTCAGCACCAACCTTCCCGCTCAGAGATCTGCTACCAGTTCATTTTAACACCTGCTATATAACCACTAAATATTTGTGATACATCCGCTTTCTGTTTCAGAAGGGCAACATCACTGAACAGCACAAGATTAAAAGTTACTTTTTTTAGACTTAGCAAATGAAAACTCTCACCTGCGCTTGTTCTGGAGTTTCGCCTGCAAAGTAAAAGATGTAATGTTCTTCACTAAAGTGCTGAACTACTATCTGAAAACAGTTTGGCCTTAAAAAAAAAAAAAAAAAAAAAAATTAAGTTTAATTACTCTTCACATATTAACAAACATTTTCACTTGATCTGTGTCAAAACAAAGTTTACACTGAACTAACAGATTTCTCCTGTTTGTCTCTAAGGTGCATTGAATAATTGCATCAATGTTTGTTCATCTACATGTTACCATCACAAATGGAAAGAGGAAGACTTCCAACAAGATTCATCAGATCTTCAAAAATGACCTTTTGGTTTTAAATGTGTTGTGTCATTTTAAGAAAACTTAGATGCAGCCTGCTTTAGAACATTGACACGTTTTTAGACCACTATATAGTCAACAGGCATGTATGCTGGCTTACAGCTAAGACAAAAAAAACCAGACATCTCAAAACATGTCAGTAAGGATTATTCCTAGACAATTTAAAAGCAGTGGAAGTTCAGCATTATTTCACAACCAGTTAATAGTACATTAAGGATTTTTCTTTCAGAAAACAGTACTAACCTAAGGAATCCCCTAGCTGAAAGTGTCCCGCAGCTCTCATGATGAGTGAGATGTGTACTAGATCATACACGAAACATTTGAGTGTATGTGACACAAACCTCCACAACCTTAAATGCTGCAGAAGTACAGCCTTCACTGTATTTCTGAGGAAACGGCAGAGACAGTTTTTTATCAGCTATTTGAAGTGCAGGAGGAACTCTGTCTCAGCTGCAGTTCCTCATTAACAGTTAGCTTCCTAAGCTGCATGTCCTCCTACACATCTGTAAGTACCACCTATAGCACCCAACTTGGCTCCAACCCACAACACAGGGTTTCTTAAAAGCTGTTTAAGAGAAGGAAACAGAACGTTTATTGATTACAATATGTACCAAAGCTTCATGCCTAATTGTCAACTACATAGGGAACATTTCAGCATTTTTTAAAAATAATCTTTATCTATGTCTGTGCTCTTCATTCCAGTAGTTAGATGTTGGAGTTTTTTTCAACATTTTTAAAGATTTTAAAAACCCACAAACAGACAGAGCAAAGCATCAGTCCTTGCAGATCAAGAAATACCACTAATGTTAAACATTTGTCTCTAGTTTTTTCACGAAGTAACTAGAAGTTGTCTATATATAATTTTTCAATAAATATTAAGATCTGTAGGATAGCAACAATTTCTATCACTTATAAGTAAATATAGTTATTTCTTCAATAAAAATTCTACAAAATATAGGCCAGTGGAGTTGTTTTTGTAACTACCAGTGAAAAAATACATAAATGCTCTTCTTAATTTCTAGTGATATCTAACACTTCTGATTCTCAGCTTTCTTGCTGATAATCACATCCCCTGTGGTCACTATATTTCGAATATCTAAATATTACAGTAAGTAAGATTTGATTTGTAAGTAACTCTGAGTATAGTAATTGTGCAAAAACAATCTTTGAGGATGTTTACTTATATGAACTAGTATACTACAAACAAACACATGTTTTTCAATAGAAAAGCAGACTTCTAATCAAGTTAGCTTTCAAATACCTACCTAAAAATGATATAGAACTTTTAGAATTCACAAAAATTCTTTATCTTATTAACTCTCAGTGCAATAGGATTAAAAAAAAAAACAATGTCCTACCTGCCAAATAAACTGTCATGTACTCCATAGACAGAACACACACTAAGGTCTATTAGTCCTTTGGGTTTTGTGGCTCGTTTTTCACTTTCAAAATAAATAAGCTGGGCATCATTTCCCTCTAATATAAAGTACAAGTTTTTCCATCTCTTTCCTTTACCTGTACAAGAATCAAGCAAATGGTTACAATACTGTCTAAAACAACATGTAAATTTTGTAAATTAAGAAAACAGAAGAGGGCAGTAAAGCTTCTGTCAAATTCCAAAAAGAAGAACAATGTACGGATAATCACACTTGAGTTATAACATCAGTATACACATTCAATTTTATACATGTGACAAAAACCAGATCCTCTTCACAGATGCAGGTAGAGTTGCAAAAGATTCTTCAAACATCCTCAGTGCTTTCAACAGCATTATGCAAGTGCGTATGAGCTGCCCCAACAGTGAGCTCCTCTCAGTCTTATGCCTGTATCTACACAGATTGCAAATAGTGACAATGTGGGCCCCATTCATTAGATTTTTTTAAGAAATGGACTCTCGACATTAGAAAGTTACTCCTAAACTCTGACCATTGACTGCATTACAATACCTAAAAACATATAGCTGAAGAACAGAAATGGAAATATTTTATATGCAAACTTAAATCAGAATCAACCCACAAGCACAATCGTATGTAAGAATTTGGCTGTTTCCACTTGCTGCAGAGAAAGGTTCTTTGAATTACAATGGATTAGGAGCATTCTGCAACAAATTAATGCTTAAATCAGAGTATCATTTAGAAAAAAAACTTTCAGCCTTTATTTTACACTTTAATTATCATAAATCCACTGGGGCCTCAATAAACTAGTAGCAAAATTGTTTCCAAAATACAAATGTAACACTCATTTATTATACGGTGACTCCTAAATGGAAGAGTGATTTTATTGCATTTAGTCCATATATACTATGCGCATCTCTCTACAAGAGAGTACTCCAATTTGCCTCTTTTAGCCTAATTTTTCCAAGTCATTCCCATTTCATTCCTTACTCCATGATATCTCTCTACACCTCTGAGAATAAACCTCCTCAACAAATGAGATGCTTCCCTTATTCTGTTCAGAAGGTATAGTTTGGGGTGGTTTGGGATTTTTTAAAGTCTCTTGTATTAGGCTATATGTAAACTCATACCTTCTTTCTTGCATTTGGTCACTATCCAGATTACCACCTGTAACTTATCCTTCTTGTCATTTGCAGAAATCTTGTTATTGATACCGTTTTTCTGCGTCCAATAATGCTGATTTTTCCAAAAAGTAGAAATATAACACTCGGCAAGGGACCAGCTTCCTCAAAACTTCAAAGACTTGTTCAATGGAAATTCTTCAGGGTAATACTGAAGGTTACACTGAAATAAGTCAAGCTGTCAGCTTTTAATGTGCTTATTGTATGTTACGCTGTGTCAGTGTTAGAACCCTAAGAAGTCACTATATCCTTTGTATGGCAGACTGCACATTTTAAATTTAAGATTGAAAACATACAACCTCACTTGGAATAACAAAATTAAACCAGCTGTTCTCTGCGGTGAATGTACAGATTTACACTATTCTAGCTCTCTCAAACCTCTGTCAGCTAGAACTTGGTGAGTTCACCATTAACTACATGCACTTCATGAAAATATATTTCATTTCATGCTTTGAATGCTACCTTTGACAAGGATGCCTACTTTTTGTGCTGTGCTGATTTTTTCAGAACTGCCAACCTAAATTTTCATGCTGCATGTAATTTCATGTATCACACCGATCTATTAATCTACTACTTAAGGAAAAAGATCCTTCACACTCCTTATACACTTCCTAGAAACTTTTGCCAACTTCAATTTTGCTCTTTCTAGAAACAGTAAATTAATTAAATTCAGCTAGGAGGTGCTAATCTCTGCTCTCTAGTGACCAACAATAGGGCATGAGAAAATGGAAGAAAGTTGATGCAGGGAAATTTCAGTTTAGACCTTAGGAAAAAGTTCTTCACTGAGGAGGCAGCTGGTCCTTAGAACAGGGTAGGCAGGAAGTGCTCACAGCCTGTAAGGGTTTAAGGAGTGTATAGATAATGCTCTTAGTCATGTGGTTTAGCTTTCAGTAGACCTGCAAAGAGCATGATCTTTATGACTCCCATCCAATTTAAGACAGTGTATGATTCTATGATCATTATCTGCTTTTTCTCTTACTTTAAAAAATAACAGAGACAATCATAACTCACTTTTTTTCAGAAGATATCCTTTTTTGACAATATTTTTATAAAAAGCATCCTTTGTTTTCCGACGAATTGTATTGTAGATTTCTTTTCCGTCCACTGTATCATTAAGCACTTGTTCTTGGTGCTAGAAAACATGTCAGAAAAACATACTTTAAGCTCAGAAATTGCCATTAAAAAATGTATCCTATGAAGTTTCAATCAGGATCATCTTACTGAATGCTACCTAACTCATTACTATTTTTCTCTCATGCGTTTTACTAAACCATTCATTTTTCATACAATACACATGCTAGAAATGTACTATGACTCTTTCTGTATTTCCCAAACTGAAAGAAAATAAGGGTTTTCAATACAGACCAACTGCTACAAACTAAGTCTTTTTCATGCAAAAACAAAAAACATGATCTTTCACTGTGATTTCACTGTGTTAAAATTTATGCCAGTCTCTGAAGATTTATCTAGCTTCTAACTGTCTACTACCAAAGCTCATAGCCTGTGATATCATGGATAAACTCTGAAGCAACAAAAGTGGTGCAGATCGTAATTAAAACCGACTCAAAGTCGGCACAGTCCCTCAATAATCTCACTAGAACCCACATGTTGTAACTGAGCAGAATTCAGTTCAAGAGAAGAAAGGAAGAAACAGGAAACAGAAAAAAGATAAATTCATACAAAAAATGATAGTATCTAGAAATGCAAATAATAAATATGACCAAAACCCAAGCCAGGTCTGACCTTACTAAGTAAGCTGAAGAACAAAAGTTTTTTAGCCATAAAAAAACAAGAAAAGCAAGACTATAAAGTAGTAAAGACATCATCACTGAAATGAAAAGAGACGTATGAACTGGTTCTTACATAATATTCTACTTTTCTTCCTGTGCATATATCTGCAATAATTATGATTTTGATCAAAACAGAAATAGCAAGATGAAAAATAATTTGGTAACACTAATAGGAATTACAGGACCTACAATGGAAGCTATATCCATATGTTACGAAATGATAACATAACACGATAATCTATCAAGATAATGTCTTTAACATTAAGTGCACAAGTAGTGCAAAAAACAAGACATCTAGTGACAAATACTTTTAAGTAAATATCTTATCAGATACAGGAATTCCATCAGACAGACTCTAAAATGATGCAAAACTTCTGAATTCTTTTTCCCTCTTAAAAACACAGAGCATGGTGCTACATGGAAGAGGCGAAGCTGAACATTAACTGCACCACTGAGCACTAAATTTTCAAAGAAAGTCACAAGTGCATCTGGCTAGGTTAAAAGAATCTGAAGTACTCTCACATGGAAAATGAGTCAATACAGATTTTATTAATACAGAAACTGTAAATTTTGCATGTGTGAAAAGCTAAAATGAAGACTTACTGCCAGTACTAAAGAGGAATAATGAAGAAAGTTATAATTAAGTTTTCCAAGGAGCAATCTCAGAATTCCTATTTGCTTTCTGACACAACCACATTACTGAGCACAAGTTAACAGCAGGAAACCATGGGGAAGCACCAAGGACACAACGCAATTAGCAGTATAGGAAAGATTGCAATAACAAGGAATGCACCTCTTAGTGCAACACAGCAGTTACACCTGTCAATACTTACAGAAAATGAGAGGTGAGCAGCTGAGTCACTCATTGGAGGACTGGGCTGTGATACTGGGCTATGCTAACACACTGGTCTCACAAGGATGGATTTAACTTCTGTCATGGCAGCCCCTAAAGTGCTGTTTTGGTTTTGTGACTGAAACGGTATTTGTAACACACCAGTGTTCTGGCTTTTGTTGATCAGTACCTGCATACTCAAGACTCAAGAAAGCCTCAAGCCTTTCTCCATTTCCCACTATGCCCCCTTCCTCAGTGAGATGGCTTGCTGGACAACATGCTGGGAGCAGAGATAACCAGGACAGACGATGCAAATTTATCAGAGGGATAGTCCCTGTCATGTAACATCATGATCAGCAACAAGTGTGTGGGCACAAGAAGGTCTCAGAGAACACCTGGGCGTTAGTCTACTTGTGACAGGCGTTGAGTGTTTGCCTTTGTATCACCCCTTCCTTTGCTTATAAAACAGTATTTATCTCAACCCAGGAGTTTTTTTGCTTTTGCCCCATTGAATAGGAATAGGGAATGAGCAAACAAAGGTGCAGGTCTGTAGCAGCTTACCAGGGTCAAGCCACCAGAGAAAATGACATGTATATTCATCAAGTGCTTTCCAGAGGGAAAGGGAATTATGCATAACATGGTACTACTCTAAAATGTTCTCGTACATGTTCAAGGAAGGCAAGTTCACACCAAAACTGGTAGCAGCAAGGCAACTATGAAAACATTACAAAGAGACAGGATCAGCTTCTGTGTGCTTAGCTTGGTGAAGAGAAGAAATGCTCTCATATTAATAAAAAAGATGCCACAAAGGGGTATGAATTGACTGCAACTCTCTTTAGGGAGAACAGGAAGAGCAAATTTCTGATTTGATGAAAGAGGAAAGCTTGGGAATAGAAAAAGAAAAGAGTAGGTATGTAAATTTTATAACTAGCTATAAGCTCATGAAAAGCTAAATTATGTGGTATGCTTATTACTGGTCATCTCTTAGAATCAATTTTTGCTATGAGGTAAGTACACTTCAGAACAAGTGCTGCAGTCACTCCTGAAGCTTTTGCACTCCCTGTAATCACTCCTGAAGCTTTTCAGTGTGTGTAGGTTTCCTTTGACAGGAGAAAAACCCCAGACACAGAAGAGAGAAGGCCAGACAGGTTCCCCTTAATACGGGATTAAATCAAAGCATAAGCCCAGGAACAGAGCTAGGGGAGCAGAGTAGAGGTCGAACACCTCATGGCATAGACAGAACTTACCATACTTTCTGCTGACTACAAGCCAGTCTTCAGTAAGTGTATGTATTTGAGGATAAAACAAAAGAAACAGATGAGCTGAAAACACTGAAACTGTGCATGACTGACTACTGGAGATGCTGCTGTTTACCACTGGTATCTCTGCTGTAATTTAGTTCATAAATTGATTTGATAGTGATTCAGTCTGTGACTTCAACATCAAAGGCTCAGAGATTAAATCCTACCTGCACTGGAACAGGATCTTTTAAGTAATATCCTTCAACAATCTGTTCTTTTCTGTAGTGCTCAATGATGTCAGCAATACTGTTCCAATAAGAAAAAGAATATCAAAACGTTAAACACATTAAATTTTCCCACTGTTTGAGAATCTACTTTTCCATAAAACCACAGAAACCGTTCCCTCAAAGTTTTAATAAAATCAAGTGTTAATCATCATAACCTTATTTGAAAGGAATGAGGATTTACTGAAGTCAAGAAAGATCACAAAACTGTATTCAGAATGTATTAATCCTAAACTTTGCAAAATATTTTAATGACTTGCTTAAAATGTCAAATGAGGATACTGCACTACATTCAGGTAGTACATGTGCATTACCCACTTTCAAACCAGGCTGAAAAACTGCTATTTCACTGGCAATAATTTTCCAAGTCCTAGAGTAATTAGCTAAGTGGAACGGGACATACTCTGAGTGAAGTGCAATCTCCTTCTATGAGGACAGGAATAGAAAACAGAAAAGGTTGGTAGGAGGCTTATACACATTACAACTGGACATCACTGAGCTATCCTTTTAAATACTCATGTCAGCAGCACTCCTCTGCAGGGATGCATTCGTAGTCATCAGATTCAGACTGCAATTGCACTTGGAAGGCTCAGGAGAGAAGAAGTAACAGATACAAGCTGACATTCAAGACATTTAAGTTGCTCTAATTTATTTTTGCACTACTGAAATTCACACTGTAATTAAGCACAGCAACAGGGTCATCAACAGAAATTAATCATTTACATGCAAATATCCATCTAGAAAAAGAGCTAAGTAATTAAATAGATGAAAATATACTCAGTGTGACTTCTCAGTTAATGCATACTCAGCTGTGTGTGCAAAGATACAAATAAGGCATGAGTGCAACACTGGAACAATAGCTGATACTGTAAAAACATCTCAAAACCTTCTAAATAAAACAATATCAAGGTATCTACGTTGGCTTTTCTATTTCATTCTGAAGCTATGAACTAGACAAACTTGATAAAATTACCTTCCCATGAGCACTTTTATTTTTCAGATATGTAAAAGGAGATTAGTATTTCTTGCAGTTTTAATGAAATCAAGTAATTAATTTCAATTTTTACTGAGATACTGTTTACATGTGCTGTTTTCTGCATAAGAATTTCAGCTGTGTCACACTACAAAAAACAATGCCTCAGTCATTGCATTTCACAGGTTGAATAGCTACTACCAACATTTTCTAATCAATCAAACAGCATTACATGAATTTTCTCACTCATCAAATCACTAATATCTTGACCTTCACCGCACCATTTGTTTCCTTAATTAAAAATGCTATCAGGAGTTCCATAATGTAAGGAACAGGTGCCTGCAAAATCTCTATGATTTTGTACCACAGGACAAAGAATAAATTCAGTAGTATTTAAAAACTCCTTCTGTAGTTCAAGTAACATTTAGACTAGGACTCCAAGCCTTGATGGAGTCCCTAAGGGCTGCATTCTTCACTATATGTTTGAACTTCCAGCAAATTTACCAACCTTACACACACAGAAATTTAAACTGAATATCACCTTAAGAGTATAGTGATAATTCTCCCAAACATATAACAAAAACAAAGATTTTCTTTGAAACTAAGGAAGATCTCTGGAAAACTATGTAACAAAATACTAAAATAAATTCTTAAAGCACTTTGTCATAATTTATTGCTGCTTAACTTTAAAATCTTGTTTTCTGTTCGGCTGCACAGAATCTCTTTCAGACAAATGTAATCTACATACCAAGTGAATCCAGCATTGTATTATAATGTAATCTGAAGCAATAACAAGGTACTATCTTTCTGAAAGTGTATTATTTAATGCTACAAACCCATTTCAGACTAATAAGAGTTCCTCTAAGTTATTAATTTGATATCACCAAGGGTGGGGGGCTCCTGGCCTATCTCCTCCTCCTAAGCCACGCAACTAGAAATCGGCATTTACCTTCATGAAAGGCTGACCCTGCAGCTAGCCTAGTTTTCAGTGAGGATGGCTGGAGGCCAGACTGACCAATGAAGAAGGTATTCAAGCAGCCTGGGTGTGAAATGGGCCTAGGTTCATAAGGATCCAATTATTTAGCCTCACAGCATCATGTGAGTGAAGTCATATGAAAAAGTCCACTGAACTTAGTGAGGAGACTGTGACATTTTCTCAGACACACCAGCTGCTGAATCTCTACTCACTCAGAAGTGAGAGAAATTCTCAACTGGGGTAAGAATGCCCTGGTTCTAGGTGAGCAGGACTGGAAAAATGCTGATTTTTTTTAAGGCAGGCAATGACCTCTGTTTAAGGAGGCAGGTTAGTTTTCACTACTGAAAAGTCTTCCAGATAACAACAACTCTAAATGCATCCTAAGTTTGTTCACTCTAAATGAACTGATCTGTATTTCTGCTCCAAGTACCATGCATATATTTCAATGTAATTTAGTAACTTTTTCCAACAATGAAGGCATTTTTCCCCTTTCTTGTAAATACCCATTTCTATTATTTGAGAACTCTATTAGATTGTCACAGATAAAATTAGCATTTTTATTTTCCCCTTTTCAAACAGACAAGAACGCATGTAGAAGCTTCCAAGCTGCTTCAAATAGAGTAATCTCTTAATTACAGATACAGAATTTATGGATCCAAATGATCCATTCAAACCACAATTTACAGAATGAAGCAACTGGTTGGCAGAACAAGCACAAATACTCCAAGAGAAACAAGTTACACTTAGGCTATTTTAACTGTAAGAATCTACTCAGTTAGAAGTAACTACTACGGAAATTAGAGAAAATATTTAATATAAAGGAAACTACAGTCTTAAAATCATAGTAGTAAATAATTATCAGGAGCAAGTCATGCAAGCACAAAATATGCATAATTCCTTCTGCCACAAGAACTCACCTATTATAGTATCTGCCTCCCATCATAAACTGATTGTTTGATGTTGGACATATTTTAAAACGCTGAATATTTTCACTGGTCCGGAAATAAAGTGAATAATCACCAGGGGTATTATCTGAAGGCCTCACAAGAAAACTGCACACCTGACCAACTGAAAAGACATAACAGTGTTATTCTTCTTAGTGATATATGTAAACCCTTATGAAATCTATTTCTACATAAACTAGAAAGAACAGCACACTTGAAGAAATACAAACCCTATAGAGGTAAACTCCAGTAGTGATCTCAAACTACAAGAACTAGTACTAAACCACCAAAATTAATGAAATATGGTTCAGCTGTAGCCTGCAACCTAGCCACATCTTCGCCATCTCTTTAAAACATCATACAAAAAAAAGTTTGATATCATTTTCAAATCTCCGCGCCAGTATTTAAAGTAAGGTATTAAACAATATGGGTCAGAAGTACTCTTCATGTAAAGAAACACTTGCTTTATGAAAGTGAAATAATTGGTTCCACATATAACAACTTAAAAATTAATTAAATCAAAAATAATTAGATTAACTTTACTTGAGAACATACTCAGTGCTGATAGCCATGAAAGTTTTCTTCCAATGTACTATTCTACTGAGGTAGCATACAGAGAGATTGGAGAATCTAAAACACTCATTTATGTTTAGACATAAAAGGAAGTTTTGCCATAGTTTCGTGATCCTATTAACAGGATCACTTTGTGCCATTTCCCTATCACTGTATTTCACATCAGAAAGACACATACCTGTCATCAGCAAATTGTAAGCTTCTTGTTTGGAGATCTTCCCATGGAACCATCTTAACAAAGATGAAGAGAAAAATTAGAAAGCAAGACTACCAGTTCTCTTTTTTGGTTGTGCTGACATCCAAGGTTCTGGCACCTATGAATTAATCTTTATTTAAAAAGACCCAATATATTTAGATGAGACAATCAATGTCTATGCTACTTAATGACTCTCTCCTCCCTACAACATGAAAAGACTAACACTAATAGGTATATAAGTAAATTCTTTTCAATAAAACACTTGGAGCTGATGTTCAAATACAAGCGAGTTTAGAGATTGATATGAATTGTCCAATTTCACAGGCATTATTTGAAGTCATACAGCAGTGTACTAGAATCATGAAATCTGAAGCTCAAACAAGAAGTTATACACAGAAAACCTCAAACTCAAATTTGCCAGAGCTGTAGAAACAAAACCGAGCTTTGTTAGATTAATGAATATAAACTGCTTTGATCTCACACCTTGTACTTTCCCAGAGTCTTGTGTCAGAGTAGTACCCCACAAAGTTCACAGCCTCTGCCTAGTTTTGGCATGATACCACTATTGAGAAAAGCCTGACATGCTACAACGTAATAATCTGTATTTAAAGGAAAGCTGAAGATACGGTGCTTTTATAAGAATATACCCCAGTTTCTGGCTTTCTTTCTGTATTACCTTCAGGTATTAATATGGATTCCTCTGAAAGGTAAACAACAGCTGAAAGACAGAATCAAAACTCCACACATCCCCTACAAGCTACTTTCCAAATATGAAATTTCCACATTTGAAGACATCCGTACTGCCAAACTGACTAGCAGGACACAGTAAACCAAACAGACCACTGAAATGCCTCCTTCTGCCCCGAGCCTCTTGGAAAGTGGGAAACAGCAAAAAACCAGCAAGCACAAATATGACAAACAAATGAGGACACCAGATAAGTCATCAAGGCACTAGACATTTTTCACAACTATCTGCCACTCATCTTCACCTGTGAATGTAACCTATTAACAGACTGACATATCAACATACAGCTGATTCTAAGTTGAAATTTTTAAAATTTTTAAAGTATTTAAGCAAATAGAGGGAAACTTACAGTCCTGTGACTTTTTCTTCAAACTTTAAGTGCTAAAAGAATCACAGAACTGCAGGAACACAGAATCCTTTGCACTGGAAAATACCTTTAAGACCATCATGTCGAATCCTTAACAAAGCACTGCCAAGGAATCACTAAACCCATTTCCCCAAGTGCCACATCTACACACCTTCTAAATCCCTCAAGAGATGGTAATTCTACCACTGCCCTGGGCAGCCTGTTCCAGGGCTTGACAACCCATTCAGTGAAGGCACCTTCCCTAATATCCAATCTAACCCTCCCTCGGTGCAACTTGAGCAAGCTTCGTCTTGTCCTATAACTTGCTACCTGGGTGGGAGAAGAGACCTCTTCTAGCTACAACCTCCTTTCTGGCATCTATAGAAAGCAATGAGATTCTCCCTGAGCCTTGTTTTCTTCAAGCTGAGCCCCACCAGCTCCCTTAACTGCTTCTCATCAGACTTGTGCTCCAGACCCTTCCATGGCTCTGTTTCCCTTCTCTGGACTCACTGAAGCACCTCAGTATCTTTCTTGCCATGAGAGCCCAAAACTGAACCTAGAACTCAAGGTGTGGCCTCACCAATCCTGATTACAGCAGGACAGTTACTGCCCTGGTGCTGCTGGCCACACTATTGCTGATTCAAGCCAGGATGCCATTGGCTTTCTGGGTCCCTGGGCCCACACTGGCTAATGTTCAGCCACTGTTGACCAGAACCTCAGATCCTTTCTGCTGAGCAGCTTTCCAGCCACTGCCCCAGCCTGCAGCACTGCAGGGGTTGTTATGAACCATGGGCAGAAACCATCACTTGGCCTTGTGAGATATCATATCATTGGCCTTACTGACCCAGCTTCTCCAGATTCCTCTGCAGAGCACTCCTACTCTCCAGAAGATCTGTGCTCTCACCCATGAGGCAAACAGGAGACACTGTTCTAATAGCACTTTGGTACAGTATTTAGGGTTGTTATCTCCAAGGCAACTGTGTTCAAGAAACACTTCGTTGTGCATATTTTGGCTGAAAGTGATCATACATGGCCTCATCTAAGATTTCAGCACTGCAATATCCATTAACAACAGAAACACCTATTACAGGACTTTTTCACGTTAATGATCCCTGCATCTGCAGCAGCTAGTATATAAAGAAGTCTTGAAATTAAAAAATAAATCTCTTTGGTCACTTTCTCAAAAACTTAGAAATCTCAGAGTGGAACTTGACAAACAGTTACGATTGCTTTCAGAAAACAAAACAAAAATCCTTACATTTTGCCTTCATGGGGATCTTCTTCTCTTCCCTATGAGAAAATTAACATATCAAGTGAATGACAACAGTACAACTTCATTAAAAAAAAAAAACATTTTGTAAGTTAAGACCTTCTGTAGAAAAAAAAAAATTGTATTTAGAAATCTGAGGCATTTTTTACCTAAAGGGCTTACTGCAGCTCTATGAAAAGTTTTCTTCTTCATTCATTAGGTGAAAATTCAGCAAAAATGTTATTTCTGATGATTACTTCATTCACGATCCAAGTCCTTTAGAGGTGGTAACTTTTTAGAAAGTTTCAACCTTCTCAGCCTTCCTAACATTAAATTACCACTGACCTATCAGTCTACATATCAACAGTCTAGTACTGCCTCTTCAGTTTAGCTATTCACATCCTGACACAGGTCATTTATGAGAAGCATCTCAAGTAACATTGCTATTAGCAAAACATACATAGTGTGTAAGAAGATATTACAAAAAATACATTTTTTTCCTTTTTTTCTTCTCACCAATATATTTTTAACCCAAATTTTATCCTAGAATAAAGACCTACCACAATGCAAAATTACATTCTGTTGAGTTAGTGAACATTTCACAGCAATCGCAAGAATGAAATGCAATTTAATGATTCTTCACCAGGACAGCAGATTTTAGGGAAATGCCTAGTAAATTTACAGTACCCTTCATTTGCACTTATCTTTGGACAACATATGAATAAACACTTTTTGATAACAAACTATGCTTAAAGGTTTTAGTTCTTTAGAACTACTAGATGAATTTAGTAGCTTCAGAAAAGTACATAATTAGAAAACAGGCAAATAAAATGTCACTAGTTTTTGTTCAGTATTATTTTATTAAAAAATCCCATTCATTTAAGAAATCTGAATACAAAAATTACTTACCACTTCTTCTACCAGATCCTCCACAATAAGACCTTGTTCATCTGTCCGTAGGTTTGTAACCCACATCCAGCCATCTTCCAATTCATTATGGACAATAAACATGTCTCCTTTAAGGAAACTGAAGAGGGTTATAGCAAGATTTAAATCAGAGATACAATCATAATATAAAGTTTAATTAACACAATGAATTCTTGAGTAAAATTGCCATAAAATATTTGAGAAAACCTATTTGTAAAAAATGCAGGAACTGATATTCCAAGCACTTGTGTATTTTTCATCACAGTTAAGTGGCTACTATATACAAGTTTTCATACTTTTGATTTATGTTTAGTATCTAATATATACTTCAGTGCTGTCAACTTCAAAGTGTGCTAATGTATAAAACAAAAATGACACAGCAATATTAAAATTCAGTAATATTGTTCTTTTATCAGGAGAGATCAAATATGGCACACAAGTAAAATAAACCTTAGCAGTCTATAAGAAAACAATATTCCTTTCATTGAAATATTACCTTGCATAATGTAAATTGTGGAATACCTATTCATTATGTTCTCATATATGAAGACAAGTGATGCAAAGAGAATACAGAGCAGTTACCAGAGACACCATGCAATTAGGTACAAGTGTAAGAAGCATTAACATTCAAAAGCAAAGAATCACAGAATCAAAAGTTTGGAAATTACCTCTGAGGTGATTGAGTCCAACCTACTACCAAGTACCAAATGACAATGGCACTAAGTGCAACATCCAGTCTTTCCGTAAACACCTTCCGAGACACTGATTCCCCCACCTCCATGGGCAGTATTTCAGTGTCTAATCACCCTTTCTGTAAAAAATTTTCCCCTAACCTAAAGCCACTCTGTAGACTAAAGGGCAATTTCAGATTATGTCCTCCCATCCTGTCACTGTTCTTCCCTCTGGAAGAACAGACTGAACCCTACCTGGCTACATGCTTCTTTTAGGGCGTTGTAGAGAGCAATGAGATCTCCCTTGAGACTCCTCCAGGCTGAGGCCCTGCCGCTGCTCCTAACAGGACTTGTACTCCAGACACTTTACCAGTTCCATTACCCTTCTGTGGACACACTCCAGGACCTCAACATCCTTCCTGAGTTGCATGGCCCAGAACTGGACATAGTACTCAAGGTGTGGCCTCACCAGTGTTGAGCAAAGGGAAAGAATCACTTTCTTAGCCCTAGTGGCTACACCACTGCTGATCCAAGTCAGGATGCCGTTGACTCTCTTGGCCACCTGGACACAGCTACCTCATCTTCAGCCAGCTGCTGACCAGGACGCCCAGGTCCATTTCCATTGGGCAGCTTTCTAGCTCTGCAGAGGGTTTATTACGGCCAAAGTGCAGGACCCAGCACCTGGTCTAAGCGAGTTTTCATTTCTGGAAGACTAGTCTAAGTTATTCCTTAAATGTTAAGAACACAAACTCAGGTCACATGAAAACCTCTCACTGCAGCACAAAATTTTTGATCATGTTTCATGATGCATCAAGGTACAGGAAAAACAATAAATAGAGAAGCTCATTAATTACCATTTCAATTCAAAATTTCATAGCAAATGTCTATGGCACAGCTCTCATTTGAAGTAGGCTAACAGAAAAAACAAAACACAACAAACCACTATCGAAAAACAAAGAATAAATTCAATTGCTATTCAGCTTTAAGAGATGACAGACAACAAGAGCACCCTCCAAAACTGAATAGTTACTGCATGGAAGACATGTTGAAATTAACTCAGTAATACTTCAAACTTAAACATATTTACTATTTTCTGAAATACATAATTTCTTCAAAAGCATATTAATTCAATCTAGAACAAACCTGAGAACTCTGGTCTCAGTTATACCACGAACAAAACTATTTTAACCATGTAGACCTCAAAACACAAATACCAACTCTGCATTTCAGCTCTATCTTAAAAGAGGAAGAAAAGGTTTAATTGCCTATAATTTTTGTTATGACAGCAAACAATAAAATGCTATTTTCTCTTAAGCTGATAGGAGCAATAAGGCACATAAAGGATTCTTTTTTTTGTGGTTGTTCCCTCACAGAGCAGGAGGCCTTAGTTGCAATGTGCCATTAGAGAGCCCCTTCCCAGTCTATCACCTTACTAAAACACATAATTACAAAAACAAATATCCTCCTATCATCCTTTAAAGGATCAGACTGGACTGTGAGTCTTGGAATAAATTTCCATCCAAATGAGGATATAAAGCTCTCATACTTTTCCTACATTTTAAGATAATAATCTTAAACCTAAGAAAATTCCCAATTCAACTGGTGTATTACATCAGCTTATGAAATCTGTCTCACTAGAGAGATTAGAAATCACCACAAATCACTTTCAAATCCTCCTGTTTTTTCATCTTGAGATAAAAAAATTATCTCAAGAAAGCAGTATCACTCCCAAGTAAACAGAAAATGCTCTTCTATTGAAACTCACTTCTTCCATTCTTAAATTTGTAAGTAGCCAAGGCCCACTTTCTCTTTCTAGTGATCTGAATTGTTTCCATTAGCTACACATCTTAATAGTTCTGTGGCAGTTGAGAAAAAAGCCTAGCTCATTTCTTCCACACACTCAGATAAGGCATTTCCATACAGAATTCTTTGACACATAAATTTATCCTTTTGGTAAAAACCTAGGGCTTTATAAAAAATATTTCAAAATCATAACATTATGAATTTTAATTCTATGTACCTTTATGTACCTCCTGTTCAATTAATACAAACAAGCATACTAAGAACAAAATGTCTTATTCGTATTTCCAACCAAAGAATAGAGAGATATCATCTGTTAAACTAACTACGTCAAGTTTAATATAGAACTGGAAAATACTTGCATACAAACACCTACCTAAATTATTGCTATTTACCAATACTCTTGAGAATTTCAAAGCTACTACTCAACATACCTTATTTCATCAGTTTCTGGCACTTTGGTGTAAGGCAGAATTGCTCGAACTCTCCTTCTGTCTTCCACAGGCTACAGTTTAAAAAAGAGCAATGGTTTTTTCTCTATACTCTGCACTGCATATTCTATATTGTAGAGTCTTTCTCTCCAGCCTTATGCTATCCTGAGGCAAAGAACACCACTTATATCTGCCTTGCCAGTTTTATATTTCCAAAGCTCAAAACCACTGTCAGCTAGAAACGTGTAATTTGTTGACTAAGAGCACTTACTTTAATTTTTTTTCACTTAGAGCAAAAGTAATGTCCAGAATTTTAACATTCAGAAACATCTTTATTCAGGTTTTGGGTTTTGTTACAGGAGATATTTTGCAGTGGTTTTTTTTTCATTTTAATTACTGTTTTTGTTTTAAGGATGGGCATGTGAAAGAAACCTTATTTCAGGTTAATTCAGGATGCATTTTGTAACTATTGTTAGATAGCCAAAATGTGACAGAACAGTGAAGGCTACACTGCAACAGAGCTCCTTATTACAAGAACTCAGTATAGTCTTGCTTTTCTCTGTCTGCTTAAAATGATGTTACTATATTGTGCAATGACTGCAATACCTCTATCCTCCTTCTTATGTATTTTTATTAAATAGCAAATTCCTTTTCATCATAACTTTGTATCATAAAAATGCATTTTCATACTTCCTATAGTTCCACGTATGCCTATGCAAAACAACAGGAAACTTTCTAAATTTTTTTTCCCAAAGAAAATTTTGAATAGTGATTAAAGTTACAAATATTTTAGTAAGTCTGTCTTCAGGAATTTTTTTTTACTTGCCTCTGGAGGTGCTACTGGAAATAAGAGCTTTTCCCCTTTCAGCAAGCAGGACACATGACTGTAATAACCAATCAGGTCGGAGAGTGAAGCAAAGCGACGCCCACCAATGTAATAGTCTCCACACATAGCAATAATCCTGTCAATAAAAAAAACCCAGAAGCTTGACATTAGAAAAAATTTTTGCTACCAGTTGTTTTTGAAGAAAAGGAGATTAGGATCATGTTTAACTCTTAAAACAGTGCCTATGTTCAGCCAGCAAAATGCAGCATTACAGTCTCACTGTAAACATGTAAATAAACCTAACGAATATTTTATCAAAACTATTAATACATATATTTTATGAGCCACCAAGTTTTTTATCTAAAGAAAGAGCTGATTCACAGCAAAAGACAGTACATCCGTCAGAACTAAATGAAATTTAAAAAAAAAAATTAAGCGTGAACATCCTGGAAAACTGAAACAATGCACTACTACACAACAGCATTATTACTTGTATCATGCACAACATACACCTTTTATAACAGGCATAAAGTAGCAAAGTACTTTAACAAAAAGTTACTACACTTCAAAACTATACAATATAGAAAACAAACACCATCAAAAATTAGTCATTTTGTTACAGTTAGTTTAGCATCCATATTAAAAGTTAAGAAATTATTTTGGAATAATCAAAGTATCTCCTGAAACTCAATTAAAAATCTGATATCTAATGGGAAAAAGCTCACACAACCATTTCAGTAGTTAATGCATAATTTGAATTAAGCTGTTTCTCCCAAGATGTCATGCAAAATGCATACTAAGATGAATCTTCAGATATTAAGTCCAAGCTCATAAGCATACAGCAGTGCAACAGGAGTCAAAAAACAATGCTCAGGACATATGCTGAAAGCTGTTTCCCACAAATCTTTCAATTAGTAAACATATAATCTATTGGTGGTTTTTGCTTTGGGATTTTTTGTGGCTTCTTTTTGTTTGTTGTAGGGCTTTTTTGTTTGGGTTGGCGGGGGGGTGTTTGTTTTGGGTGGGGTTTTTTCCCTCAAAATTAAAAAAGCAAACAGATATGCTAGCACTTCAACTGCGCTAACTACAATGATTATTATGGAACACACACACAAAGCAATCTCCTTCACTGACTAATGAAACCTGCATGGTGCTTTAAATCTACTCAAACCACTTTAGGCAAGCTTCTCTATCCAGATATTTTTGGTTTCCTCACACTTTGGTTCTTCACCCTACAAAGTGATTTTAAAGTAGCATGTTTTAAAACAATCAAACCAAGTAAAAAGCTGTACAATGAAAGCATTAAGAGTCAAAAACACTGCTTTATAATACAATAATTGTTCACTTTGTGCTCTGCAACAAAAAGTAGAGAGATCACAGTATTCAAAATAAAACACTTAATTCTCACCTAAAATGATTGACATTTGTTTTACTAAGGAATGAAAGCACAAATGAACCTGGTCTCCGATCACTCTCTCGAATAAGGTAACTTCCAGGTTTTCCTGCTTGTCGAAGACGTTCTTCTGCAATTGTTCTGTCAAGTTTTCCATGATACCACCTGAAAAAAAGTTACAATGGGTGCCCTTAGAACTTAAGGGTTTAGTTTACTTCCACAAAACAGACCCATGAAAGAAAGAAAATCTTTCAGCCAAAACCCATGTAACTGCAAAACTTGGTCTATCACATTGTTACAATTTCAACCTCCTAGCTTACTTTTTTCCAATAAACAGCATTTTTAACACAGCAAAGTTTTTCAGATAACTTACTTTTCCCAAGGAACAACCTTAAGAGGCAGAGGCTCTACACATATCATTGTTTTATTCTCTTCCCTAATTTGTTTACTTTAAAAAAACTGAAATTGAGGTGACTGACCTGACTTGGAAGACTATTGTATTTTAAGCCTACAAAGGTGTCAGTTCAGGCTCAGTATTTCAAAAACACAAATGGAGAAGTGAATTCTATCAGACTGTTCCTCAGGTGACAGAGATGCTGCTGCAGCAAAGCCAGTAAAGAACTGGACAGCAGTCACCAGGCCACCATCCAGCCCCAAAATCACCTTTCCTAATCACAATGTGCACTCTCTCAATCAAAAGTGAGTGCCGATACACGGCAAATCACAGATTGCAAAATATGACAAAAGAAATCTTTAATCTACTGCTGCCATTCAAGCATTCAATCACCTATCTCAGTTTATTTAGACAGCCTTTGTCAGAACACTTGTTCTACTTCAAATGATCAAGAATAACTTTTTTTTTCCAAGAAAGTAGTGATGGGAGAGCAGTTTTCAAAGACAGCCATTGCTCTCATTACCTTCGCCAAGCCACACCATGCTCTGGAGCTATACACTGCCATAATTCATTAGCTCCTCCACCTAATTTTCCTTGATTAAACCTTTAATTTTCACGTTCAGAAACTGTCAGCTTTAAAACAGCCAGTGTTTTAGACAACGAAAATCCTTCACCACTTCAGATCACATACCATTTAGTTCTAACAGTTCACAGACTGTTTTGTAAGATTCACAAACATGCAATTTAAAAGATATGTAAATGATCTCTTGAACTAATATATGCAAAAATATAAAATACTGCACAGCATACAGCTTCAGAAAATTGAAAACAAAATTAAAAGCTGAGCTGTTGATAAAATCTGAACAAAAGCAATTTTTTTTCTACAAAATGGAAACAAAAGCTTTGAGAGCTTTTATCAGAACAAAACCTTGATAAACCAAACCAAAAAACGTATTTCACCAGTAGGAGCAGCACAAGCATAAATACTGTGTAACCTCACAAAACAGGGTGCTTGCTAGTATTGCTCCCCTTTGCTTCTCTTCCTCACCCTGATCAAAACAACCTAAACCAGTAGAAGCACTGCTGTGTCTGTACAACATTTAAAACTTGAAACTGCTGCAGGCCTAGTTATATTAGGAAGAGCCTGTGTCATTCCATTCCAGAGCAAAGGAGCTTCATGAACAGAAACCTGTTGTTCAAAGCCAGTCCACAAAGAAGCGGTCACACCCTCCCGACGAGGAGGGTCTTTTAGGAAATGAAGCAAAATTAAGACAGTTGATTATAAAGTAAGTAGGATTAAATATTCTGTGCATCAGTGTGTACAGCACAGCTGAAACCTGAGTGAGTTTGCTCCCAACATGTCACAACAGGGCACTGCCTTCCTGGATAGACTGACTTTCATCAAGTATGTAACTCCTCCCTCTGAGACGCAATAAACCTCCCTGATGAAGAAACAAACATTCCATTTAATGAAATCTATTTTGGATTAATAACAGGTTCACTGAGGTTTTATTTGTTCCTATTTACCACCCACTTGAGGAAAATAATCTTAATTCTATTGAGAGATACATTGCATTAAAATGCCAAATTTAAAGAAAGGCACAATTTCAAAATGAAGTGGGAGTCTTAATAAGAATGCAAATTACAAAAAAATAAATTACAGAATAAACAGAAAGGCAGGATCATATGCAAGTAATAAATTTTTTCTGTAAGGGACCAGGATTTCTAACAACAACAGCACAAATTTAGGTGCCCCAATTCTCAGCCCAGAAGCTTCAAACAAAAAAGACACTCTCCTTGCTGGTGATGGCAATACATATGTATTGGTATAAGCCACATATTGGAGATCACATCCTCTAACACTGAACAGACTATATTTTGTCCCATTCAACATTTTTATATCAAGTGTACCGGAAGACATTTATTACCTGGTAAAGCATTTAAGGAAAGGTTTGTTTTCTGAAATAAAAATATTAACTTCTGAGAGCAATTAAATTCAGTGTCACTGAGCCCACATATAAAATGTTAACTTCAGATGGCAAAAAACCACTGTATTTTACAGCTCACTCTGCATTAGTGTAATGTACCAAATTACTCTATAGTATTAGCTGCAGAAATAAATATTAACACTAAATTTAATACAAACAACAGTAAAGCAGTCAATATTGAGCCATGATAAGAGAAAACAGCTCAAGTGATATCCTCAGAAAACCTCTGTAGATTTTATACATCTCTAAAAAAATAGGATACACACTTAAGTGCCAACTCGTACAATATCTTTAGAGTATGCAAAATGCTTGTCAAGAAATAACTGCATTTTTTCAGAGAGCAGAGTCTCATCAATGTATAAAAACAGTTTATTCACGTAACATATAATCTCGGAGCACTGAAAGACATCACTGTCAAAATCAATGTCTTATAACCCATCCTACTATCACAAGTTTTCAGTAATATAAAAAGATACATTCCACAACTTCCCATCATAATCTTCAAGGACTTTGATAGCAAACAGTAAACACTGTTTGGCCAAACTGCAGTACTCAATCTCATTTAAGGGTATTGACTAATCTAAAGAGCACTAATGAAAGATTTTAAGATCTCTTATGCTGCATTACAACGGAAGATCTATCCAATACTCAGTGCTATCCAAAGAGAAAGTACAACAGAAATGAGTAAACTACAGAGCTAGCCATACTCCTAATTTCATCAGAGAACAGAGCACAGAACACTCTGAAGGATATAAACAGGCTACCGTCATCTCTGACATGAAATAAAGTAACCCCCAGATCCTTTGGTTTTAAGCTCCAATCAGGCAGTTTAGTGAAGCCTGAGTATTTCTGCAAAAATACATTACAAGAAACCACCTCTCCCTCTGAGTTCTCTACGTCAAGACTTACAACTTAAATATTTTGCAATCAAAACAGTTTCAAGTTTATTGTTTTCAGTCCAAAGCAGTGCCAACCATAGATTGTTAATTGATGCAAAAGGAATTGCTATGTATTATGTACTGTAAGTCTGATTAAAGGAATTAAAGTTTGGAATGGAAGGTATCACATTAAAAACCTGCCTAGCTTTTCATAAATAAGTTGCCAAATGAATGTCACTTACAAGTGCTTACACTCAAAACTCTAACTCACTACTAGTTAGATGTACATCCTCCATCACTGCCAAAGACAAGGTCTCTATAATTTCCCATCAGTCACCTCTGCTTGTTTGCCTGATCCTACTTAGGAACACTTCTGTATTTCTAAAATTACCTTCGCATTTTTTTAAATGCTGACAATCCACTCCTTTCATTGTATTTTAAGCAAACATAATTCAGTGACATTCTGAATCACAGCTAGTGCTCTAACAATGCAGCTGCTGTTATAACATGCATAGAAATAGAGTAAGTAGTCATGCAAGCGTATGTCATGAAATTGTTTAACTATAAAATGTCCTATCAATTAGAGATTGCAATTCAGGTGGTTTTTTTCTGTGACTATCTGTTTAACTTGCCTGCTTTAAGAAACGTGTGTAATTGTTCTTTATTTTGCTTCTAAGAGAATACCAGTAAAAGGCTTCCATGTTTCAGAAAACTGCCAAAACTGTTAATGAAAATACTCCCATCTGCCAATTTATTTCAAAAGCAGTAGGTTCAAAACTCCAACCCTTTCTATCACAATTTAATTACAGCAGGCAGACAGAACAAAGACAACAACATCACAAAGAGCCTCTATATCCACACAAGCAACATACAGGTGTGCAGAAGAATGGTGCCTATACCACTGCCACACTGAGAGGCTGACAACCATATGTCAAGTCATGAACCTCATGGAATGAGCTGCACTGCAGTCAGAGCTGCGGCTCTGGTCCACACACGAATAAGAGATTCCTGTATTTTTCCATGCTCCATGGAAGATGCTGGCTAGTCACCAGCCCCATTAGGCCCAGCCAGCCCTTTCTACTGTGAGGAGGGATGTATTCAGCAAGTTCACAGTACAGCCATATGGTTTCTGGTCCCTAACATGGCCCCAACACCACAAGACCTGTGCAAGGAACAAGCCATTCACAAAGAGGTGAATTTACTATATGGAAGGAGGCAGCTGCTATTACGTGTGGAAGCATGTCACACTGTACAACCAAATCTTTCTTTACATATTTCCTTTTTACATGTGGGAAAAGCAAGTGTGAAGTTTTGCCACACAGGCACACTGCTGGCTTTATTCACAACCTCATGCCTACATGCATCTCTGAAAAGGTGCTTTCCAGCTGTTTAGCCCCACCACGTACTTAGGGTTACTACTCCCTAGTGCCAGAGCTCTGTTTCCTTTGTTTAACTACACAAGATCTCCCACAGCCCAATTCTTCCGCCTGTCCACATCGCTCTGGATGTCAGCACAACCACCTGGTGTTTCAGCTGCTCCTTTCAGTTTTGCATTATCTGTGAACTTCCTAAGGGTGCATGCGCTCTGTCCAAGCAGGACACAGTATTGGACCCTGAAGGCACCCTAGGGAATACCCCCAGTAATTTGCCTCTATCTGGACTCTGAGCTGCTGATCATCATGCTCTGTTCCCAGTCATTCAAATTTTCAATGCACCTCATGTCCTTTTACCTAACCTATACTCTGTAAGAAGACTATAGAAGACAGTGTCAAAAGCCTTACTAAAGTTATGGTAAACTCTCTCCCTTTCTCCCCCTAGTCAATGACTACATCACAGAAGGGTCTTAGGTTGGTTAAGCACAATTTTCCCATTATAAATCCATGCTGATTACTCCTCACCACCTTCAGCACTAAATATGATTTAAAGATAAACTAATTTAATAACAGAAACCTTTTTCTGCTCTATCACTAACAAGACTGATAGACCAGGTATTTGATATAAAAATAATAACTATTAAAGACCACCTTCAGTTTTTAAATGGTGCATAAAAGTAAATAAAGCACGTCACGTGTACAAACTCTATCAAGCACTCAACATTTTACTAGCACTGACCATACGCTGGAGGGACACTGAGGAATCAACCCTGCAATACTTATGTGCAGCACAAAGACTATGTTACAACAAGATGCCGCCTTCTCTTCCCTTCTATTATGCCTACCAACAAGACATATTACAAGATGCTTATTTTTTGGGGGAGAAAGATATGAAAGAAATGGGAAAACTATTATGGGAATTTTACAAATTTATGCTTGAACAAAAATATGGAGTCCTATTCTGAACAGACCTAAGCCTTCACTAGAGAATTTGTGTTCATCTTCCCTTCACAACCACAGAACATATGGACAAAAAAGCTTGAAAAAACACAGCACAGTATTACATTTCTCGATGGGGTAGGCTAGTAGATGAACTGCCAAAGTCCCATACTGTATTATGGGACTCAATCAACGACACAAAATAAAAAGTAAATAAAGAGCAGGTCAAGAGACTCTAGTTGCTGTTTAAACAAAATTACATTATCTAATGCTAACTAGAAATACTGACTAAACTACTGAAAAATCATCTCAAACTTCTGGCTTCAAATGCTGTCCTACTTCTAGTTTTATTTATCTGAAGTTTTCACTTACCTAAGAACTAACACACTCAGTTTACTTATTGCTTCACTTCGTGTAGCAGGTTATGCACAATGCTGTCTCTCTGGTTTAGCCACTGATTTAAGACAGTACTTCTAACACCACACATCCAGACGGAAGAGGCCCAGAGTACACTACTCACCAACTTTTGAAAAATAAGGTATTGTCTTCCACACACAACAGGAACTAATGAAGAAACTCATTATCTAATAAAGACAATATTCTATGCTAACTACATTAACTGCTAAACAAAGAAACCTCATACACTAAAATTTGTTGACATCACATTTCATTTTCTTTATGCAGTATCTAACTGAACATGCCAACATTATTTCCTCATAGTTTACAGTGCAACAGATTCATTCATTAGTCTGGAAAAGGGCCTTCTGCAATTATTCAGAAAAAAATATTTTCATGCGTTACTGAAACAAATGCAGAACTACTAAGCTTGCCACCTTGAACACTCATGTGAAGATACTAGAACTCCACTCTATGATCAGGCAGAAAAATGGTCTACTTTAACGCAACCCATTCTTATTTAGTATTTCTCTACCTGTCTTCATCTTCAGTGCTTTTTCTTATGTTGCCTGAACAAGCTCCAAAAGTGACTGTAAGAATATATCTGCTTTGGGCAACATTTCTTTTAACCAGAGAGTACTCTGACAGCCTATTTAATTTTGTGTGGTTGATCACTTTCAGATTTCAAATGATTTCCATTTCAAACTGATAAGCACTGCTCAAAAAACACTACATGAAAATGCCAGTTTTGCTGCAATTACTGGAACACTTCCTGCCACATGAATGCAACACTAGGACAGAAAATAATTGTCAAGTAAGATTTTAAATCAAATACATAACAGAATCAGCATTTATTCATTCATTAAATCCAAAGGAATTTCTTTATGCTATTTGAACCTCTGTCACTGAGCTCTGCAAATGGGGCAGAAAGCGACGGGAAAAAATGATCTAAACAAACACAGAGTTGCCCACTTTATTCCCTAGCATCCTGCGCATCCCACCTAGCATTAAGCTGCAACATAAACACACCACTGCTGTACTCCATAAAAATGAAAACACAGACACACACACTGAATAGACAAGCCCCCAGTTAGTTTCACTCCAGATCTAAGATTGAAAAAATCAACCCAGCTGGGGGATTGTGAGTTTGTGAATAAAGGGCTTACATGCTAGTATCCTTCCACTGTTTGAATATTAAAGAATACACACTAACAGAAGACATATTCCCCAGATCTCCCTGAGCAAACTGTATTTACAACATTCTTATGGGAAGTGCAGAACCTGCAGGTGCTTCACTTCCCATCTCTCTTGTATTAATTACTACAATAGCCAGAATGCCAACTTTACACCATTTGAAAGCATACTCGTGATTAAAAAAGCATTTGTAACATCTTTACAGCCTAAAAATTAGAAGACTAGGAACTCATATTGTTCATATTGTGTCTGGTTTGTGTTTGAGCTTTTTGTTTGCTTTGGGCTTGTTTTTTTAATTTGCAAAACAAGTTCGGAGAAGCTTGTTATAGAAGCTATTATAATTTTATGTCCTACTTAAAATGACAATGGCTCCTGAAATTCTAAGAGTATGTAACATAATGCCAAAGTTAACTCTGTCAGTCAAGTTATGACAGAATATAAAGAACGAACCCCATATTTCACACAGATTTTTAGGTTACCTTTCTGAGCTATCTATATATATCTTTAAATACAACTGTATGTTACTCCCTAAATTATCCACTATAAGCAAGAACAACAAGAACAACATATTTATAGAAATTATACTAATGAAAAAATATAAGCTTCTGAAACCATTTCATTTTGGGGAGAATATGGTAAGGATATGGAAGAAAATGTTTATTTTCTATTCTAACACACACCTTGGAAGTGCTTTGAGTAAACCTGCAGATTTTCTACAGTGAAATCCAAAGGTTGTATTTAAAGTACTTACTAATTACATGGACTCTATATAACATTATTTGACCTTATATTTCACACAACTTAAACAAAGAACTAGTCTGCCTCTAGTGGAAGATTCTTTCCATTAGCAGCACTAAAGGAATCCAAATTAACCTGCTGTACGGACAAATACAATAAAACCTAACTGTAATTCTACAGTTTATTCCAAATGTCTCCTCTCTCCAAGCATAACCTATATGAAAACTTTAAATTGGTTGAGCAGCAAGGCAGTTAAAACATTTATAAAAATATCCCTCTGTTAACACTTTTAAAATTAGAAATTATTTTAATTCGTTTTAAATCCATTATTCAAGACTGCCTGAATTTTTAAAAAGATTCAACAAGTGAGCATTACTTTGGCTGTTTCTCTATGAAATGGAAAAGATGATCTATCTTTTTTTTTCCCAGCAAAAAGCAATGCAATACAAAATGATGACATGGTAAATAAAGTCTTTTACGCCATGGACAGGTTTTTTTACTCTATTTACAGAAATTAAGTTTATGACTCTACCGAGAAGGGGCTACCAGTGACTGGAAAAGTTTCCCCAACAATTAGTTTAAACCACAACCAGAATAGTTCACTCTTCCCGGCAGCCTCTGCAGTACTGCTATGAAAACTTCCAAAAAACTAACTCAGCCGCCTTTTTCTCGTGAGCTGATCCCACTCAGTACCGGAGGACCAGCTCCACCTCAAGGGGAAGGAGTCCGACCGCCCTGCTGCCGCCGCTCACTCTCCCGACTTGCGGGTGGGCTACGCTCCACAGCCCCCGGGCAGTGTCTCCGAGAAGCAAACTTCCTGTTGGAACGGAACCGGAGGAGGGAGGGAAGGTGAAGAGGTGGAACGCAAAACTTCTGCGAGACTTCCAGCCGGGTTTGACACACACTCTCTCGGGCTAGCGGTGGGGTACCCACTCCCCACAAGGATTGAGGCGGGGGCGGTGGGTACTCACTGATTGGTGGGGGGCGCGTTGAGCGGAATGGCCACCTCCTCTTCCTCGTACTCCGGCCCGTCCAGTGAGTCTCCCTCGTCCACTGTCCCCAGCCCTCCGGCCAACGCGGGGGGGGGCGGCAGCGGGGGGAAGCCGGGATCGGCAGCCCCAGCGGCCGCTGGAGGGGCTGGCCCCGCGCCCAGCTCCAGCAGCCCCAGAACTGAGCACAAATCCGGCCCGCCTGAGGGGCCGCCGCCGACCAGGAAGGGGCCTTGCGGCTCCGGCGCCCGACCACGGCACAAGGCGGAGCAGTGCCCCAGCTCCCCGGCCGCGGCGGCTCCCGCCGTCCCGGCTACAGCGCCCGAGCCGCCCTCCTCACCCGTGGCCTCGGCAGCCATCATGTTGAGCCTCGCCGGCGGCTTCACGCCGGGGAGGAGGCGACAAAGGGGCTCCGGGCCCCTGCCCTCACCGCGCCCCCCTCTCCCCAACGCGGCAGGCAGCGGACCCGGGACGCGACTAAAACTTCCCGGCGGCGACGGGCCGGGAACAATGCCCGGCTGGGCGGGGGCTGGACCGCTCCACAGGGCCCCGCGCAGCTGCCTCGGCCCGCGGCCGCCCCAGGGAAGCGCCGCCCGCCCGGGGAGCTCCGCGCTTGCGCGGCACCTCTGCGCTTGCGCGAGTGGCACGACCCCAGTCGGGTTGTACGGGACGGCGAGCGCGGGTGGCGGTGGCTGTACGGCCTGGGAGACAAAGGGCTCGTTCCGCTGCCGAGGGGCTGGGAACACGCGTGGGTAGGGTAGGATTCACTACCCAACATGAGCACTGTAACTCTGAACGCGTATGATCCAGCGCCAGATCCAAATGGCTTTTGAACAGCTCCAGAGACGATGACTTTTACCTCCCTAGGCTAAGTGTTCCAATGCCTAACCACCCTAACAGTGAAGAAAAGCTATGGAGTGTCTTCCAGCTCAGTTTATTCTGTATGACTCTGTGTAATCTGAATCTCCTCCATCTCGGTTTGAAGCCGTTTCCCTGGTCATGCCACTGCAGACACAGAAGAGACTAGTCCCCACCTCACTATGGCTTCTCTTCAAGCATTGATAGAACTAGTGGAAACAGTTTTGTCAAGGGAGCATTGGGCTGGATATTAGGAAAAAATATTTCACTGAAAATTGGTGGTCAAGCAGTGGAACAGGCTCCTGGGGCAACAGTGAGCTTGCCATCTGTGAAAGTATTCAAAAACCATGTGTATATGGTGCATGAGGACATGGTTTCATGGTGGACCTGCCAGTGTTAGCTTGATGGTTAGACTCTATGATCTTGGTGGTATTTTCCAACCTTAATGATTCTGATTAAATTCTAGCAATAAGTTTTAAGAATACATCCTGGTGGTACTGTTTACCTTGTAAGAACTGTGACTATGTGTCTACTTTACTCTGTACTTCCCTGAAACTGTATTTTTGTCATGTTACTCAAGCTTGCAAGCTCTCAATACCTACCACCTTATGCAAACCTATACCTACCTTCACCATCAACCATATTTCGCCCCTGAACTGTGTTTATTTGGTACATCAGCTTCACTTCATACCTAAATACCTCTGGGATTCAGAAGATGTCATGTGATTGCCATTACCAGGCAGTACAGTATGTAGATATCTTTAGATTTTGGTTTCTTCCTCACAGTGTTAAAAGAGCTTACAAATAGCAGCATGCTTACACTTGCATGATTCTCTACAGTTCTCAAAAGGCATCTAAACACTGAGGTTTTCAAAGCTTTCTGTTACCCAAAAGTATTAAGTGAATTTTTCCTGAGGCTACTAAAACAAACTACTGCTTCCACTTTCACAGCTCTCACACCTTTTTATCTGCTGAAATTGTTTTATATCTTTCCTTCTGAAGACAAACTCTGCTTCCAAATTACACTACTAAGACATGTGGAATTATGCTGGTTTTGTGCCCAGGATCACAGTGAAAAGAGAAGCTGGCTCTAGCCCTCAGTCTATACCATGATAATATACCCATTTACTGCTGTTTTTTTGCTTTAAGAAGTTGTAATTTCAAGGAGTGTTGTAGGCTGCTCTCTCTGTGGCTTTCCCTTTACTGCTTCTTGCTTCCCTCACAGATTTCTAAACAAAATAATTTTAACCTTGTTACTGTAGCAGTAGCAATAAGCCTAAATATAGGAATGCAGTGTAAATATTGTAAAGATTCCCTTTACGAGGCAAGCTTTTCTAAGTGCCTTCCAGGGAAGCAGCATGTGTGGGGGGGCATGGGGATTGGAAGGACAGCTGTGCTAAGAATTTCACTCAGTAGGGGGTAATGTGTCTACAACACTCTTTCAGGAGGTTTATTTTGGTGAGAACAGTTTTAAATTTGAAAAGGATTCTGCAGAAAAAGATATCAGCTAGTAATATCAGCTGAGCTGTTACCTCTGTGTGCACCCAACATACCTTTTCTATTCACTTTGCAACCAAAGTTGCCTCTTTAGAACCATAAAATATCTCAGATTGGAAGTGATCTATCAGGATCATTGAGTCCAACTCCCTGCTCCTCTCAGGACTACCCAAAACTACAGCTACAAGCCTTCAAGGCACTTTTTTTATAAATGGATGTTTTTGGATGAAGGGGCAAGTGTAACGATATTTTTATTGATACTTCTTGAGCTTCTGCAAATATGTCTTATTCTGAAATCCCTGGTATAAATGACACTAGGATAGTCAGTCCTTCATCCCTGCTGTGTCGGAAATGATTCCCTGAAAAGCACATTTTCATGTTCCCTAGTTTGAGCTAATTATAATAGTGCATATTGTGAGAACAGTGGCAGGGGCGAGGCATTCCAGGCAGATGTATGCCTTATTAGGAGCTCAAGTGTTCAGGCTGGGGTTGTCACTGATTGTATGGCATTGTGCAAGTAATTTGAGCAAAGTTATTCTTTCTCCAGCAATAAAGTAAGAAGCTATTTCACAGATATGTCAGAGAATCAGTAAGGGTTTTTAAGAAAATTTGAAAGCTGTTAAACACCGTAATTATTAGGTGTAAAGCTACATAAAGTGGCTTTCAGTTATTAAAAGAGAAGATGTTACTTTTATAGTAGATACAAATACCACAAAACATTCCTTTCACTCCTTATTTCCTGCTTCTCTCTTCTGCCTGAGCAGTTTATTTCTGCTTTTCTAAAGTTTTATCCCATTTCAGAAATTAATAGCAGCACAGGAATTTTCAGTCATAGGACTGAGTGATAAGAAAGCAGCTTTCCTGTAATAAAGAACCTGGAATGCTCCAACTATTCCAGTTCTTCCCCTTGTACTCCCACAGGTATAAAATAAACAGTTACAGAAAGCATTGTTTCTCCCTACCTGCATGGCTGTTATGCTACATATATTGCTTTTCTGCTTTTCATACACTTGCCGTGCTAGCAAGGAAGTTGTAGGTGCATGGGGGCTGGGAGGAGACACAACAAAGACAGGTGACCCCCAACTGACTAAAAGGTATTTCAGACCATGTGACTTCATGCTCAATATATAAAGTAGATATAAGAGGAGGAGTGAGAACATTGGGAGTGATATTTTTTTTCCCAAGTCACCATTACATGTGATGAGGCCCTCTCCTGGAGATGGCTGAACAACTGTGTTCCCTTGGGAAGCAGTGGGTTGATTCCTTGTTTTGCCTGTGGGCATGGGTTTTGCTTTCCCTCTTAAACTGTCTGTATCTCAGCCCATGAGTTTTCTGGCTTTTACCATTTCAATCCTCTCTCTAGTTCTGCTCGTGGGGCAGTAAGCAAGTGGCTGCTTGGGGCTTGGCTTCTGGCTGGGCTTTTAAACCATGACACCCTGTCAACCCAACACCTCTTTAACTGTAGTAGCATAGAAAAAAGTGCTACATGATTGCTCTATCAATCTTAGTGGCTGTGAGCCTTTTATTAAAATTTCATATTATTGTCTGTGTTTAAATACAAGAGAAACCTTACTATTTATACTTACCTATATTTATAATTTATGCCTTCCTAAAAAGCATGTTTGCATTCTCCCATGAGCCTATATACTGACTCCAAATATAGATACACTATACAATTATGTTACGTTTTAAGAAACCTAGAATTATCCTCATCTGTGGGAGGTGATTTGTTATTGAGTTTTTGAGGTTTCTTTTCCGTAAGAAGAAATGAAAAACTGAGTTGCAAAGGACAGCTTTTTTTTTTTCAATTTTAAATGTGACGATATTTACATGTAATAATTTCCATGCTTAATTAATTATATCTAGCTTCCATAAGGGTTCTCAGTAATGATGGAGCTTAGGTTTCTACAGTATATGTCTGGCTGTTGATGGACAAAAGTTACATGTTGACAGACATCTTCGTGTTTTTGCAGCTGCTTAGGTAGCCTTTGGATGGTGCTTCTACAGCAGCTAGGGAAAGGAAAAAACATGATAAGAATGAACAAACAGGAAAATATAACTATACTCTTAATACCTACAGAACTTCCTCTGAGAACAGTGATGTAACCTGCACAGGATAAACCCAGCTGTTGCACGGAGGACTGTCTTTCATCTCAAATTTGGCTAATTTTTTATGCTGTTTACTCTGAACTTTTAAAATAAACAGTTAATAACACCATTGAGGAATGCATCATTCTCACTCATTTCAATAAAATAATTTCTCAGTTTGTGGTTATTCGTTCCAATGACTTAATATAAAATGTCTACCTATATTTTGTATTTAAATAAAGGATATTTCTGTCAGGCGTAGCTATATGTGTAACATATAAAAATCAACAAAATTCTTTAATTCTTCATATTCTGCCTTGGTGGTAGAAATTTAGGTCCTGCTTAATAGAACAGAGTAAAACTCTAGATGTAGCTGTAATATAATGTAGTGTAATATATAAGCTATAGATTGGTCTTTTCAACGAATGTTTATATAATGAAGCTTATAAAATGATAACAGTTGAAGTTATTTTGAATTTAAAATTTTCATGTAAGTTTCCAGGGGGAAAAAAGTTCATGTAAGTTACCAGGAAAAAAAAAAATCTTTTTGACCTAAATTTTTAAATTACTGTCTCCACAAATTGTGTCATTGAAAACTGAAAAGTGAGGAGAGAAAATACTGATTCATGTAACAGATATTTCTTTATCTAAGGTGTAGTCAGATCTAATTTCATGGACATCAGATCTATATGAAGCCAATTAAGTTTTAAAATGTCTGCTCATGTGGTGCCATCAAATTTTCTATATGCACTTACTGACTGTACAGAAACTAGTATTTGCATGTGATACTTATAAAATGTATTTGCAAAATTAGTAACTTTTTAAGGTCATATTTACACATCTAAACCATCCATTCTGTATATGAAGATTCCTATTTCCTTATGTATATACTCACATGGTACAGGTTCTCTCATATGTTACACTGGGATAGTTTAGGTGTCCTATTGTTCTACTTACACTTTAATTTCTATATGTCTTCCATGATGGGGTGAATTTTTCCATCAAGATATGTTTCTCAATTAGAAAGAAGAAATTGATTGTTAAAGTCCAATATGGTAACTCCAATTCTTTGCTATTTTTGTTTTAGAATTCCATGACTTAAGACACTAAATTAATCTAACTGAAGATTTAATAGGTAAAACGCTGTGATTTACATTATATAACTGCCCAGACACTTAAACTTCTTGACATTATAATGTGTTCATCGAAACATTTACTTCTCACATAGTCTCTTTATCACTTTTTCCATTACTATTGTGCTTATTGCTTGTGATAGAATTTACATGTATGAAACAATTTGTTTAAGCTGGTTGTATTTCTGTTGTTGATTTTGAAATCAGTTCCAGAGCATGAAACTACTAGGAGCAGGAACATATGTAGTCTATAGTTTTAAGGAGTGATGTAACTCATTCTAGAATAGCCTAAACATACTTACACAGTGATTATTCAATTTTAACTTACTGTGGATTGAATTCTAAAAGGTATTAAACAATTAAACTAGCTGTCATTTCACTGTTCTATTTAAATCAGAGGTACCTACAAATTTAATAGTGATAATACTTTGAAAGGTATAGAAGTATTATATATATGCTTCAATATGACATTCGTGATGATTAGGAAAAAGGGGAAGTTCAAACATTGCATCTGATGTATGGCACCTGCTGTATGGGGGCAATAATTGTAGCATCAGTTAGCTACAGATAATACTAGTTTCATTTGACATTTAAATGGTAACTCATTAACACTGATGAAATTTAATCTAAGATTTTCCAAGATGTGCTGGTATTTAGTTGTTCATTTGCTGCTTTTTCAGCAAAGCTTTGCAGCCTTCACTGATTTTGCACAATTTGCAGGGATATCCATTTCCTCATAATAAGCAATGACACATAGATTTTTCTAACTTTATTTCTGTAAAACAGTGAAAGATGAGCTGTTTGGAGAAGTTTATCAGTCACAGAGTGTACAATATGAATACACGAGGCTTTGGCTGTATTTTGGAACTTGTACTGTGTAAACAGCAGTATATGTGCTTATAACAGTAGCAGGTTTTAGCACAGTGAATAGAAAATGAGGGAATGCTAAATACTAATATCCTTCTAACTAATGAGAAATTGCAGTGTACATGGTAAAAAGGAAACGAGGAACTGCCTTGACATACACAAGGAATAGGCACATCTAGTCCCTGCAGGAGGCAGACATAGGGGCACCATGATGGAAATAGAGAGTTCTGGCTTCTGCTTAAATTCATGCCAGATGATGGTCAGCAATTCCCAGAGGAACGAAGTCAGACTGGAAGATTTCAGACAAGGTTACAGCCCCTTTCTGATGGATTTAGAGCTAGCAGTGGTCCTCACTGGTCTTCACCATGTAGGTATTTGAGCCTACTGCTCCATCTTTTAAATCTGCTTTTCACTGTAGGGAGAGATCTCTCTATAGCCGCAGATTAGCTCATGTTGCATCTGCATAAGAGAAGACAGTGTCCCTACTCACTCAGAAAGGATGCTTCTTAGTATTGGTGCTTCTGAGATTTAGTGCATTAGGAGGGGAGTGGAGGACTGACAGATCACCTCCTATGGAACTAGTCTTAATTGGGCTTGCCTTAAAAGCCTGGATATTCCATGCCTCAATTAAAGCATATAACTGAAAAAGTTATGGGCTTGTGTATGTGATTTAGAGCAGTGCACATGATACTGTTCCAGTCTACAAATGAACTCACATATCTGTAACTCAGATTTCCTCTGGATAATATATTTTCATTCTTTGGGAATGAAAATTTGCATCAACATAAATATGTTTAGTTACATCTGTGCCAAACTATCTAGTAATTCTGCATTTGCCTTCCTCCTTTGCTTTCTCACCTTTCCATTCTACTGTCCTAACCAGCCAATCCACTTATTGGCATCACCTCTGTTTCCCAGGGAATAGAGTACCTGGAAAACAGGAATGCCTGACATTACCTCCTTGTGTCAATACCAGCATTTGGCCATATTCTGCCTTTTCTATCCCTCAGTTTGGATGCCAGCATAGCAAGAATACACTATTTTTTTAGAGCTTTACCACGCCTCATCACCTAACTTAAAATCATGGATATCAGACTCTAGGAAGAAATTAAAGTAAATCCTACCTGTCAGGTACAGAAAATATGGCATATTTGAGATCAGTACCATGTCAGTGAAGAAGCAAGGTCTCAGATTAATTGCTCTGCAGTGCCATAGTGAGAGTACTGTACCAACAATTCCATAAGAAGCAATATGAAAACTTTATTATCAGTGTCACGTCAAGAGTTAACATATTGCCAACTGCTTAAGACCTTAAATTGCTGAGACTCATTGAAAAACATCAATCCTGTTAACACAGACTTTAATCCAGCCACAGGGTACAAGATACCATGTTTCAGATGTAAAAATCGCTATATTAAAGCAGTAGGAACTGCCTATCTCCATCTTGCTTTCTCAAATACCTTCCAGGGTAATAGCAACTTGTATGAAGGGCCAAGATGACCACACCTGGAAGGAGGGTTGCTCAGATGTGTCACAAAACCCATTATCACACTTTCTTCCAATGGAAGAGGAAGAAGGGAGATGGGAAACATTGTTCTCTTTGTTTTATTTTTGCAGCTTTGCTTGTATATTTTGTACCTTCAGTTGTATTTTTTGTCATGTCTTCCTCTGCCTTCATGAAGAGTTACATTTTCCTTTCCTGTTTTGTTGCACAGATTAGCAAAATGTCTTTCGATACTAAGAATAACATATAATAAACAAGCCTCAAAAGGAAAACTTCTCTTAATGCAATACCATGCTGTAATTATTTTTTAATTGAAAGATAGCACTAAGAGACCGATGCCATCTTTCTGTATCCTTATTTTCAATGAAGAACAGCTCATCTATAATCAAGTGTATCCAATATGGCACATAGGCTGTACTCTGCCAATGGAGGTTATCTCAAAAATGAATGGTTCAACAGCATGTTTTAAAGTACACAGAAAGAGAGATAGAAAGGGATGAACCTCAAATATTTAAAAACAAACCAAAGAACTGAGCTACACAAATGGCATTCTGGGAAGACAGAAGTTGTACTAACATTCTCCAGAGTCTTCTGTGTTATGGAAATTTAATACTGCAGACTGTTCTCCAAATCCAGAAAGTCACTGATATTTACTGCAGCTCACTGATTTATTTTGTTTTAAAAAAGCATGAAAGAAAAGGCTAACAGAAATTCTGAAAATTGTTAAGAACATGGAAAGTTAGCTGAGCAGTTTATGGAATCATAGAACCACAAAATTGTTTGGGTTAAAAGAGAACTCAAAGATCATCTAATTCCACCCCTCTGCCACGGGCAAAGACATCTTCCACTATCCCAGGTTGCTCCAAGGCCTGTTCAGCCTGGCCTTGAACATTGCCAGGGATGGGGCAACCACAGCTTCCTTGGGCAACCTGTGCCAGGGTCTTACCACCCTTGCACAGAAGAATATTTTCCTAATATTTAACCTAACCCTGCCTTCTGACAATTTAAAGCTATTCCCCCTTGTCCTGTCACTCCATGCCCCTGCCAATACTTTCTGTCCAGCTTTTGGGAACCCCTTTATGTGCTGCAAGGGGCTGTAAGGTTTCCCCGGAGCCTCCTCTTTTCCAGGCTGAACACCCTCAACTTTCTCAGCCCATTTCCGTAGCAGAGGAGCTCTTGCCCTTGCCCTCTGACCCTCGTTGTCACCTCCTCTGAACTTGCTCCAACAGATCCACATCGTTTTTACAATAAGTACTCTAGAGCTGGACACAGTACTACCAGCAGGGTCTCCCCAGAGCAGAGCAGAGGGGGAATTTTTTTTTTTTTACCTATTCTAAATAATCTCATTTTTCAAGTACTGATTGCCTCTGCTCATAGAAATGGAGGATGAAGGGTGAAAGAAACCTAAGAAATCCAGATGGGATGTGTCATTCCTTAAAACCTATTTAGGTAAAATAAGGAACAAAGCCTGCTAACAGTGTTCCTGTACAGACCCGCTCATTTTAGAATAGTCATTTCAATGGAACATCAGAGTAACGCAAAGGAGTCAATACTGAATATTTTAAAAGCTTGTGGGAGCATCACATTTTCAAGATATGGAACAAAGGAGGAATATCAACTCACTGTTATTTTGATTGCTTAAGATTCTCTTGCTTTGGGAAAGAAATGTTTGTGTTAATTTGAAATTGTTTAGTTCTGTTCTGATTTTCATGTTGCATAGTAAGTACAATATATTGTGTAGCAGGCACAGGGCCTGCAATGCCTCCATGGTGTTCAGCAGCCTAAGAAATGCCGAGTCATAATGACTGGATCTAAGAAACCCCTCTTCTGCCTTTGGACTCTTGTTATCTCTCTATAAGACGATAGGTCACTTTCACCTTGACCCTTACTATTGGACTGTATTGTAAAACTCCTGTACCCTATGTAAGCTCCTACTTCTGTTCAGTTTGCCAGAAGAGCTGTTACTGGAACCTTTGCAGAAGACATCAATAAAGGACATCTCTGTGGTCCCTCATACAGCTTTCTCCTCTCTCTCCCGGCATCTGCCAAAGACACCTAGCAAGCTAATGAGCTGAAATCGCTAATGAGCTGATAATCACTAGGAGCTGATCTCACTTAAGAGTTGAGCTTGCCTGAGGGGCCGGGACAGGTCGTGCTTAACTGGACTTCTCTGTCCTGGACACCCAGGGCAGCCAGCGTCCGGGAGACCCCGAAAGCTGCAAAAGCCACGTTATAACTTTGTCATAATTAAAAAGGTTAATTCAGTCCCTTGAATTTTCTTTTTCAGATATTTTGAGAGGGCAACACAGAGCAAAGCCAAATGCCAAAACCTCTATGTATTTTAAGAAACATTTCAAGCTTTTCAGATTTCCACTCAGTATACATAAAAATGGCATTTTAGTCTCACCCTGATATAAGCTGTATTTACAACTTTGCTTTCAAATAGCATCTGATTTACTACAGGTTCTCTGTAGTGAAAACCTCATGCCATTTGACTCACAGTTAGAGAGGATGTGTTGCACAATTGCTAATGCCGTCTGAATGTATAATTATGCTTTTTGATTTTGATTGGGTTTTTTTTTTTTCAATGAAGATCAGTGTGTCTCTTATTCAGAGTATGCAAACTGCTTGGTAGTGTGCCATGAATATGTCTACCCACACGTCATATCGGCTGGCATTTACATAGAAACAAAAGAAGAGATAGTTGTAACAGCAGACATTGAAATAATCCTAAATACTGCCTGGAAGAAAAATTTTACAAATGCTCCATCTGAACTACCATATTGCAGTCTTTCCTTTAAAAAACTGAATTATTTGAGTGCAAGTACCTATTTAAACAAACAAACAAAAACCCCATTTAATTTATGTGAAAACATTCAAATCCTGTGCAGTGAAACATGGCACTAAAGTCTATTGAAATTGTGCCTCTAAGAGCAGGCTAGATTCCCTAAAACCAATATGAAAAACAATGGTTATTTGAATAGCTCTGAGATGAACATAAAAAGGAGGTAACTGAGGAGGACAAAGAAGAGTGGATAAAGCGCTTTAAATCTATGTCCTGCTATTAGAAGAACAACAACAGCAAAATTATGAACATTGAATGACTAATATCAAGTCAATTTTCTGCTTTTGACATTTAATACTTAATTCTGGTTGCATAAGAGGAGCAATACTTCATGTTTAATCATTGAAAGGTGTGAATAATTTTTAAAATTAAAAAGTGTTATTACAATTACTTAATATAGATGATAACAGATACACAGAATTGTGTTTGAAGCATTCTCACTCAGACAAAATCACATTACACCAAAGAAAGATTGTATCTGTTCTCTTTAGCTCTTGACTATACATACATCATGTTTATATGTCTATATATATATATATATATATATATATATATATATATATACACACACTTCATATATATACTTGTACTTGGCTATACTTCAATATAACTACTCCATTGAAGTTAAAATGGGGAGACATGTGAAGTTTTCTTGTGTAGAAGGTGAGTGGACTGAAAAATAGACTGATATTTAAGACTTTTTTCTGTTGCCCCTCCAGCATTTGTCTGACAGAACCATATCCCACACTGTCTTATCGGTAGAGGAAACCATCACTGAAGTTAATGTATCAGTTCATTCCCTTATTTGGGAATACTCTTAAATCAGCTTTTTAATTCTCAGTAAAAACACAAAGTATTCTTCATGTTCTACATAACTGTCATTTATCAGGTATTATGCCATTGAACAAAAGCATTATTTTTCACTGAAAACCTCAGTAACTTTTTTTTTTTTTTTGCTTATCTTCCAGAAAAATGCCACTGTGTCATACTGATGAGAGAATTAGTGGGTTTTGTATTCAAAGTTTCCTCTCCCATTTAGTTCTAAAGGCAACTGTAAAGGTTTAACATTTGCCCATGAAAGACCACAGCTTTTATGTGTTTGTCTATATTTTACATTTAGTACAGTACTGGGTCATTAATTAAGCATTTTTTTTGTTCAATAATATCTAGTACTATAGAAAAGGGAGAGATTTGTTCAGGCATATACTTCTGAATATAACTGATTGCTAATCTAACAATATAGAGATTTTTCTTTCAATTTGTTGTGTCTCGTGCGCTTGGTTTGATCTATCTCATTACTTTTTAAAGTACAAGCAAAAAAGGAAGCAGAAAAGGAGGTCCTCTCTCCTCTCTTGAAGATATTATGTGGATAACATTTACTTTCCTAAGTACATGTTTCAACCTTGAGTTTTGTTCTACAATTTTGAAATATCAGTTCCTACAAATAGTAAATCTAGTAATTCTGAGTGAAATATATCCAGCTTTTAACAAATGCAAGGGAAAACCAAATGCTTCTAGTGAAATACAGAGAGAACCCAGTTAAAAACAGTTGTCTGACTCTTTTGGGAGATTAACCTGGAAAGGAAAGAGCTGTCAAGGGAGCACAAGTACTGTAGCACTAAAGGAGCTTATATTTATTCTGTTTAAAAGCTCAATCCTATAGTTTCTTGTATTTAGAGCTATGTATTTATAAGTAATCATTAAAATTTTTTCTTTATTTCAAATGTTACCATCAGATTTTACAAATCTGAGCAAAATGCCACAATGTAGTTTTCTTGTGTAAAATCCCAGGAAGGGTAGGGAAGAAACTGTATAATGTATTTAATAATACCAACCTCATATCACACACATACACACACACCCACACACCCACACACACACCCACACCCTCCCCCCAAAAAGAATTTAAAAGTTTGGACCATTACTCCAAATTCTGCCATTTTATCATTCTATTGCTCTTGGGTGTTTACTTCAGCAACCTCACTGACGGTTACCTTCTAGTCCAACGGGACTTCTATCAGAGCTGCTTTCCAGCTGGGTGGTCCCAGTATATACTGGTGCCTGGGCTTGTTATTCCCATCTTCAGGACTTTGCAGTTCTTGAACTACACAATCTTTTTGTCAACCCATTTCTCCATCCCTTTGGATGACAGCACAACCCTCTGGGATATCACTGACTCCTGCTAGTATCTGCCCATCCTCACAGTGTCATATCAGCAGCAAACTGAGGGCGCACTTTCCATCACTAGTTTGCAAATATTTTAACTCGTGTCATGTGATTTGAGGGTAGGAAAGCACTGAATTAATGAGTTATTACCTGTTTTTATAAGAGGTCAGGCATAAAAATACAGTCATATAAGAATAATAACAAATGGCTGGTTTGACAAGATGTTTGTTGTTGCAGTGTGATTCAGAATCCCAGGTCCCTCCCCTTAAGTTTGCTTCGCCAGGTGTGTTAATCACTCCTCCTTTCCCCCACCCTGACCTCTGCCGAGTACTGTCTATCAACCCAGGAATTCCAGGAGAGCATTGAGTGATTGGGCAGATTCAAAAGATGCCCCCCACTCTTGGGAAGGCATTGGATCATCCAGGTGTCCTTTTCCCCTGAGACCTCCTCCCCCATATCTGGTTGGTGGTCCCTGAATTCCCTCCCCGCCCCCTCTCCTCCGGGTTAAAAGGGCGACCAGAGCATGTGGTTGTGGAGCTCTGTTGGAGCTGTTGCTAGATTCAGGGGCCTGCAGGCTATAATAAAAACTCTGGATTGAAGCCCCTCCATCAGAACAGACTCCTTCTTTCACCATCGCCTTTAAGCTTCTCCTGCATGGGAAACCTGGGGAGCGACCCTCTGCAAGAGTAAGCTCCATCCTGCAACCACTGGAGCTCCAGTATGCCTAGACTTGTCTCTGCGTGCTCAGCTGCAGCTCACAGCTAGCCAAAGGTCTCTGGGTGAAACAGCACAAGTGCCGCTATTTGGTTCAGCAGCAGGGCCAGACAAGCCAAAGCACGTCCTATTCAGCAATATTGGTAAATTCCAATAGTGTGTATATAAGATTGTTGATGTACAAATTTTGTGAGTTTTAGAAATAGTAAAATATTTTACAAATGTCTGATGTACAAAATTATATAATAATGTTACCTTACTATGGTCTTTCTTCACAGTCCAATGACAGAGAGTGAAAGCCTGACTTTGCTTCTCCAAGTCTATGTGCAAAAGAGAATTCAGCAAGCCCTCATCTAATTTGAAACTGTGAGCTTAAACATTTTAAACCCTTTTTTTTGACTGAAGATTTAACTGGACAAGGTAAACTCCTGATGCAGTTCGTTTTGTGGGGGGGCACCCCGGGGTGTCCCCAGAGGGCCCCCTAAGCTGTGAGTTCTCTGGCAGCGGCCTGCAGGTAAGGAGACTCCACATGGCTTCTGAGGGTGCTGATTAAATGAGGGTTTATTGGGGGTCCCATCCCCGCGAACAGCATGGTTTGTGAGGGAGAAGGGGGAGGGAGGAGGAGAGAGGGAGAGCCTGGGGGAGAGAAGGGTCAAGAGAGCATCTTGTCTCCCTCACACAGCTTAAGAGAGAGATTCAAAGTGGGTGCAGAATAAGATTTGGGCCAGTGGGATTACAGATACATGAGACTTCAGGGGAGGAACACAGCTTGGAATAAACCGTACAGTTTGTGGGGGGGACGACAGAGCATACCATTTAACTAAAATGTAACACCACACTGTCCCATTACTGTATCCATTGATCCTGGTTTTCGCTAAGCAAATGGTTAGGGGGAAGAATTATTTATCCTCAGAAGAGATTGGCACTTTTTTTTAAAGCCAGAACTTTCTGACTTTGAGGGGCAGTGCTAAACAAACAAGGGAAGACATAATGTCTTTATTGTAGGAGAACTAAGATTGGATTAAATTTAAGGGGTTTTTCTCCCACTCCTGTTGTGGCAGTATTGAGAAGTGCGTTAAGTACTTTGTGCTTATATTTAGGCAACCATAGGTGATTTCATGAGAGCCCTGAATACAAGTACAGTGAACTGTCATGGAACAGTTGATATATTTTCCCACAATACAGAAATAACCACTTCCTTTTTAAAAGTAATTCAGAATATCTGAGTCACTAAGGGTCTATCTCAGAGTGCTATTTCCACCATGTTGCTGTTTTTGTGGTTTGCCTAACATGTGAGTTATCTACACTAGCTTTCCTTCAGTTTTATATTCATGCCCTTGTCATCTCTAGAGGAAAAGAAGAAGATAATATTTTGAAACAAAATACAATAAAAATCACAAAATAGTTAGGGTTAGAAGGAATCTCTGCTGATCTAACCCTCCTGACAAGGCAAGGCAATGGTGAGTTTTGAATATCTGCAGAGACTCTTATGTCTTTATTGGGCAGCCTGTCCCAGTGCGCTGCCACCCCCATTCTAAAGAACTTCTTCCTTATGTTGAGACGAGACTTCTTGTGTTTTATTTTATGGCCATTATTCCTCATCCTGTTACTGGGCATCAGTGAAAAGAGTCTGTCACCTTCCTCTTGGCACCTGACTTCAGGATGCTTATGTGCATTAACAATTTTCCCTCTCAGTCTTCTCTTCTTTAGACTAAATAGGCTCAGGTCCTACAGTCTCTCCCCACGAGAGATGCTCCAGACCCCTTGTCATCTTTTGTGGTGACCCATCTGGACCCTCTCCAGTAATTCCTTGTCTTTCTTATACTCTGAAGATCAGAAGTGAAGATAGTATTCAGGTGGGGACCAAACTCAATAAAATATATTATGAATTATTGTAGAAATTAGTTCTCTTCCCCTGCTGCCTCCACCCCCCAGTATTGTTATCTGGCTTTCTCACCAATGACTTGTGAGGAGGAGGCTGCTCTCTACAAAAAGTGTGAAGATAATTTTAAATAATCCAAGAAACCTACTGAGCAAATCAACTAGCATAATTTCATTTTAAATAGATTTAATTAGCACTACTAGTTAAACTTCTTTACTACTGGCAAGCTACTCATCATCACTATCATCATCATCTCATCATCTTTATTAACTATATAATAAATTATCAATAATTATAATAGAAACAAAAAAATACATGTGCATTAGTAGTACCAAACTGCTTTTAATTTCCTCCAGTAACCTTTCTCTCCCTTCCCCTATCATGTATTCAGTGTCTTTGCTGTCTTTTTTATATCAAAGGCCCAAAACAATTAAACAAGTAGTGCAGCCCTTGAATCCTCTCTCTATATTACTTCCTGCCCTACCTTCCATTTAGGCTTATAACAACTTCTTCTAGGAAAGTGCTTTGCACTTTCATACCTAATTCAGCTGCTTAAGATCTGATCCTTATCTCATGTTTTACTTAAACATTTGCCCGTCTACCAGTCAACAGGTGTTAAAGTTGTTTCTTTTCTCTTTGTTATTTCAGTTTGTGTGATTATAATTGCATTGCCATATTTTCTGTGCAAGATAACATTGCAAGAGAATATTTTTGAAAGCATAACTCCCCAATAGTTATAGTATTACCTTAAATTTTTTAGCCTTAAGTTATAAGAAGTGCAAGTATAGACTTGCTGCCATTGAGGCGTATATCCCCATGACCATGCACTCATTTTAGGACAGATTCAGGACAGGCAAACTGTAGCTAAATTTGAGTCAAGATCTGGAAATGTAATAGAGTTCTGAGGGCAGCAAAAAGTGGTGCAGTGCATCAAAGAGTGAAAGGGCAATTCCACTGTGAAACAAACGTGTTAGATCTCCATAAGTAAATTATTCTCCACAAATAGTACTGTATGCCTTTTACACATGTAGCTAAACTTAGGCACAGTACCTCTGCTGAAAATCCATGGAAGCAATTTCCATAGTTATATGTTGCTCAAAACAAATTCCAGGAACAATCCCAAAGAGTTAAATACAGCAGCTTGTTTCTTTGTGAAGCAGAATGTGACGCATTGCACTCTCTTTACTTCATTTGTGCTTTTACTTGCAATCCTCAAATGCAGAAACAGTACACCAAAAGAAAAAGCACAAAGAGCTGATACAGCTGCTGTACAATGGAAACATATTTCCAACTCTATTAATGGCCTTCAGAGAGAAGAAAAAAGCCAGCTTACATTGAATTTGATTCTGTTGAGTAAAAGAATCTTAGTAATAACTTTCTGAAATTAATATTGTGCTTTTCTTTTTTCTTCTCTTCCCCCCCCCCTTTTTTTCTTTTCTTTCTTCTTTTTTTTTCTCTTTTTTTTCTTTTTGGGGGGGGTGTGAAGGAATATTGGTTTTATATTTTGCTAAATAGAAAACCTCTATGTGTGGTGCACTGTAAAGTCTGAGACTTTTTTGTAAATGTAGATTATGGCACTCATATTTAGGCATTCCTATGAATCTGCTTTAATAATGGGACCAAATATAACCCACAAACTAAAAAATTAAATTTAATTGTTCCCCTTCTTGCCACTGTCAGGTCAAGATCTGTAAGACTAACGCGCACCTGGTCCTATTTATATATATATTTTTAATTATCTATTATCTGAGATTTTTTTTGTTACAGCTAATGAGTTAGAGCTTGAAGCCTGAATAATTTGTTCTCAGTTTATTTAGGGTTTCTGAAACAAAAAGGATGAGGAAGAACAAAGAAATAATTTCTTCCTGCCACTTGTGCTGAAATGAAGTTAGTTTAGCCTTTCTCTTTGTATGAAATATGCTTGAAATACTGCTCTTTTTCTTTTTGTTTGTATTTCATTATTCCAGGCTGTATGTGGCACCCCTCCCCCATTTTTCTCTCATATATTTCAGTGATGGTATTTATTTCTTTGTTCCAGATTAAAGAAAGTTTGGCTGCTTTTATTCAAATCCTAGTGAGCTGGACAGCTGTCCAGAGTTTCCTTAAGATACCTTAAGCTCTAATTACTCTCAGCTCATTTGGAGCTTTAGTTCACCTATGTCGTAGGGAAACAAAAATATTATACTAACAAGCCTTAAAGCTTTTATAAATGCATGACAGCAGTAATCATTAGCATGTCCTGGGCTATTGTTTGTGTGTTTTGAGTGCATAGTTAAAAACATTAAAGCCCTGAGATATATCCAGAGGCTGTGTGAAAAAAGTACAATAACTGGTGTTTTGACTTTCTCCATTTTACAGACCTAGTATTTTTCATCAGTGGTATATTGAGTTATACTGGAAGTGCTCAAGACCGGTTGGATGAGGTTTGGAGCAACCTGGTCTACTGGAAGACGTCCATGCCGTGTCATAAATAACTACAACTAAATAAGATGAGTCCAACTTGGTGCGTGTGTATGTGTATGCATACAAGTATATGTACATGTATCATGATATATCTTTTAGCACAACCATATCTAACAGACCTTGAAGGGAAGTCCTTTTGTTTGAATCTTGGAATCTGTGTTAGCATCTTTCAGTACTGCAGTTCTTTATCTGACTCATGTCAGACCTCCTGTTTCAGTGTTTTGTATACATAAAATCATGGACTGATTTGGGTTGGAAGGGTCTTTACAGATCATCCAGTTCCACCCACCTGCCACGGGACGCCTTCCACTAGACTGTGTTGCTCTAAGCCCTGTCCAACCTGTCTTCAACACTTCAAAGGATGGGGCAGACACAGCTTTTCTTGGCAGCCTGTGCCAGGGTCTTACCACCCTCACAGGGCAGAACTTTTTCCTAATATTTAATGTAAACCTAGCCCCTTGTCAGTTTAATGCAAACTTCAAGCTAGCATCCCATTCAGCTTCTGATTTCCCATACAGCAGCCATTTCAGACAGTCATAACTGAAGAATGATCTCTGTCCTCACCTGCCTTCCAAGGCATTTCTGGGAGGCCACATATGCTGACTCTCCTTTTATTTATGCCTTTTTGGGTTTTGCAAAAAGATGCATTAATTTCTTTTTACTGCTTTTTCCTATTCATAAGGGCATTAGAATTGTCTTAGAGGGATTGTCTGTGAACAGCAGCAGCTGTAAGCATGAGCTTGTTGTGGTCCACATATCTATCACTTACGAATTAAGAAGACAAACTTATAAGTAAATCAGGTGGTAGTAAAGCAATGCAATAATATATGATTACATTCTTTTTGTTAAAAAAAAATCTGAAGATTGAAGCAGTATGTGCATGATGTCATCTCTCTTTATCATGAGAATGAACCAGCTGCTCTAGACCATTCATGATTTCTTTCAAAACTGAAATAATGCTCTTTTAGTTTCCAGCTAGTGGAAAGGTGTCATGTACAGTAATGCTATGTGACTTAAGCCACTATTTAATTCATTACTTTGTAATTACTCTTGCCTACTTGTATTTGTTTGAAGGAACCCATTACATTTATAGTAGAAAAATCTATGCCGTTCATATGCATAATTTTTATGCAGCAGAGTTCTCATGGTTGATCATTCTCTGGTGACTTTCATTTCAAATTTTCGTATTTTAAATTATCGAAGTTCAAATGCACAGTGTATGCTGGAAGACTTAAAAGTATATCATTAGTTTAAAACTTGCAAGATAAAATGCAGAACTACTTGCATCAGAGTGGCCAGAGTAAGATTCCCATAAACTACTTGTGAGCAGTGTCCAGGTTTTGTTCATCCCACATGCTACACCAGAATGTGCAACTTTCACATATATATGACTTTTGCACCCTTATGTTCTCTGGAGTAAAGATAATAGATTGTAATCACACGTGTATTTAAAATATAAGTATACAGATGATATTGTAATTGAATGACAGAAAAGAGAAGACTGTTATCCTGTCCATTGCAGTTGGGGGAATTCTTTATTAAATCAATAGAGGCACATAAGGACCTCCAGTGTGTCATGAGATAGATGTTAAAGAGGGGATGCATCACCCATTGGAGATTATCTAGTGACAATATGGGGCACCACTGTAATGTAAATTAAGTGAACTTAATTCAGCTTGCTCTAATAGAACTTCATTTGTTTTCATTCAGAAGCACTAAACCACTTATTGCCAAGATATTTTGATGCTAGGAAAAGAGAAAAAGCAACTTTATTTTAAACTAAATAGGAATTAGGATTTTATAGCTGCAACAAAATGCAGGAAAATGAGATACATACATTGACTTCAGCAGGCTTTGAATCTTGTCTTCAGATTTTACCAAGGGGGTTCACCATGTGCATGGTGATGTATTGACACTGTCAGGTACCTAGCAGTCACTATACAAGATTTGTGAATGCTTCTTCTCATCACAAAATTTGTCTCTGAGACTTTATGTTTTGGGCTTTGTGAGATTGCTTGAACAGTAGAATTTCATATTCTACCAAAAGAGGAAATGTTCCTCTGGGTGAAGCTGAATGAAATCATGTCTGTTAGTCACCGAGGAGCTGCCTGTGTACAGTACAGTAATAAATGTAAAGCAAGTAATCCTTCCTTCACTTGTTTTGTAAAGACATCAGAAATATTTATATCTTAAAAAGAACCAAAGTCAAGAAGCAGACACTAACATCCCTTAGGTATGCAGCGTTCTTAAGATTTGTTTCATCTTCTTCTAAAATGAAAGTGTTTTTCTTTGCTCCAAACCTGACATGCAGCCTTGCATACTTTTTAGTAATGCTGCTAGATTCCATCTCTCATACTCAGTGTCTTTCACAATGCAGAATTGTGGTATGATTTAAATTTTATTTATTTTATACTTACTGGAAATAAGTGCACACCTAGTGGAAGGTGTCCGTTACCATGACATATGGTTTGGAACAAAATTTTCTTTAAGGTCCCGTCCAACCCAACCTATTCTATGAAATCTGACCTGGTTTCCGTGCACATTTGTAGCATATATGCACAACTCATTTACCCCTTTGCTTCTTCAGCCTGGATGGCTCTTCAGAGCCATAACTATCTGGCAGTCCTGTAGACCTTGTGTTATTTTTTTTCTGTAGAAGAACCAGTAATATTTGTAGACTAGCTCCAATAGAACATGGTAAAAAAAAACCACCAAAAACCAAACGTGGACCAACAACCAAAAGACTTCTTTCTTCTCTGTGATGCTATTCTTACTGTAAATTTGGTTTATCAATACTTCAGCACTTGTCAACCGAACTCTGAGTTATAGAAGAGATTTATTTGGATAAGGACTGTGGGATAGTTGTGGGTTTGGGTTTGTTGGTGGTTTTTTTTTAGTATGGCAAGTAAACCCCATTTGGCTTACTACACCAGTGCTTCTGGGACTGACTGCAAGACATTTTGGCTGTCATTGCTCCCTACAATTCCGGTTTTTGGGTGCTGCTTTCAAAACAAGGTATTAAGCCTTAAGTTGGAATGTAGCAGACATTCATTTGACTGTATATTCACACTAATGTTGATTTACAATACTGTTCATTTTACAACACTGGCAGGAAGCAACACCTTGACATTTAAATACCCTGCCTGCATGCAGCTCTGACAAAACAAGTTATAGATTTATTGGACCTTTCCCACCACCCCACACCCCCTTTCAAAATAGCAAGTACCTCTGGTTATAATACTATATTAAATGTGTTATAACCATTAATGTGGTTATAATGCTATATTGAATATTACAGTTGAACTGTGCAGTAAGACTTGCTTTCAGAGTTATGTGAATATAGCACATAATGAAATGTGCTATGTTCACATAAACAGTGTAAGTATTGAATCCACCCAAATGATAAGAGCTGAATTACCAAAGTAATCCATAAAGAATACATAAATATCTGCTTCGTTTTGTGGGAAATAATTTGTAGAAAATTCTAAGTTTGATAGAAGGTTTATATAGTATGTATTTGTATGTAAACTTTGAGATAAGAAATGTTAATTTAGGAATATTATGGAATAAGATATTATTGAAAGAGGAATAGAACTAGAAACAAGTTTTAAATGATGGTTTTATAAATAAGACTAAATACTTTAGAAAAATAAAACTATGAAAGATACATTGTAGTAGGACTTATGAGGGATAATTTTAGATTATTTGCTTTAAGACATTTACAGTATAGTGTAGTAAAAGCTGATAAGTTAAGAAATGCTTATAATGTATTGCAATAATAAAATAGCTTCTAATTGTAATAGCATGAATTTTAACACTTGTATTGTCTCACTCTTCATAGGAGACTGAAAATACAATCATTTTCAAAACCCCTCTCAGTTACCCCATCTCTAAGTCAAAAAGGGCATAATGCAACAAATGTCATAAAAATCAGGACGTGAATATTTTATCTTCTGCCCAGAGCTCTGAAATGCATTCCTGTGTTTTCCCTTGTCCTGTTCTGAAGCCTCAACCAGTTGATAAGTAGGACGTGCTTTCACTGTTAAAAGTTACTGCACAAAAAATTTGTGCTGAGTATTTGCAACCTGTGGACATCCATACACTAAAGAGAATCCCTAGAGCCATGGGGTAACAACTCTAGAAACATATTTTAAGGAGAAAAAGTGAAAACTTTGAAGTTGTACACACATCATGTCTCAGTAATTTTATGAGCCATAAAAGGTAGCAGTTTACTTGTATTTAATTTTCAAATATTAGCCACCTAAATGCCCAGGCTTGTAATCAAAGGATGACATCTGTGTCACTAATGGGACTGTCTTGCCTTCAGCCACAATGGTGACATACACTAAGCTTGCCTTTGCTGTGCTGCTTGGTGCATATGAGCTAAGCCATGATGTGTCAAAGGGTTGAAGAAGATGGTAAGACTAAAGAGTCTCCATCACAAGAGGTTTTCCATATGTAGACAGGGTGCTAGGCAGTCTCATCTGTGTTTCCTTTTCTATGAAAGGTTAGACCAGGTAATCTCTTGAGGTCTCCTCCAGACAGCTGTTCTGTAATCCTCATTAACATGCTGAGTGAAGCAGTGTTAAAGCCAGCCTATAGCCATCTTCTTTATTCCCAGCGACATTCCTTATTATCTGTGACCTTATTAAAGGTGGAAATAATTACAGAGAAGCCTTTTGTATATCCTTGATAGAAAAAGTCAGTGTTGAGCGCTGTTTAATTCTATTAAATAACACAATCTCTTGTGCAATTATGCAGTATTTTTGGCTCAGTTGATTTTGTCTCAGAACATATTGGTGGAGGTTGCTTTGGGAATTTCTGTGTTCACAGTGGTCATATTTAGAAGAATACAAACCTGATATGCCTGTCTTGGTGTATTCTGTCACTAACTGTAATGCACCTGCTGCACACATGCTATTCAATGAGAAGGACAGCAGGTGGCAATAACAGTTTGTAGTCTTTTATTTGAGAAGGCAGGTGGTCTGGGACTTTCATAATGAGTTGGCACAACTGCCCTGGTATTAAGGTTCAAAAATTATTGCAGTTAGTGTGGTTTTAGTTCGCATCTAGCCATTTTGTAAAGAGGATATAATGTGTTAGGATGCTTGTGGTGGAACCTTGATACACCTTTAATTGTTTATTTATGGACTGTGGTTGTTGGAAATGTGCCTGGAGTAACAATTTCTTTATTTTTTCTCCCCAAAGAACATGTATTTAAATGTTCAAATGAGCATCCATGAAGGCAATAGAATGTCACAGAATGATGAATTATACCATTTAAATTAGAAATAGCTCATAAGTTTGGATGGACAGCAATTTTATGTCATTGCTGTATTAAATTGAAGGGTTACACACATTACCAATCAAAATTTTATATACCTCCTTCAAGTAATATATTTATTTCAGAAAAAAAGGTCTTAAAATTCCTGAATAGGAAATTGTTTTCAAGCCTTCAAAGATGCCTTCTCAATTAGTATGCTGATAATTACACTGATTAATGATCTCACTTAGGCTCTATCTAAACTACCCAGAAGCAAAAGCTCTCTGTTTCAGACCTACCGATATTTGAGCTCCCTTTCCTGTAAATATTCTCTATTAAATTTCTATAGAGAATATTATTAAATATCCTCTATAGAAATAATGGTAGCAGCGTGCCCTTTCTTTACTGGGATTGTAAATCCCTGTTTGGGTTTTGATTTGCCATTTCACAGGCATTCAGACTTTACATTAGCACACAGATTTCTCCAGCTCTCAAAAGCCAGGCTTTAGTTCTCCAAGGAGCATTTATTCCCCCCTTTTTAATGGTCCTTTCATAGGATTTGAGTGTATCCTTTTTAGGGTAACCAGACAATTTTCATTTTGTTTGTGTGTCTGGACTGAAAACTCTACAACCATCCATAGGCTGCCTTCAAAATAAACATTATATTATGGTTTTTCTCTGAAAAGGAATGCCATTTGTGGTCCTCATTTATGTTTCTATCATGAAGAGGAAATTCATTGATATGAAAGGAACAGTAAAGATACTGAAGACATTTATGTTTAGTATTCTAAGTTCTGGTGTTTTGTTTGGATGTGACGAAAATACAAAGGGCTTTCTGGAGAAGTAATGACTGGAAGAATGTCTCTTGCAAATAACACAAAGATTTATGGGTTTTATTTCTATGTGGGTCATCTACTTAAGTATTATCTTTATGCTGAAATTTGTACAAGTCCTAAGTGGACATAATAAAATCAAAATTATACTGCAGAAAAATAATCCACAATTATATCAAATTATGGGTATTTAATATATAAATAACAAATATCTGAATGTCATTCTCCAGTACACAGTCAATAAATCCCCAGCAAGAGTCATCTCTAGATGCATGCAGCTCTTGTTTTTATCTTCTCTGCTTAAACAGATTCCTGCATGGCAGCCAAAGGAACTGGTTAACCACACCCACAAAAGATTTTATATTTGAGTTTAAGAATGCTTTTATACAAACCTGTTGTGTTTGCTTCAATAGCTACTGTTAATATTTTGCTCTGCAAATACTTTACCTTCTTTTCAACTGGGGAAAAAAAAATCTTTAAAGTGACAAAAGTTAGCAGTCTTACAAGAATCAAAAATTATGCATTAGGTTTGATAGAATTTTCATTCAACAGAGAGTAAAATAGGCAATGATTTGATATTTTTCAAACTATGGGTGTGACATTGCTGCACAAAAGCCAGTAAAAATCCTGTGTTTCCTATTGAACTTTATTTCTAGGGGAAAGGTTCTGTGTTGCTGCACCGTGGAAGTGGGCATTGTATTGTGTCATGACCTTTCCTAGTGTATAGTGTCCAAGGGCTTTCACTACTGAATTTTTTTATTTAATTTGACAAAATAGCCTACTGTCAGACTGTGGCTGCTGTCAGCCTAACAAATTGGAATAATTATACTCTCGTGTACCAGCAAGGTATACTTGTCTTTTTAGCTCAGAAGAGCTGCGGCTTGACAATAAAGCTGTATTTTTTTTTCACTACTGGTCTTTCAGTACTCTGTACAGGTTCAGGCTGATGGAAAATATTTACATACTTGGATCAAATGTACAGAACATCTTTGGTCACAGTGCACATTTCTATTGTTCAAAATTGCTCCAAACCTCAGCCCACAGAATGGTTCAATACTAGTCATAAGATGAAAGAGCAGTTCTGAAACTGAGGGACACTGAGATCAATGGGTCTCACTCAAGTAGGTGAGAAGTGCCACATGTATGATGAGATGGGTCTTTTGTTGAAGCCCTACTCGCAGTCCCACATTTACTGTGAACGATGTCTCTAAGCTGGGATTGCCCCAAAAGAAACGCTTATTAATAAGCAATCAAATTACTTAAAGATACTCTTAATAGCAGTTGGGGAAAGTTTTGAAGTGTCCTCCCACAGGCTGACACTTACTTCAGTGGTCTGATTCTGATTCTGCCAGTTTCATTTATTTGGAAGATCCCATCATGGCATCACAGAGACCAGTGTTACATAATGGAAATTCTGCTGTGGGACAGAGTCTCCAGTGATGGAAACATGGACTGTGGTGAGGTCTGACCTAAAGGTATCAGATAGCCAGGTTTTCCACCACTGGAATTGACACCGGAACCCTTCCTCTTGCAGACATTTAGAGTTCCACTCTAATAGCAGAATATTTTTAATTTCTTAGCAAAGCCTGCTCACCCAGGCTAGGACACAGAATTTACAATGCCTCCATTACCTAGACTGTGAAGTGAGTAGTCAAGGTAGTGCACCAAGTGTTTCTCAGGAACCTGCTGTGACCTGATGCAGGCTATCCAACTTTTATGTTAACTTTTCCACCATGTTACATACAAAATATATTCAGACAAACTGTAAAGATTCCAATCTAAAATTTAAAAGTTGTTTCTTCAGTCTCTTTATACATATTTAAAGTAGATTTCTCTCTCTTTGAACCTAATTTAAAGCAATATTCTGTTTGTTCCCTACAGCAGTTCAACCTGACCTATAACCACCAGAGAACATCAGACAGGTCGGTAACTCCGTTTCTGAGATGCTCATCCCATTTTGTCTCCATTATTTCCTATGCATGCTAGAGGTGTAGTCAACAAGTTGAAGCAATTTCAATTATCAACTGTTTCTTCTAAAAATATCCTGTAAAAAACAGTCTGCAGGCATTGTGTTTAGCTACAAACTGTGGAGCAAGTAAGGAAGGATATGTTCAGAATAGCAGCCAAACCCTGACTTAGAAATCAGCATAATACATCCTTACTTTGCATCTAGGACATCTCTTTAGAGAACGATATAAAACAATTATCATTAAGTTAATTCACACCTTTGTTTACAACACACTAATTTCTGCAGATGGTCAAGCTGTGGATATTAGTCATTAGTAAAAGGTATGATCTTATTCAATCACTTCATTAGGTTTCCAGAAAGGGGAACAAACACCACATTGAGAAAATGTGCTTATTTTTTATTAAGCCAGGAAGATTTTTAAAAAGAGGAATACCACAAAAGGACTTCAAAGGAACATAAACCTCAAATTATCTACTGGTGGGTTCAACTAAAAAAAATTATACCCGCTTTATTTTAGGATGAATTTGAAACATGAGCATGAGAAACCTAAGAGGAAGTGAATCTGCAAAACATTACTTCAGCTAATTGACACCATGTGAGAAATTATTTTCCAAGACTGAATTATTATTTCCAATCATATTTCCTAATACTTATAACCAAAATCCCTTTTCATGTCACACACATTGAATAGAAGGCTTTAAAACATGTGATTCAACATTGCTCCAATGCAGGTATAATTTACTGTAGAAGGAAGAGGCCCAAGTAATTTTTGATATATTCACATAGATGCAAGCTATAGGCTTGGCAAAACAATTCTGTTATTAAGAACATCCAATACAATATTATGGTCATTCGAGGCACAAAATAAAGGAAAGAGCGTGCCATACAAGATCACTTTTTGAGCCACTTTCTTGTCTGGAACACTCTGCTCAATGCTGATTACTAGAATATTAGAAATAAACAATAAAAATGAGGGGTTTACTTCCAGAAAAAATCCAAAGTGCTGTTATAATGAAAAGTTTATGTGGTAAAAGAAAGGGTTAAGCTAGAAAAGCTGGCAAACTGCTGAGAAATGCAGCTAATGTACAATGCGGAAAAAATAGGGATGGAATCCATTTAAATGAGAACTTAGTCTTTTGCACAGACTAATATCTAAGGTTAATGGCTGAAATGTAGAAATAAAGCCTTACTGGTAATACTTCTTTTAGCTACCAATAAGAGAAGTGATGTAAATTCCAGTTTAAGCTCTGAAGACTAGTTTGAAAAACATTTCTACCCTGATTTTCCAGTTAACAGACCTGTCCTGAGAGATGGTAGGTTTACTATTTACAGACTTAAAGTCTGTAAACAATCTTACAATTTGTGACAAATCATACAATGTGTCTAACATATATGATCTATCATTCCCATTTGTGTTTTCATCTCATGTGACTCTTTTCAGCTCAGCTAAAATATCTTTTGTCCAGCCTTAAAGATTTGAGTCCACTTGTTCTGAAGACTTCTGCTTTGTGTTCACAATAAAAAAATCTGAGAGACCGTCTTTGGATTACTTTTCTCAAATAGCTTTACTGGTGTGCAAGAAAACACTGCAAGAAAGTTGTGTGTACATTTTGAAAGTATCAGGCATGGGTAAGACATGCAAAAGCGAACTAAGATTTTCTTAGGTGATAAGCAAAGCATTATTTTCTCAATATCCTGATAAAAAACTTTAACAGGGCTATATGGCTGGCTGGGGGCTATGTACAAATCACGAACAAGACGGGACTGCTAAGAACGCGTCTTGAGCTGTTTGATTTTCTAGCATCAGTTTCATTAGATGGTTATGACAATGGGGAGATGCTATCAGCTCACATCTCAAGCAGCAGACCAAGAACTTAATGTTACAACTCAGTTTAAAAATTTTTTGACCAATCACACAATGCAAAAGCACATTGATAGTAGTTCTATCCAATTACTGTAAGCACACGTGCCTTCAGTTAAAACAATGTTTGCTTATTTTGAATACAATACCTACTTGTAAACCTTAAAATACAATGCACAGAGCTCCATTATTAAGCTTAGAACTTCTTAACATCTTACTACATATACTTTTCTGCAGCTTAGGGAGTTATTCTACACAAGCGCTAATACACAGACCATTGTTCCATTTGTCCTTACATTTCTACTTCTCACATCGTTTTTCTACTGACCTGTCTTACGGCTACTGCTTAGCTCTAATCACAGTTCTGCTGTGTCTGAGGCCTGCCTTTTGCAGCTTTCCCAAAACCTTCTGATTTTAAATATTTGCACAAAGTATTCCCAGAAAGTATCAGGGATGGGTAAGACATGCAAAAGCGAACTAAGATTTTCTTAGGTGATAAGCAAAGCATTATTTTCTCAATATCCTGATAAAAAACTTTAACAGGGATAGGTAGATGGCTTCTTTATATCTGCCTTCTAGCAGGGACTAAAAGATCGGCAAGAAAAATGTCATGTGGGAAGAAAATGGAGATGAAGAGCCAACAGCTTCAACACACTTCTGCTTAGAAATAATGTAAAACAAATCCCTTTATTCCACTATCTGACATTGACATTAAATGTGTGGCAGCTGCTGACTTTATACTTACTGTGAAATTACCCAGTAAGAGTAGGAGATTCCAGGAAATTAATTTATGTCTGTAGTTTTCCTTCAGTTTCTAAACATAGAACAGCAGCAGGAAGCTGAGATCTGTCATATCTCACCCATCCAAATGTAAACTCTTGTTCTAACTGGATCTGGCCTTTCAGTTACTTTTAATTTTTAATTTTTTTTAATGGTTTCTGATGTTTCTGCTGTAGGCAATGCTGCAATGGTTAATAAGTGCTACACATACCTTATTCTTTTATTTGGAAATGTAAATTTATCATTCTGAAAGGATTTCATGCAGAAAGTGTATTCAAAACTCATTGATGCATCTGAGTCTGCAAAGAAGTATGCTGAGGAAGAAGAAAAGCAGAGCCAAATGTTGCAAATTTAAAAAGGCTTTATGGTAATTAAATTAACCTCATTATTAGGGAAGTTTCATATGCTGTACTGAAGAATTGCTTTCTTCTGTGTCCCAGCTGGTTCTGGCTCAGTTTGTAAAATTCTCTCACTCTTGAAGTCCTGTTTTAGTTTCATGTTAGTTCTACAACCCATTTCTTTCTGAGATTGAAACACCCAATATATACCACTAAATTCCCCTTTAGCCTGAGTGACTAATTCTCAATCTTAGTCTGCATTGCAACCCTTTAAAATATTTCTGTCATTAACTATACTGGGGGTACTAGAAAACAGCTGAACTGGAAAAGAGTAAGTGCCAGCACCAGCAGCTGCAACAGCACAAAGAACAAGCCCTCTACAAATAAATCTCTCACACTGTTTAATCCCTGTAATTTCCCCTAATAGCCCGATGTTTCATAAAGAACAATTTAAGCATCTCATAAATAAATACTGCACCTCGTGTTTAAGCACCTTTTGTGTTAGGTTAGCAGGAACATTCATTCTTAATTTATGTCTTTTTGGTCAGATTTTAAAGTATAGTAGAATGGGATCATTTCTATGATTTTTGGTTAAATCCCAGTAGTTTTATGTTTCTCATATTTGACTTCTATACATAAAAATAGGATTTCCTGAAATATATGTTACAGACTGAGCTACAAAGACAATTCTAAAAATTTCATAAATGGTAAAGATATGAAGTAGCAGAAGAAACAAGACCTCTACAGTAGTGCACCACTGTGTTTTCATGGTTACAAAGCAGAATTTTTCTAAAATGCAAGTGTCATCATGTGAACTGGTTTGTTTTTTTTTTTTAACATAAAATTAAGCAGAAATTAATTAATTAAGCACAAGTATATAATACCACCTCCTCACTTCTTTTTGAAATGTCCTCTAGAAACATCTGAAACAAAAACAATAAAAGAACTGGTTATTGGCAAGCCTAACATCTTACTATATTTTCAGAAGAAAATAAGTACTTCTGCCAACTTACCCTGAAACTCAAATTGTCTCTCCACAAGAGACTATCATTTTTAAAATAAAATATCAAAGGTAGATTTTGTCTCTAATTTGACACTTGTATTATTTGGGAAAGTGTCATGGGTCATTCCACTAAAATTTCTTTGTTTGAACTCAATAACATGATTTGATTTTAGTGGCAGTATTTTCACTGGTAGTTAATGAATCACTCTTGATAATTTTAGGGATAAAGGTATTGACTTCAGGATATTTAATTAATGACGAGACAAATGATTCATTCTATTTTCCAAAGTCCAGACAAGCAGAAAACAGTGAAGACTAATACCACTGAAGTGAGAAGCAACAGAAGATTGCCAAATTAACACACAGAGTTAAATTGTTTTTAAATCGTAGTCATTATCTGGATAGAAACTGATGTCCTATAGTTTAAATGCCAGCATAAAAGTCATCTATTTATTTGCTAAAAATAGGTAAGTGCCATAATGTATTTTAAGTGCCATATAGAACAAATTTTTGGAAGAATGGAGATGTAAGGTTCCTCCAGCTATATCAAAATATTGGTCACTCGCTGGATGGATGGTGGTTCAGTACATGGTAAGATCTTAAAAACATCTTTTGAGAAAGCAAGATATAATTGTGAAAGAATTAAAGTCTGCTGTTGCTTTCTAACCAGCAGTGATCTTGACTTAAAAGCAGAAACTCAAGTAATTATTTCAGTTAGATACTTTTCTTGTAAGTAAATTTTAAGGAGTACATTGGAAATTGGAAGGTTTTCATGCAAACAGAAACATCTGAAACAATACTTGTGACTTACTAAATATGCAGGTTTTTTAATCTGGCATAATCAAATATGTTTTTTCTTACCCCTCTGGTAAAAGGAAAAATGTTGAGGCTCCACTGGTCTAAGAAAATCAAAAGGAAGAACACAGAATATAAGAAATTAGTTTTTTAAAAATCAATAATATAAATAAATATATAAGACAGAATAAAGTGTCTTGGAGCATCTTATCAGGCAATTTCTTGGACTTGGACACTGCAAAGAAAGATAATGTAACACTGACTTCAGTCCCACTTACAACAATCACTATAACAAACTATTGAAATTATTTTATTTTCCCCATGTACTTTATTTTTCCTATGGTTTTTCTTTTCTGGATAATGGGAAAGAAAGAAGAAAAAGGAAATAGACTCAAAATTTAAGCAAGAGGACTGAAACATTCAATTATGAAGAAAAACCCCCTACTTTTTCAAAAATGAAAGTTTTCAATAAACTTTATTATAGAGATGTCTACCTCTGTCTGGAAGAGGGAAGAGGAGCAGGAAGGGGAAGGAGAAGGGGAGCGGAAAAGTGAAGAGGATAGGAAATTCCAGGAAGGGAAGTAAAAGTTCCAAGAAGGGAAGGGAAGTTCCAGGAAGTTCAGGGAAGTTCAGGGAAGGGAAGTTCAGGGAAGGGAAGGGAAGGGGTCTCTCTGATAGTCTGTCTCTTCAAGGAGAGCTGAGCCAATACTGTAAGGTACAACAAATGATAACTTTAGCCAAGGCCCCAGGGAAGATGAAGATCTCCAGAAGTGTCTTGGTTTACGAGACTGGTGTCTGCTAGGGAGGGCAGAAAAGCCTCCCTTGGAATGGAGAATGTGAACCCCTTCCCTCCGAATTTTTAGAACTTTGAAATTAAAGGGGCTGTCAGGGAATGATACGGGAATAGGAATAACAGTTCTTTACTAGTGTGTATAATAAAGCAAACAAACAAAAAAACAACAACAACTGCTGCATTAATACCAAACAGAACCAGAACCCAGTCCCAGCCTTCTTGGCCGCGGCGCTTTCCCCTTGGTGCAGTTCCGGGCACAGCCGGCAGGGGCGCTGGCAGCTCCCGCTGGGCAGGGCAGGTGCGGAGACTCCCCCGGGGCTGCAGGGGGCGCTGTGCGAGCTCAGGGAGCACGCTGTAATGGCGGCTTGGCCCAGATGGGAGGGGATGGAAGACAGGCTTTGCTTCACAAACCCCCTGGGGCAGCTAATCCCTGTGCCCCTAGTGGTTCTCTCGGAAGCAGGAAGCTGGAACAACTGTCTTATTAGTGACCAAACCATTGTGACTAGCACAAAACACTGTTTGAGCTCCCGCTGAAGAATGAACACACAGTGTCTCAAGGCCTTGTTTGCTCCCACATATGACTTTCAGAACTGTTTCTGTACCTTTTACCCATAATGATCTATTTTTTATGGCAACAACAAATGTTTGGCTCAGAGATGACTGCAAAAAGGTAGTCCATTCTGGGGTAGACATTCTAGGATATTCTCAGACTGTGTGATCCAACTTGGGCAGATTTCAAGCAATTGCTTGAATCAGTGCTGGATCTAGATGTGTATATGAATCCAGGAGCATAATCAAAGGTTGTCTGCAGATGGGCTATGCTATCCAGGAGCATAGCCAAAGATGGCCATCCCAAAATGGGATCATAGTACAGAAGCAGAGAGGAACACCTTGAGACAATGTAGAGATGAAGTTTTAAAATTCCTGGAGTGAGCAGAACGAAAAGTAATTAATTGGAGTAAAGTGGGGAAATTCAGTAAGGGTTGACAAAGCACCTGATTTTTAAGTTGATTAGGTAAATAAATGAGAATGTATGAAACTTCAAAATCAGTCACTAGAATTGAGGTAGAATGATTCACATACAGACCATAGACAAAAAGAGTAAGGAATAAATTCCCACTGAATCACAAGGGATCCTCTTGCTCATGGTGGATCCTCTTGCTTTTTAAACTCCTTACAGAACCTTGGTGCAGCTAGGTGCAATCAGTCTCAGATTTGGACAATGATTTATGCCTGATTAATTAAATTATCCATACAAAGTTTATTATAGTTTTGAGTAGCTAAATGGATTAGTAATTTTTCATAGTAATTATCCAACATGCTATCAATTACTTATGGAGGATTTGTCACGGATAAAGAATCTTTCTGCCTTGGATAAGGGACAATCTTTCCATCTCAGGTAAAGTGTTTCGACACTCTAGAGGCATCCCAGCTCAAGGCAAGAGTGGAGTGGGCATACAGTCCAGGTGCAGTTTGGGGATGTTATGTTTGCCCAATTATCCAATCACAAATAAAAGGCCAAACAAAATTAAATGTAACAATAATTTTAATGAAATTTAAATAAAATAGTTTAAAATATATAAAATTGAATACATTCAATAAATGGGCAGTATAATTTGGTTATAATAAAATATAGTCTGGTTTGGGTAATGACACATAAGCAGAATTACCGCGGGGTACGGAGTGCGAGGGCCTTGGGACCCCTGCCACCTCACGTACAAGCTTGCCAAGCCCAAAATTCCCCCCTTTATACTGTCTATTATCAGCATCTCCTCCTATTTTCGATTCATCACACTGGTGTCTCCACCCTCATCTTCATCTTCACCGCGCATGCGCCACCATCTTTTTGGGGGTCGCACCACTCTTTGGGGGTCGTCCAGATGAAGGCCACTCCTCTTCCTCAGGTGTCCTTTATTTCACCTTTGGGTTACACATGCGCACCAAGCTAATATCATATGTGCCAAAACCAAAATTATATAAGCCAATATAATAAATCCTGTAAATTAACATATTTCTGATTTCCACCCAAGTTTCCCCTCTTTCAGTTAATTTTAGCAAGCTTTATCTGACTCCTTTTCCTGCCTTGAACATCTGCAGAAGATAATGGGGGGGCGGACCCTTCCTCTCCGCTTTCCTAGCTTTTTACCTTTTTAACCATTTTGTTATCTCCAAATATTGATTACTATATCCATATTGATTACTGTTTCAATTTTATCAGCACGAATCACACCTATTTATCACAGGGACAACTCAGATTTGTCTTGTCCTGATGGTGATATTTTTAGAATGAAGTAGTTGGCTGCTAATCAGCAGTACAGGCAATACAGATTTCATTTTAGTACTGTTGTCTGTTGTGTTATTTGGTTCATTCCCGATTTCTCGCCTGTTTGTAGTCGCTCCCTAAGTTACCTCCCTTTCTGCAGTGTCAATCCTATCCCTGCTCCTCCCACATCACTGGAAACTTCCTTGTCAGTTCTCAAATCCCCTCCCCAGTGCCATGTCTGTCACTTGGTTCTCTGCCCCCATCCCTGGAAACTTCCGCGGAGGGCATAAAGTGATTGGTCAAGGATCAGGGATCCCTCCCACTAAGTTTCCTGAAAGGTTGTTCCAGATTATCTCCCAGTTCACTCCCCCTTGGTCCCCTATTAGTGGGTAGTTGAACTCCTCCTTGGTTACCACTCCTGAATAAAAAATACTGCTCCTATTGTCTCAGGGTCTTTTCTTTTCTTTTCCCAGCCCTGAGGCTGGGAGCTCCTCGTGGCTCCTAATAAAGCTTTGGATTAATTACCCTCCTAATTGCCTACTCCCTTCCTTCACTGTGGTCGACCATCTCCTCCCAAGGAAAGGGCTAGTGCCCTTAGCCACCCCTCTGCACTCCGAGTGTGGAGGAGTGTGCTCTGCAGTCTGCAGCGTGGGAGCTGGCAGGGAAGTATCAAGCGGCTGTTTCGCAGACGCTGTGACAGCTGTCTTGTCCTGTACTTTGGTTATCTTGCATTTTTGGGTTTCAAAATCACTTTTCAAATTATTTTTCAAGGCACTTTCACTCTCTTGAATGTGAGATGGGGTTTTCCAGTTCACAGGTACACCATAAGGAGGTGAGGTTTGTTGCTTTTTAGTGAGCCTAAAGTGAAGTATGGCAAGAAGTGAAGTGCAGCTGTTCCCTAACTTTCTCCATCAGTTGCCCTGGGCAACGGGGGGGAATTCCGGCCGGGGCTGCTCGACCTCAGAGTCAAAACTACAACATTCCTCAACAAGAGGCGGTGCCAATGGAGGGCAATCGCCTGAGCCGCCTGTCCCGCCTGCCTCATCCGAGCTGCCTGCGACCTCCGGCTCCTTAGGCATGATAACCCTTGAAACCGAGGGTGCCAGTGGCGTATAAGGGTCATACTGTGTTCCGATTGTGCACCTCCGTAGCCCGCTCTGCTGCCTTCTTTTCCGGTACAAACTGCAGCAACTCATTATGAACAACCCTCCAAAGTTTCCCCAATTTCTTAGCCGTTTTATCATCCTCCAAAACCTGCTCATACAAGAGATCTCCGAGCTTATGCCACTCGGTCAGTTCATGGACCGTATGGGGATTGAAAAACAGACCTCTAGCATACCCATAATCTAACAACCCTGGTAAATCCTTTTTCAAGTCTATCCCCTTAATCTGCCTCTTACTCAGAAAACTAGTAAAAAGATCATATGCTGCTTGCCTATCCATACCTAATCAGCGCTGTTGCAAGGCTCCAGGCTTCGGAAGCACGTAGGCTGAGACTGTCTATACAGCTCCCAGGGCAGCGAACTTGCAGTCGGTCCGCTCGCCGTCCCCCCCCTTGCTTCAGAGGGACCCGCTCCTACTTCTCCGATCCGTGGCAGCCGTGTTCGTCCGTAGTCGTATTACGGGTTCACGTCGGGGTCAGCCATTTGACGGAGAAGGAAGACTTGCACACCAGATGATGAACAACAAGTCTCAACTTTATTCCCCAAATTACCAGTTATTATACACTTCTTAATAAGCTCATGCATAGTGCAAAATTCCAGCTCACCATTGGCTAATTAACTATGAGCTACCTACATGCTGTTTTGTGCATCTGCTACTGCTTTCCCAAGCTATGTTTTGCTATGTTTTCCTTTTACCACCTGTTTTTGTGCATTCCTCTATCCATGGGACAAGGACACAGTTTCATTTGGAATGGCAGCTCCCCTCATTCTGTATCTCGGGCAAATTAATCTGGCTGTGATCCTTATCCCAGAGCCAGCTTGTTACAAAGCTCTCAACATACATGGACATGCAATCTCTTCCTTCTCAGTTACTTATGGTAGAGATCCATTTTTTTTCTATGAATGCATCAAGCACCATACCTGGAGGTGTTTATGAAATGATTGCATGTGGCACTTAGTGCTATGATTTAACTGATATTGTGTTGTTTGGTCAAAGACTGGACTTTATAATCTTGGTGGTCTTTTCCAACTTGAATGATTATGATTCTGTGATTCTAAATGAGGAATTTCCAAACATCAGAACAAGGTTTTCTTATGGCAGGGAGCATTTTTCAGGAGGAATCATTGTAAGATAGTAAAAAATTTGAAATCTTTGTGCTTTTTATAACTTCACAGTCTCCTGGCAGTACATCCTAGCAGAGCTTAGCATGGGGAGGTACTGCAGGCATTGATCTATCCTGGAGCAGCCTGTCAGGGAAAGTAAGTGAAGGAGGAAAACCATGAGGATAAGACTGTAAAGAAAGAGCACACTGTCCCATTTCTGCAATTCATAGTATGTGTTATAAATGAAAAATGAAAAATAGCCAATTTTAATAAAAAAATTAGAATTTATTTCACGACCGTAATACAGTCCCAACAGCCAACCATCAATTGGTCAGCGTACCACCCCCAGAAGGTGAGCTGGGTGGACATAGATTTGGCCTCTATTGCACCAAATCCCCCTCGTCCACACTGGCCATTCCCAGGCCGTGGTTCTTATACGTTCTAATTTGCCCATGGCAGAGTCCCTTTGTCTCCCTTTCAAGGTCTTCATATTCATGTTCGGTCTTTTCTTCAGTCCAGGCTGCACAAAGCCTTCGTCCAGGAATTGAACAATACATTTCCCTGATTCCGGGAATCTGGCATTCAGACGGCAGGTGCTGATGGCTCTGGTTATCTCAGATGTTTATCTCGTCCGGGCCATCATCTCCTGGGGGTCACTGGACACATGCCTTCGTGAATGCCTATCTCCTATACAGCCGAAATTCTCTTCAAATGCAAATGTGGTGGTGCCTCCTTGCCCATCTGCCACGGTTTCGCCATCCTGGGGATGAAATTTCTCCCCCCCCACCCTTCTTTCCGTATGTACCAACAGTTTGTTTCATACATATGTATTTTATATATCTTTTATTTCCACAAATTACTAACCATATTTCTAACAGAATGCAACATTATTTCAGGTTGTTTTCACATGCAAGCCAACATGGGATATATATAAAAACATGAAGGCCAAACAAATACATTAAATAATCATTCAAGAAAAGTTCTTTGGGTTTCACCCCAGTCCCCCTGCACTGGCACATTTGTTTCATTCCTAAGAATTAGGAGGGAGTTTTGGCATGCACACAGTTGTAGTGATGTATCAGGTGCAGCTCTGAACTGCAGAACTATTGTCCAATTAAGCTCACAAATAAACCTGGTTTTATATGTGAAACTATTTATTCAACTGTGCATTTTTCTTGACCACTACAAGGCCAAATTTCAGTATTTAGTGGGACTAGGGACGACAACCCATCATATTATGTGGAGCAGTGCAGCTGAGCGCTACAGTATCCTGCAGCTATGCTGGAAACTGCACATTATATACTAAAGAAAGAATGAGCTAACTTTAAAAAGAAAGTGCAATACAGTAGAAGACTCAAAATAAAGCTAGGTCCTGTTCTTGCCCACAGATTAACCCAGATAAATAATTGCATATTATAAATAATGGTTATGTCTAATATTATAAGTAATTGTTATTGCCCATTATAAATAGTGGTTATGTTTAATTAGTTCTTCCTCATATTTTTTAATTATGTGAAAAAATCAGCATCCTGCTGTTTTCTTGGTTTGGAAGATCACTGACCTTCTAAATACAATATTTATGGGCACTCACAGCTCCCACTGATAAAGCATTTTGTTGAAAAACATCAGAGCAGCCAAAAGGATGGACAAGAGAGTCGAACAAAAAGTAAAAAACCTGTGGCTTGAGGTAAATAATAACTGGGGGAAAAAACCCAAAACAACACCAAACCCAAGATGAAGAAGTGATTCACATACACCAACACCACTAACTCTGTTGTATTGTGTTGGTTATGTTGTATGCCGATGTTGGTTTGTTCCTTATACCCCTTTAAGTTGTAATGGTTCTGCCCTGGTTATCTCTCTCCTTGATTGCCCGGTCCGTCTTATCTCTCCTCCCTGTTACCCCTAGCAACCAATGTATCCATCCCTCAGTCCCTCCCTGGTTCCCTGTCAGTCACTCGGGGCCCCAACCCTTCTGTCTAGAATCTTCCATCCTGGGCATCGAGTGATTGGATCAGGGGCCAGGACTCCACCCCTGCTCTTCTCCCACTGGTTTCCCTACGTGTTTGTTATCCTCCCACTACTCCCACCTTGATTCCTATTCGCTGAAGACCACCTTAGTCCTTTGTATCCGCCCATCTTTAAAAACCCAGGTCGGAGCCCAGTTGAGGGTCTTCAGCTGGAAGATCATTAAACCGGGATTGCACTACCGCTGGAGTCCGTCTCTTTATTATCTCCTGTGGGATAGCAACTCTCTCTCTTTGCTGTGGATCCTGGTCCCTCAAGGTGAAAGCCTTAGGCACTCCCCTGACCGAGCCCCGGATCGGGAGAGTGCCCCCATGCTGCTGGCGGTGCTGGCCACAGCTAGCCGGGACGTTCCTTAAGGTCAGCCGCCACCGCTGCAGCTTGGCACCCAACGTTTGGCAGGCTGAGACCACCACTGGACCCCACGGACGAGGATCCCGGAACCATTGGGCTCTACCCACTGGACTCTGGCACATTCCTCTCTGGCCGTCACACTACCTCTGGTAGAGCAGACCCCTTTTTGGTGGGTGGCGCTCCCAGAGGACCGGGATCGGCAGCTCCTAGCACCCACGGAGTCAGTCCCACCACAGGAGCCACTCGCCCCGGACTTCTGTTGGATCTCCGCCGAACGTGAGTCCTTTTTCCCATTCCTTTTCTCTTTGCCCTGCCTTTTTAATTTTTCTGATTGCTTCATTCGGTCCCCTCTCTTTTTACTGCACAGGCCTTTGCCGGCATAGTCCGGCGGCAGGGCTTGGTGGGAGGTCCCCCTTTTTCAATTTTACTTTTCTGTTTTCTCTGGGCAGTGGGTGGATTGAGTTGCAATCTTTTAAAATCTTTAAATATGGGTGCATGTTTCTCGGCAACTCAAAAGAGACTTTACCTCCAAGTTGTGAGTATCCTTGTTAGTGGGGGGGTTGAGAAGTTTAAGAAAAGTGAAATTAAAAAAGTTACGGTATGGCTGCTCTCCCAATTCCCCGAAGTAACCCGTGACCAAATTAATGATTACCGGTTTTGGACCCAAGTTTGCACAAAATTAGATGAATTAGGCCGAGCAGCGGATTCTTCACTTTCAAAAGTAGCATTTTGGAGTGCACAAATTCAAAAAATTTTAAGATCTCATATTGAACTGAGGAGGCAGTCATCTGAGACCTGTTTGAACCCCAGTTTGCCCTGTTCCTCCCATCCTACCCCTTCTCCCTCTCCCGCTCTCCCGAAAGCTGGGATTTTGCAGGGGGCAGACCGCGACAGCACCGCGCAGGGTCTTTACCATCTTCCTGGGTCTCCTCAAAAATCCCAAATCCCCCACCTGAGCAGTTCTGGCCAAACTCCTCAGGACTCTCCTTGTTCCCCCTTTTCTCCAGTTCGTAAGTCCCCAGTTTCCAAACGTTCAGTTAAATTTAATCTCCCATCCTCTGACTTTATACAAGATGGCTCCCGAGGAGCCCAGAATGGCGGGGACCGCATGGTGCGTCCTGCCAAAACCCTTTCTTCTCCCCACAATCCCTTTCGCTCTTCAAACAATCTCTTCAATCTTCCAGACCCCTCCCCTTGCCCCTCCTCTCTCTCTTCCATTTTCCCGCCTATTGCTCCACCCCCGTCTCCTCCCATTTCTCCTCCCTCCGCGACTCCTCTTCCTCCAGTGTCAGTTCCACCCTCCTACCACGCCCTGGAGGTGGAGACGAAAATACCACCTGTCTCCACCCCCATCCCAGGCCCCTCCTCTTCCTCTCCCAGTTCCAGTTCCCACTGTCCTCCTTCTGGTTCCTACGCTCAAGCGGGTGCTGGGGGGGGCTGGGGGCCGTGGCCCAGAGCCGATCCCTATTATATCAGTGGCTCCGGTCACTTATCATCCAGAGAGGGAGGGAGGAGCCCAAGTCCAATGGACCCCATTCGCACACCCGACCATCAAGGAGCTGTTTAAGGCCCAAAAGGATTACTCCTGGGAGAGCGAGTACTTCTGGGGGATCCTGAGGGCCACACTCTCCGATTCGGTGGTCACCTCTGTGGATCTGCAGCGGCTTTTTTCGTGTCTGCTCAACCCCACTGAGTATATCATGTGGGAGACTGCGTGGAAAAAAGAAGTTTTTAAACTACTACCATCTTTATGGGAAAATCCACGCACTGCCGCAGATCTGCAGCGGGGGACAATATCCAATGACCATCTGTGTGGAACAGGGAGTTGGGGGGATGGACATTCCCAGGCATGGTACATCCCTGAGGAGGCATTGAAAGAAAGTGCCAAGGCAGCCAAAAGAGCATTTTTCGGATTGCGGTTCCCTTCCATCCCTCTTATAACTTTTTCGAAAATCACCCAGTCCGCTAATGAATCATTTGTTGTTTTCGTTGTGCGCCTCCACCCGGCAATTGAATTACAGGTCCAGAGTGAAACAGTTCGGATGGAAATCCTTACTGAGGGGGCGGCAGCAAACGCCAACTCCGCCTGTAAAGCCGCCATCCTCAGTTTGCCTCTGGACCCGCCTCCCACCTTACATCAAATGCTGGAGGTTTGCACCAGGAAAGTTTCCATCTCGGCGGAGGAGCTCGACTCCAAGCACCAAACACCAACTCAGAAAATTGCGTTAGTGGACACAGAAAAAATCACTGCTGCTTCCGCTCCTTCGACCCCTAGCCACCCTTCATCGACTCTGAAGGCACTGCACAGGACCACAGCCCCTTGTCATCTGTGTGGGAGAACTGGCCACTGGATGCCAGAGTGTCCCCTGAGGCAGGAATTCATGGACTTTAAAAAGAAACAAAGGCCTCAGGGGAATACTCAGCAAAAAATCTAGGAGTCGAGCGCATTAAGGTCAGCCGCCACCGCTGCAGCTTGGCACCCAACGTTTGGCAGGCTGAGACCACCACTGGACCCCACGGACGAGGATCACGGACACACCAATGGACATTAACATTGTTCCAGGTCTCTTAACATCAGACCTGGGACAATTTTCTCTCGGATTATATTGTATTCGCCCTCCCACCTTTTTGCCTCAGGGACAAAACGTGGCACAAGCCATTCCTGTCCCTGAGTTGACCTGGGACCCAGAGCTGCCAACACCTCGCCAACAGACAGCTCTACCTATGGTAGCCTGGGCCCAGGTCCTGAGCAGAGAAAAACCACGCATCACCTGCAGCTTGCAAAAAGGTGGGGACCAAAAATTACTACAAGGGCTTCTAGACACTGGGGCAGATGTGATGATCATTCCCTCCAGGGAGTGGCCGCCACATTGGGAATTGCAAGACGTGGCTGGACGAGTCCAGGGTGTCGGGGGCATCCAATTGGCTAAACAGTCACGGAGCGTCATACAAATTAAGGGGCCAGACGGGCAATTGGCTTCAGTATGCCCGTTTGTTTTAGATTACACAGAACCCCTGTGGGGGAGAGACCTTCTTGCCCAATGAGGAGCCAGAATTGACCTTCCATCGACTCCCCGGGTTTTTCGGGCTGCAGTCACTGAAGAGCGCCCTACCCAAAAACTGAATTGGAAAACTGATACACCAGTATGGGTAGAACAGTGGCCGCTCTCTAAACAAAAATTGAAGGCGCTCCAGGAGCTCGTGGATGAGCAGCTGCTTAAGGGCAACCTGGTGGAGACCACATCTCCATGGAACTCCCCAGTGTTTGTCATTAAGAAACCTAATAAAGATAAGTGGCAGCTCCTCCACGACCTCCGACAAATAAATAACGTCATCGAAGACATGGGTCCTCTCCAACCAGGGATGCCGTCCCCAACGATGCTCCCCCAAAATTGGCAATTGGCAGTCATTGACATCAAAGACTGTTGCTTTCAAATTCCCCTTCACCCTGACGATGCCCCACGTTTTGCCTTCTCGGTTCCTACCATCAACCGGGAAGCCCCAAGGAAGAGATACCATTGGCGTGTTCTCCTGCAAGGGATGAAGAACAGACCAGTCATCTGCCAATGGTACGTCTCTTCCTTGCTGTCCCCAGTGCGAGAAAAAGCAAGAGAATCTATTATATACCATTACATGGACGACATATTGGTTTGTGCTCCGACTGATGATGTGCTTACATACATGCTTGACCTGACAATCAGTTCATTGATTGCTGCAGGGTATGAGCTCCAACAGGATAAAATTCAGTAGATGCCACCCTGGAAGTACCTGGGTCTTGAAATTGGAAAACACACTATTGTGCCCCAAAAAATTTCTATTAGGAACAACATTCGGACCCTAGCTGATGTCCAACAACTCTGTGGGGCTTTAAATTGGGTGAGACCTTGGCTAGACATTCCCACCGATGACCTAGCCCCCCTTTTCAATTTATTGAAAGGGGGAGAGGAGCTCAGTTCTCCTAGGTCCCTTACCCAAGAGGCACGAGCTGCGCTGGAGAAAATCCAGAATTCCATCTCTGCCAGGCAGGCCCATCGTTACCATCCAGGCCTGCCATTCAAATTCATCATTTTAGGGAAACTGCCACACCTCCATGGGGTGATTTTTCAATGGGACAACACAGCTAAAATGGACCAAGGAACTAAGGACCCCCTCTTGATCATAGAGTGGGTGTTCCTTAGTCACCATAGGTCCAAAAGAATGACACGGCCACAAGAGTTGGTGGCGGAACTGATCCGTAAGTCTAGACTGCGGATCAGGGAGCTGGCAGGTCAAGACTTTGACTGCATTCACATCCCTATTCAACTAAATTCGGGCCAAATTTCTAAAGCGATGTTGGAACACCTGCTTCAGGAAAACGAAGCCTTGCAGTTTGCGTTGGATAGCTACACCGGCCAAATTTCGATCCACTGGCCGGCCCACAAAATTTTTAATCAGGATGTTCAATTCTCGTTATCTTTAAAAAGTGTTCAGAGTAGAACTCCTTTGAAGGCTTTGACTGTGTTTACTGACGCGTCTGGAGCATCCCACAAGTCAATGATGACTTGGAAGGATCCTCAAACTCAGAGGTGGGAGGCTGAAGTTACTGAGGTAGAAGGATCACCTCAAGTAGCTGAGTTGGACGCAGTCGTCAGAGCCTTTGAGAAGTTCCCTGAACCATTCAATCTGGTTACCGATTCGTCATACGTTGCCAGTGTAGTATCCAGAGCAGAAAACGCAATATTGCAAGAGGTGTCCAACATGGTGCTGTTTAGCTTGCTCTCAAAGCTTGTTACTTTAGTCTCCCGCCGAGAGCAACCTTTTTATGTGATGCATGTCAGGTCTCACACTGACCTGCCAGGGTTCATCACGGAGGGGAACCAGAGAGCTGATGCTCTGGCCGCCCCCGTCCAGGTGGCCCCGCTCCTGGACGTGTTCCAACAAGCCAAGATCAGCCACCAACTTTTCCATCAGAACACGCCTGGCCTGGTTCGCCAATTCCACCTCAGTCGTGAACAGGCCAAGGCGATCGTGGCCACATGTCCCCAGTGCCAGTCCTATCAATTGCCATAATTAAACTTGAAGACTGTGGCACAGGTGGAAGAAGCCTGTTGGAGGAGGAGGTGCAAACCATTTTCAGGAGATCTGGACCTCCTCCCGGGGCAGAACCTTGACCTTTGATTTTCCCTGATGTTTTCCTTTGTCTTTCATTATAGAGATACTCACCTGATGGCCTCCATCCCCATCACTGTAATCACCTGTCTCGTCATCCTATGGTCCACGTTTCCACCAGCGAGCCTGTGGATCATCCCCCAGCCGAAACATAACGTCTGGAAAGTGCTCGCCAAGGCCCTCGGCCAGGACCAACTGTGTCTGACCACCACCTCCGCAGCAGACCCCTTGTCGACCTGCCTTGTGGGGATCCCTTCCAACCCAGATGAGTTCCCTCCCCCACTTGACTCCTCCCTAAGCCCCTTCTCCCATCGGAATACCCTATACCCCCCAGGAGTCAACCCCAAACTTATGTGGAGACGCTTTATTTCTAAGTTAAATATTTCAGAATCCGATCCAGTTGAATTTAAGTTGCTCGGCTCCGCTCCAGCTCCCGTTTGTGTTGAGTTTGTGTCCTCCCCTGACCCTAAACAAAAACCCTACCTCCCTGTCATCCAACCTAATCAAGCATACTCTACTGGAAATTGGTGCTCCTCTGTTGCCCGTATCACCACTACCCCAACTTATGATGAAAAGCTCCTCAGCTGTTCTTAGCGACCTCCTATCAGACGAAGAAATAACAAGGCGGGCGACGCTCCAAAACAAAGCGGCTATCAATTTCCTGCTGTTGCTGCACGACCATCAGTGCGAGGAGTTTGAGGGGCTCTGCTGTCTGAACTTATTGTCCAAGGCCGAGGATGCCAGAAATTCCATCAAGAAAATAAAGGATATGCTACACGACATAAAACAAGGAACATCGGACTGGCTGGGGCACATCTTTTCGGGGGCTCTCGGGTTGGGTCAGTTCCATTTTTAAAACTATACTTTTAGTTCTCTTTATTTTATTAGTAATTTTAATTGCCACCTCTGTTATATGGAAAATATTACAGAGACTGGTTCATAAGTTGATCTCCTCCGTCAACATCAACCAAGTGGTGGCTGAAGAAGATGAAATCCAACAAGGAAGTGAGGAGCTGGAAGAAGGAGATCGGTGGACGTCTGTTCCTCCCAGCCACCCTTGGCTTGAAGATGTTGATATGGCTCTGAAGACAGTTTTTAAGTTATGCATATTTTTCTTTTTCTTTTAAACAAAAAAGGGGGAGATGTTGTATTGTGTTCGTTATGTTATATGCCGATTTGGTTTGTTCCTTGAAATGGTTCTGCTCTGGTTCTCTCTCTCCTTGATCGCTCCGTCTGTCAAATCTCTCCTCCCTGTTACCCCTCGCAACCGATGTATCCATTCCCTCAGTCCCTCCCTGGTTCCCTGTCACTCGGTGCCCCAGTCCTTCTGTCTAGAATCTTCCATCCTGGGGATCAGGGGCCAGGCCTCCACCCCTGCTCTTCCCCCATTGGTTTTCCCTGCATGTCTGTTATCCTCCTACCACTCCCACCTTTTCTCTGATTTGCTGAAGACCACCTTGCCTCTCTGTACCCACCCATCTTTAAAAACCCAGGTCGGAGCCCAGTTGGCTGTCTTCAGCTGGTAGCTCCCCTGGACATTAAACCCGGATTGCACTACCGCTGGAGTCCGTCTCTTCATTGCCTCCTGTGGGTTAGCAGCCCTCTCTCTTAGCTGCGGATCCTGGTCCCTTAAGGCGAAAGCCTTAGGCACTCCCCTGACCGAGCCCCGGATCGGGAGAGTGCCCCCGTGCTGCTGACGGTGCTAGCCGCAGCTAGCCGGGACGCCCTTTAAGGTCAGCCGCCGCCGCTGCAGTTGACTGTGTCTGAATAGCACAGACTGGTCTGTGCATAATCTGCACCTTTCATAATCTGCAAAAGAAGTTACTTCATAGAGAGCTCTATAAGTATAGGAACATATGGGAAAAAGTCTTCCCTAGTCAATTAGTTGATTTTTGTCCACTGAGGTCCATGGATTCCCTAGAGCATCAGACACCAGCATCACTGAAAGGACAAAGAAACTACCATCACTTTAATAATAAATCTTCCACTTATTCTAGTTCAGAAAATCTATAGTGGTGCATACAAGAGTGTGCTTTTACATACTTAAAAGAGGTTGTAATAGACAAATGCACCAAGTTTTGAAAATCTTGAAACCAAAAATCACCATTCGCTGTCACAGTGGCTGTAGCCAGTTTTCATCTGAGTAAAAACCCTTTAACCATGGTATAGTGTTGTGGTTGGCAGCAGAAATGCAGCACGCAATATGAGTGATCAGCAAGTCTCAGAAGTTTATTGAATAGGCACACACATTTATAGCAGTGTTAATAAGGCTAATGCATATTGCAAAAATTGAGCTCATCATTGGTTAGTCATTTATCAGTCAACTACGTCTACATTTACATTCTTGTGTTCACCTTGTTATGGTTTCTCCTATTGTTCCTTCATTCTTGCTAGCTAACAAACCTGCCTCTCGCGAGGCCCCTATCGCCCTCATGGTCCCGAACTTATGCCACTCCGTTAATTCATGTACTGTGTGAGGATTCTGAAAAAGTCCTTGCGCATTGTAAGCAATTGTAAGCTAAATGGCTGGGGGAGCTGTTTCTGCAAATCTATGTCTTTAACCTGACACTTTTTAAAAAAGCAAGTAAATGAATAATATACTGCTTGCCTTTCCATTTCGATTTTGAGAATCTCAGCGCTGATGCAGCTACACAGGCTTCTGCAACACGTATCGGCAGGACTCTTCTATAAGGTCATAACGGGTGCGGCACTTCTCGCTTTTTCAGCAGTGCTTATTCACCGTCCTCACTGCGACAGGACCTGAACCCGTACACCGATCCACCGTGGTCTTTGTCCCCGGTATCTCGTCAGAGGTCACCATTTGTTGCGATCGGCGGGAGAAATGCGGCACGCAATATGAGTGATCAGCAAGTCTCAGAAGTTTATTGAACACTTACATCACTTTGCCTCATGAACAGTGCTGTGGTGCAAGGCCTCAGGAATCTGTCTGAGGAGTACTTGGGGGGATCATTGATGTATCAACACACCCCATCAGCTGCCACCCATGTGAATGTCCCATTGATGTGGCCTTCCCAGCGTTTGGGCTTCACAAATGGGCCATTTTCTGTAAGGGAGGATGGGTGTTCAGTGCCTCTGACCAGAGGTTACACCACACACTTGAAACCTCCTTCCCCACCTCGTCTCAGGGAAAGACTATGTAAACCTGGCCTCTGTTGGCTGTGGTCTCCCCTACCTCAAATCCAGCCAAGGGAGGATTTTCTGCTGTGTTTGGCTTTCTTGTGGATGCATACCTTTCCCTCTGTCCCGCTGGTTTCTCCCTAGACCTGAAGATTGAACAAGAGTGTCCCCTTTATCTTATTAGGTGGCTTCCCTTACAGTCCGATGTTCTAGTCAGGCATTTTCAAGGAGGAGTGTGCTCCTGTGGTTGTATCTCCTTTGTACAGTTTTTGCTGTAATGGGCAAAACTCCTTCATAACAATGTTTAAGGCATGAACCATTTCAGTCTCTGATAGTGAGGAACACAAAGATATTTATTGTCTTGCTGCCTGCCGGGCAAAGTCCTGACCCCTGGGAGAGAGGAAACAAGGTTCTACTTTCAGACACCCTCTGATGAATTAACAAACTCAGATTAGATAAAAGAAAACCATGCAACTGTTGTTTCTTACCTTGGACCTTATAAAATTTCACTCATGTATTTTTTTTAAGATTTTCCATGTATTAAAATAGTGTGTGTCTCTCCATGTTTCAATTGCATGTCTATTCTATTCTATTCTATATTCATATTATATTATAATATACCGTATTATATTTTACTTTAGAATTGCACTACTTTGGAAAATTAGGTACTCCATTTGAAGATCATAGAACTTGATTGTAGTTGATACATCAGGCCAGCATGTAATAAACTTTTGAAACATCAGTCAAACTTACTATATATAAGCATTTTGTTTTGAGTTGTCTCTGAATGACAAGATTTTCCTGCAGCAAGTTCAGCAGTATGGTAAATATCCTTTGAAATCCATGTTGGATCCTAGAATGATACACCCACAGAATATGCTGACTTGGCAGAGTCCCACCACAATCATTGAGTCCAGTTCCTGGGCCTGCACAGGACACCCCAAGGATCACACCATGGGTCTGAGAGCATTGTCCAAACACTTCTTGAATTCATAAGACTTGGTGATGTGACCACTTCCCTGGGGAGTCTGTTCCAGTGCCCAATGACCCTGTGGGTCAAAAACTTTTTCCTGATACCCAACCCTAAACTTGCCCTGACTTACTTCAAGCCATCTATTCAAGTCCTGTCACTGGTCACCACAACGAAGAGATCAGTGTCCGCCTCGCCTCTTCCCTCACAAGGAAGTTGTAGGGTGCAGTGAGGTGTCCCCTCAGTCTCCTCTTCTCCAGGCTGAACAGACCAAGTGACCTCAGCTATTCCTCATATGTCTTCCTCTCTAGACCCTTCATCATCCTTGTGGTCCTCCTTTGGCTGCTTTCTAATAGCTTTATGTCTTCCTTATATTGTGGTGTCCAAAACTGCCCCCAGCACTCAAGGTGAGGCCACCCCAGTGCAGAGCAGAGCAGGACAATCTCCTCCCTCACCTGGCTGGTGATGCTGGGCCTGATGGGCCCCAGGACATAGCTGGCTGTCCTGGCTGTCAGGGTACACTGAACCTTTCACATTTCTGTTTTGAAACACACAAATCCCAAAACAAGACACCTAAGCAAATCAAACCAAACCCCTAGCAGTTCTGTTTGCTTTTCCCTTTATTAACCAAGGGGCATCAATTTTCTTCAAAACGGTAGTATCTTTTCAAATTCATTGGCTCTTTGTTCTGGTTTAAAAGCAAAACCAGTGAGAGACTCCAAGTCAGAAATACAAATTACTAGGAAAAGGGAAAAAAACCCAAAATACATGCAATAATATAAAAGAAAAACCACTGACAAAGTCAGAATACAACCTGACACCCTGCTGGTTAGGGTGGTGGTAGCAGTCCAGATGAAAGTGGTGAAGTGGTGATCCCGTAGAAAAGATCTGGTAGCTCTTGTCCTCTGGAAACCAGTGGGTAAGGGCAGCTCATTCTGTCCCAAATCCCAGATTATATCCAGGTGGAGATGCTTAGCTCCTCCCCTCTGGGCAGAGCATCCTCAATTATATCGTTCTATGAGTCATGCCATGAGTCCATTAAACAGAAATGGCTCCCAGAGGGAGTTATCTCTGAGTCATGCAGCAAGGCATGGGCCCATTAACAGGAGATAAGGAAAAAAAAACAATGCCGCCCCTGGTTTCAACAGCTCTTGAGGATGGGAATAGAATGCATTTTTATATTGTAACCTCTTTGACCGCTTCAGGCTTCTAAACCATATGGATATTGTTCTCTTGTGTGTCTGGGTGGCCTAGGTAAGTTTGGGATCTTGTTTTCACAGATGGCAGATATACTTGTGTGCTGAATCCTTGCCTGTGTCTTGGTACATTAAATAAACTGGTAAGCTTATTGCCTCTTTGCAGCTACTGCAAAAGTAGATTTCCTTTGCACTGGACTTGTTTTGCTTTGCCAGCTGTATCACAGGAAACCAGCTTCACATAGGTCTTTTTCAATTGTGGAAAAGCTGGAGTCAATTCTCAGAGGAGTAAAATGTGCTTTTGCTGATTAAGTTCCTACTAACTAGGTCAGTATTGTAGTTCATTTGGCGGGGGGGAGGGGCACCCTGGGGTGTCCCAGGAGGGCTCCCTAGGCTGTGAGTTGGCTGGCAGCAGCAGGCAGGCAAGGAGACTCCACACGGCTTCTGAGGATGCTGATTAGATGAGAGTTTATTAGGGGTCCCATCCCCAGGAACAGCATGGCTACTGAGGGAGAAGGGGGGAAGGGGGAGGGGGAAGGAGGGGGAGTCTAGGGGAAGGAAGGAGCATGAGGAGGGGAAGAAGGGCTAAGAGAACGGAAAGGCTAAGGGTGGGGGGGAGGGGGGAAAGAGGATAAGAGAGCAGAAGGGCTAAGAGAGCAGCCGATTTCGCTAGCACGGTTTAAGACGGAGATTGAAGTGGGCGCGGAATCAGATTTGGGCCAATGGGATAACAGATACATGATGGTTCAGGGCAGGACCACAGGCTTAGAATATACCATACATTTCAAAGGGGTGAGACAGAGCATACCATTTAAATAAAATGCAATACTGCAGGTCAGGTGATGAAAATGACAGTCAAGACAAGGTCCTTTGGATTCTGGAACAAGTGTGGCTTCATTTATGTTTTGTTTGGGTATTTTCTGTTCTGGTAGGAAAAGCTGGTCTCTAACCCTCTGCCAGGGAAGAAACTGCCACCAGAAACTGGAGCTTAAGGAATGGGGTCTAGGAGAGCAGGTTCAGATATAGAAAAAGCAGGTGGAGTCTCGTGTTTTCTTTTACTTTAGGCCCGATACCTGATAGCCACACAAGGGACTCTAAAGCTGAAGAACACATTGCTACATTCCTCTGTCTTGTGTGGCTTCCTGAACTGCTGCCTGAACACAGCCTAGGACAGGCAAAGGTTTGCTAAGGAGCTTCTGCAGATAAATTGTGGAGCAGCTGCAGGCAACAGAGTTGTCTGGCCTAAGGGTATGCTCCTCAGCTACACTCCAAGGCTTCAGATGGCCTCCCCACAGAGTGATGCTCTGTCTTGGTGCTTTTCCAATGAAAAAAAAAGTAGGATCTTATACTGGTTTGTGTTGGAAAGGAACTGTGAAGGTCATCTAGTCCAACCTGCCTGCCGTACACCAGGACCTCTTCAAGTAGATCAGGTTGCTTAGAGCCCCATTCAACCCCTGCAATGGGGCACTAGCAGCTCACTGGGCAGCCTACACCAGTGTTCCATTCCCCTCCTCATAAACAATTTCTTCCTTAGACCCAATCTGAATTGACTGTCTTCTAGTTTAAAACCATTTTCTCTGTTTGTATTGCAACAGGCCCTGCTAAAAGCTATCTCCCCCTTTTTCTCAGAAGTCCCCATGATGTCTTTAAGAGTGGGAATAAGCTCTTGCCAGGGCCTGCTCTTCTGCAGGCTGACAAGCTCTCTTGGCCTTTCCTCAGATGACAGCTGCTCCATCCTCAGATCTTTTCTGCATTCCTGTCTTGTGCTTTGAGAATCCATTCAGTTTGACCTGGTTGTAAAAATACTGAAGTAGAATAATGTTGGGCAGGAGGCCTGAAATGGTGGTGGAATGTCTTGGGTTGGTTTTCTATACCCATGATTGTCTGCTCTGTGCCCAAAAATGGTTGCTGTAGCTTTAAGATGGGCCCAGGGCAAGGGGGAACCTTGGGGTTCTTGCACAGGCCTTTTCAAAGGCTTCCGTCGTGTGGGTGGACTGGGCTCTCTTTGTTGCTTAGCTAGCTTAGTTTTTTGTTAGCTTAGGCAAAGTAATTTTTTCCCCTTTCTCTGGCCTTGGAGACTGCAACAACAATCCTTTGGCGGTCTTTGTTTTTTTCCTGAACTGTTCAGTTTGGCCGGAGGCCAAAGAAGACTACTGATGGGACAAACACAGGACTGGTGGGGAGTCAAGCAGCCACTCCATCCTGGCCCTGGACCTCGGAAAACCTGACCCAGTGAAAGAAAGGACCCTAAAACTATCAGCTTCATCTGCTGTGAAGAGGAGAACAACAACAGAGATCCACCAGGTTTCCCATCTGACTTTTTCCTGAACTGGTGTGTGAAACTTTTGGTTATTTTTCTTCCCTGAGATAAAAGCTGTCACCATTTATTTCCCCCTCCTCCCTGCGATGTGGCTGGCTGTTTGTTTTTTTCTTTCTGTGGTATTTTGGGGTGGGTTTTTTTGTTTCAGTGTGTGTGTGTGTGCATTTGGGGAAAGGAGGCTAGGAGTGGGGGGGTAAAGTTCTAACAATTCAGCATCCAGCATTTGTTCTTTCCCCCGGCCCCATGCCTTGTTGGCACTCTGCCAGTAAGTGGTTGGGTTTTTTCACTTTCATCCACTAGTATTTATTTTCTCATTGGCAGAGACAGATTGTTGGAGCCCCATTTTTTGTTATGGGAAACATTAATTCCAGAGTGTTCTTCTCCTAAACTTCTCCTAAGCTATACATGAAGTGATACAGGAAACATGTATATTTATGAAAATTCAGAATTTTAGAAGCATAATATACTTAGACGGGTGGAGAGAAAAAGAAATATATAGCTTATTTAGGAAGTTTGCAGAAGTACAGAACACAGCTTGTAACAGGAATGTAATTTGTTAGGTAGAAACAATTTGTCACAGAACATACAGGAATTTAGTTGCTAGGTAAAAGCCATAAAAATATGTATATTGTCTAAGCTCAGTAAAGCAAGACTTTAGGTATTGTCAAAACCCATAAAACAGAACCCAAACCAGCAAGAACCAGACTCCTGGTTTTGGCCAGAACCAACTGACCTGGGAGTTAGGCAAACATCCGCTGTGCTCGCCCAGAAACAAGGTCAACTAGCAAATAGCTGAAGGAAGACCTCTTATTTCGTGAGAGGAACCCCTGCCCATGACCCCCAGGGGGCATGGCACTCCAGAAGACTGATTATAATATGAAGCACAAGGAGGCAGAGAATGGGCAGGGAATGGGTGGGGCAGGGAGGTGTGGGCTTGGGGGATCAGTGTGTACTTAAACCTGAAACCTGCCTTGACTAGGTATGCATGTATGGTGGAAGTATCCCTCATGCATCCCAGCTGGAATAAAACATACCTGCTTTACAATTTTAATTGTAAAGTCCTTATTCCGCGACACAGAAGGAGGCCACTGAAACCAGTCCAGCCAAGTGGTCAGAAAATTGGCTGTGGGAAGGAGGGGGCTGTGGGGGGACTCACTGTAAACTTCAGAGGGGATGCAGCTTATCTCTCCTGCCCCTCTCTTCGAGGTTTCTGCCACCAAGCCCTGATTGTAGAAGTTTCTGACACTAAAGCAGAGACAGCTGAGTGGGATGTTCTTGCTAGCCATTCAGGTGCAGGGCGAGGCGTCCTCTGGCCATCAGAGGTGCAATTAAAAGAAGGCTCTAGGGAGCACGGCTAAAGTGAGCGAGGACAAACAGGGGCATGGCACAGCTTTAAGGGCATGGCACGGCAATTTGCACAGCCGTTCCTGCAGGCAGGACAAGCAGGCAGAAATGCAGCCATCCTCCTGCTAGTGGAGTTTTTATTTTATTTAGCTTGATTTTGGTTGGTGTTTTTTGTTTGATTGGTTGGTTTTTGTTTTTGTTGTTGTTTTTTTCTTCAGCAATGGTCTCCAAAGATCAAAAGCTATAGCTAGTAGAAGTGACCAAGACAAACAGAATGCTCCAAGAAGGACATGTCTGTCCAGACCCCTTCCTGTACAGTGTGTTTGTGCCTCCCAGCAGTACCAGGGGATGGTTCAAAAGACGTGTGCCTGCGGTGCGAACAGGTGAACGATCTCTGTCTGGTGGCTGAGCATAAGGAGGAAGTAGAAAACTAAGGAGTAAGAGGGACAGTGAAAGGGAAATAAGACTGGAGGAGTTTCACCCTTCCATATTCCATCATCCGTGAGAGAAGCCCACCAGGCATCAGAGGACTCCCATGCCTCCTACCATCACGTATAGGAAGAGACCTAGTTAATGAAGGGGAGTGGAAATATGTCCCTCCTTGGGGAGGTAATGAAAATTCCTCCCAACCCCCCATCACCTACCCAGATGTCACTTCAGAATAGGTATGAGGCTCTGAATCCAGAGGTCTGCCGCCTCCCTGGGGCCTGAGTAATGCATGTCACCAGGAGACTCCCTGGGCTGATTCAACCCACTGCTTATACTCCAGGCTGGCAATGATGAGATTGAAAAGAAGAGCACCACAGCAATTAAAAGGGACATCAGGGCTCTGGGTCAAGTGGTTGATGGGGCAGGAGCACAGGTGGTGCTCTGCTCAGTCCCTTCAGTGACAGAGACATATGATGAAAAGAATGGGAGAACCCACATTATCAGCAAATGGCTTAAAGACTGGTGTCATCGGCAGAATTTTGGGTTCTTGGATCATGGGGCACCTTTCAGGACACCTGGCCTTCTAGAGCCAAATGGGCTCCATCTATCTGTTAGGTCAAGGGGATTTTAGCCCATGAACTGGCAAAACTCATTGAGAGGGCTTTAAACTAGGTTTGCAGGGGGAAGGGGATGCAACTAGGCTCTCCAGAAACAAGCCCATGGGTGGTAAGCCACAGTCAGGAGTAAAATCCAGTTGAAGTGCATGTACACTAATGCACACATCATGGGTAACAAACAAGAGAAGGTGGAAGCCATGGTACAGCATGATGTGTAGTCATCATCACAGAAACATGGTTGAACAACACACATAATTGGAGTGCTGAGTGCTGCAATGGATGGCTACAAGCTCTTGCAGCACAAGAAAGAGGAGAGAGAGAAGAGGTGGAGGGGTGACTGTAATATAAGGAGGTTCTTGATGCCATGGGAATTGAAACTAACAATGATAAAGCTGAGTGCCTATTGGTAAGAATCAGAGGGAAGGCTAATAAGGCTAACATCCTGGTGGGAGTCTGTTATAGACCACCCAGCCAGGAAGGAGAGGTGGATAACTTATTCTACAAGCAGCTGGAGGATGTTTCAAGATCACCAGCCCTTGTTCATGTAGGTGACTTTAACCTACCAAACATCTACTGGGAACTCAACACAACAGAGAAGAGACAGTCTAGGAGGTTCTTAGAGTGTGTGGAGAACAACTTCTTGTCACAGCTGGTGAGTGAGCCTACCAGGGGAGGGACTACCTAGACCTGCTGTTTGCAAACAGAGATGGGCTGGTAGGAGATGAGGTGGCTGGAGGCCTTCTGGGGCACAGTGATCATGAAATTATAGAGTTTTCAGTATTTGGTGAAACAAGCAGGGGTATCAATAAAATTGACACACGGGATTTCTGGTGGGCACATTTTGGCCTAGAGACTTATTCGGAGACTTCCTTGGGAAGCAGCCCTTAAGAACAGAGGAGTCCAGGAAGGATAGGTGTGCTTCAAAACGGAAATCTTGAAAGCACAGGAACAGACTATCCCTATGTGCCAAAAGATGAGTTGATGAGGAAAACGACCAGCCTGGACAGGCAAGGAGCTCTTGAAGGAGGAAGGAAAGAAAAGAGGGCACATGAGTATGTCTCCTTTGGAAGGAGAGTCAGGTATCTCAGGAAATATTTAAGGGTATTGCTAGGGCATGTAGAAAAAAAATTAGGCAAAAGCCCAGTTAGAACTCAAACTGGCAACTTCTGTGGACAATTAAAAAAAAATTATAAATATATTAATGGCAAAAGGAAGGGTAAGGACAACCTCTATTCTCTATTAAATGAGTGACGGAATTTGGTAACTAAAGATGAGGAAAAAGCAGAGGTACTGAACACCTTCTTTGCCTCAGTTTTCAACAGAAAGACAGGTTGTTCTCAGGACAACTGTCCTCCTGGGCTGGTAGATGGTGTCAGAGAGCAGAATAGCCCCCCTATTACCCAGGAGGAAGCAGTCAGAGATCTGCAGAGATCCACTTAAATCCTCATAAATCTATGGGACCATGAGATGCAATCCATCCTAGGGTGATAAGGGAGCTGGCAGAGGAGCTTGCAAAGCCACTCTCCATCATTTCCCAACAGTCCTGGCTCACTGGGGAAGTCCCAGATGACTGAAAACTGGCCAATGTGATGCTCATCCACAAGAAGGGCCAGAAGGAGGATTCAAGAAACTACAGGCCAATGGGCCTGACCTCAGTACCTAGCAAGGTTATGGAACAGATCATTTTGAGAGCCATGACATGGCACCTACAGGATGGCTGTTGTGGGTGTGAGGGTCCCAGAATGAGGGAAGAGATGAATCTGACTCCATATTCTTAGAAGGCTGATTTATTATATTATGATATTATATTATCCTAAAAAAAGCGATACTAAAATCATACTAAACTATAGAGAAAAGGATACATCAGAAGGCTAGAAAAGAATGAATAATATTAATAATTAACACACTCCAAATCAATCAGATAATTATTGTTTTTATTCTTTTCTGAGGCTTCTCAGGAGAATAAATCCTGGTGACGGGATTTTTCAGAAAATATCATGGGGACAGACGGCAAGGATATCAGACCAAGCCAGCACGGGTTTATGAGGAGTAAGTTGTGCTTGACCAACCTGATCTCCTTTCATGAATAGGTGGTCTACCTGGTGGATGCAGGAAAGGTTGTGGATGTTGTCTGTCTGGACTTCAGCACTTTGACACTGTCTCCCACAGCATGCTTCTGGAAAAGATGGCAGGCCACAGCTTGGACAGGCGCACTGTTTGTTGGGTTAAGAACTGGCTGGATGGCCAGGTTCAGAGAGTGGCAGTGAACAGTGCTGCATCTAGGTGGTGGCCAGTCACTGGTGGGGTCCCCCAGTGGTAAGTGCTGGAGCCAGTCCTGTTTAATACCTTCACTGATGATCTGGATGAGGGGACTGAATTTACTGATTCCATCAACAAATTTGCTGGTGACACATGGGAGCATGTGTCAATCTGTTGTAGGGTAGGAGGGCTCTGCAAAGCAGCCTGGACAGGCTGGATAGATGGGCTGAGTCCAATAACATGAAGTTTAACAAGTTAATCTGCAGAGTCCTGCACTTTGGCCACAACAACCCCCTGCAACGCTACAGGCTGGGGACAGTGTGGCTGGACAGTGCCCAGGTAGAAAGGGACCTCGGGGTACTGGTCAACAGCCAACTGAATATGAGCCAGCAGTGTGCCAGGTGGCCAGAAAAGCCAATGGCATCCTGGCCTGGAACAGTGTGGCCAGCAAGACCAGGGAAGTAATTCTTCCCCTGTACTCAGCACTGGTGAGGCAGTACCTTGAGTACTGTGTCCAGTTCTGGGCCCCTCAGTTTAGGAAGGATGTTGAGATGCTCAAACACGCCCAGAAGAGAACAACGAGGCTGGTGAAGGGTTTGGAACACGAGCCCTGTGAAGAACAGCTGAGGGAGGTGGGGTTGTTTAGCCTGGAAAAAGGAGACTCAGGGGTGACCTTATCACTCTCTACAACAACCTGGGAGGTGGTTATAGTCAGGTGGGAATCTTCTCCCAGGAAACAACTGACAGAACAAGAGGGCACAGTCTTAAGCTGCACCAAGAGAAGTTTAGCTTAGACATTAGAAAAAAAATTTTTACTGCAGGAGTGATTTCACGCTGCAATCATCTGCCCAAGGAGGTGGTGGAGTCACCATCCCTGGATTTAAAAATTATTTGACATGGCACTCAGTGCCATGGTTTGGTTGATGAGGAGTTGTTAGGTCATGGGTAGGACTACATGATCTTAAAGGTCTTTTCCAGCCCAGTTCATTCTGTGATTCTGTCATTAGTCCCAGCCCCATTTGCTGCCTGCCATGGTCAAGCCAAGGAGAACTGTTTCAGGATTACTGCCAGGTCGTGTGACAGAGGGAGCTGCAGAACATGCCACTCAGCTCTCTCAGGAAGGAAGATGCCATCCAGCAGAGGAAGGGCAGGGCAAGGAAAGGCAGGCACTGCTCTCCCTGCAAACCACAGCCAAGTCCATTGGCACTGCGCTACCTGCCTCCCTGCTCTTGCCCTGGTGCTGAAAACCTTTATCTTAGTGGGCTTCAGAACAACACCTAGGCCTAAATCCTACTGGTCTCAACATTTCTTAGAGTATTGAATGTTCCTGAGCAATGGCTTTTTTTCCCTCTCTTTTGGTAATTCAAATCAGTCCTGTCTCTAGAAAAGAGGAACTTGAGTGACTTCTGGAGTTTCCTGAAAGGAACTAATCCCTGGGACAGCAAGCAGCATTCCCACAGTGAAGTTAGGGTAAAAATACTAGCAAACTGAAGACTCCAGGATGAATGGATTAGTGATGTTACAGACTGTATTTGGCTGTCATAACCAGGTCATGAAGATGGAATGCATATGGTCCCCTCACTCCTATTTCTGGGCACCAGAGAAATCCTGCTTGAGCCTGTGAGGCAGTGAGTTTGGAAAGGAATGGTTCGTTCTGGTTTCTTTAAACAGCATCTGTTTTTAAAATCAGCTGTTCCTCTGACCAGCCTGGTTATCTCTGTCCATTGCAATGCAATGCAAGGACCATTTCACAATGGCTTTCTCAAGTGTCAACTGTCCTGAGTGGGACTTGCAGTAAAACTTTGTAAAACATCAACACTGTTGGCAGATTGTATTCCTTGTCACCTTGCGTATAAGCTATACATGCACTTCTGAATTGTCCACTGTTTCTTAAAGACCCAAAGTTCTGTTTCTGGGGGTTTAGGGATGGTTTGGAATTGGGGGTCTCTTTCTTTCATCTGCTCTGTGCTGGATTTGGAGTAGGACCCAGTGCCCAACTTTTGCCAAGCCACAATACTTCTAGAAGAGGAAGAAAGGGCAATTGCATTTCCAGCAAAACCCAAGAAAGTGTGGGGTAGGCAAAATATCCTGTACAGATATAGGCTTTCAGCTGTGACTATACAGTGTTTCAGTTCCTGCCCAGCGCAGAAAGGGCAGAGACTCCTCTGTGACTGCCCCCCTTCCAGGTGCCCATGGATAAATAGGTACAAGGCTCTGCAGCAGAACAGAATAAGGTGGGGACGTCTGTGGCAACATAGTGCAGAGAAGAGCAAACAATCCAGGAGGTTCCTGGAGCATGTGATAGAGAACTTCTGACACAGCTGGTAACTGAGTGAGTGAAGGATGGTGATCCTGGGCCTGCTGTTTGTGAGCACAGGACTGATGAGTGACAGGAGGGTTGGATGCTGTTTTGAGTTCAACAGTCATAAAATGGTCGTTTTTGATTCTCTGAGAAGTAAAGATCTGGATGAGCAGAACTGCTGCCTGGGGCTGCTCTGCTCAGTCTGGAGAGGGAGTCCCCACCTCTGCTCGGTGCGTACCCTCCAGGACCCCAGGGCCTGTCACCTAAAACCTAACTGAGGGCGGCCAGGTGCCTTGGGCTGATGAGACACTACTGCAAATAGGAGGCAACAGTGGCAGGTGGTTGTTTTAAAAGACAGCTCTTTTTCCTGCGGTCTGTCTCATTTGTCCAGCCCAGACTCAGTCATATGCATCAGGTATGGGAACTCCAGCTATTCCCACTCAAGTTAACAAGGATTTTGGAGGTTGGCTGCCATGAGAGCAGAACTAGTTGCTTACAAAGTGGGTGCTTACAGTGCCCTGAGTCTTGAGGCCAGAGGGGTCCCTCAGTTGCATGGGTGACAGGGACATGGGTGACTGCCCCTTGTTATTATTCTTTGTCATGAAAAGCTGTGCTGGGCAGAAGTGGGTCAGTAGAACAAACAGGGAGCATGCAATTCTCTTCTATCTGGATCCTCTGAGATTTTAGACTTTCGAATTTAAGGGGCACAAATGCAGTCACTTTTGGTCACTTTGTGGATATCCATGTGAAGTAATGCTGCTGAATCTGTCTGTAGCACAGCACCAGAGGAAAAGCTTCTCAGTTCCTCAGGAGCATTGATCCTCAGTATTGTCTTTTTATGAGGGAGAGGAAAACTGGCTTAAACGTGATGGGAGGGGGAAAGATGCTTCTGAACTTCCTTCCTTCCTTCTGTCCATTACATGTAGATCTCTGTGGCTGACAGATTTGCCCAGGGAAACTCTCAGACACAGGCTGCAGATATTTATTGGAAATGCCATATCACAGCAAGAGCATGTTTCTTGCTTGTTGTATGCAGCAGGTTTCTTGCTTATCTTTTCCCATTCTTTTTCATGAACCATGAATTTTGGATGCCTAAAGTTTGAGTGTCCCCATGACAGTGTATCAGCTAGAGAGACATTCATCTCATATGTGTTTGCACAGCTTGACACTGGAATAGCATTTGTGTTGTCAACACCTCAGGAACACATCCTCCAAGTGCCCATGTCCTATGCATGGCAGGGGGTGTCCTTGAAGCAGCCATCAGAATATGGGTTTTGCCCATGGGTGTATCTGCCCATTCTCCCCACTCTGACCTTTCCTACAGCCTCACAAGTAAGACCTTCTCAAAAAAAAGTTCCCTGTCCAGCAGTGGATTTCTGGTGCCTTTGCAAAAAGAAGATTCCCTTTGGCTTGTGGGAATCAGATCCCTCAGCAGACATTGCTTTTAAATCTCTGTCCCATCCATGATAGATATGTGCTGGATGGCAGCACATTTTTAAATTATTCGTTGGACTCTAAAATCCAGCCCACAGAAGGTGAGTAAATTTTTGAGATAACTAATCCTCACCGAGTCACAACTTCCATTTTTACAGTGGACATTTGCAAGGACCGAAAAAGGGAAGCACTGTTGGTAGAAAGTGCAGTTTTATATGGAATTTTCCTCTGGTATTTAATTCTAGATGTCAAAATAAAGTGCTACTGAAAAGAACAAACTGATGCAGTGCTGCAGGTGAGAGGAGAAGGCAGCCTATCAAGCACATGAGTTCAGACCCTGGATAGAGGTAGTCCTGTTTGTGTGTCTGGAAGCAGGGGAACTTTCAAGGTAGGTGAGTCCTTGACACAGTGTGGGGCTGCCAAACAGTACAACAGATTTGTGTAACACAATACAACTCTGAAATTCTTCTCTTTACTAATTGTGTACATAATGTGATATATTCTATAAAATAATTTGTGCTACATGAAATAAAATAAAAACCCCACATTCCGTGTATAGAGAATTCAAACAGGAAGGCAGCTGTCCCCAGAAATGTATATTCCAGGGGATTGCTCTCATTTGACAGGAGGCATTTTGAGAAGCATCACCAGCAACCACAAACTAAGTGGTAGAAATTCACATACCAGGGAGACACTGCCTCCAGAGACATATATTCCAAGGGATTTTTCGTCTGACCAGACTCCAGCAGGAGACATATTGATAAGCATCATCAGAAGTTCCCTCCCGCACCTCCCCACTCCCCCGCCGGAAAGTTTTTCCTGACAGGATTCCAGCAATTATCCACCAGTTCTGGAAAACACAATAATACGCTAAAGAAGAGCCCCTTCCGGAGTATGAAAAACTGTATAAAACGCACCCTCTGAGAAATACTCTCCAGAGACCCACGGGGACTTTGGTGCAAAAGGACCAAATCCTAAATCTCCCTGACCCTGATAGCCTGGCTCAGAGTCAATTTCAGCTTGTGGTTTATTCCAAATTTATACTTTGATAATTTAATAAACTTCTTTAATTACTGAATTGGAGTATTCATTTGTAACAATAAGATGTACACTTGGGCTATGAATAACTTTTTTTTCTGCAGTAAAAGAATATCAGAGGCTTTTCAATGCATACACTCATCCATTCCTCTTCTGACTTTCATGGTTTAGCAGTGATAGTCCCCAGTTTTGTACTCCCACTAAAACTATGCACTTCCTCCCCCCTCCAACTGGACGCCTGAGCACCTGGATGTTTCTGCACATTGTGGAAGGGAATTCTCAGAGGACTCAGAGACACCTATGGGTCACTGCTGTTTGAATGCAGCTCCTCAGACAAGTCCCTGCATCCTGTCTCCTGCAGGAGCTGCTGGCTGTCCTGCACCAGCAAAGACCCAAAACAGAAGCCACCTTCTAAAGAGTTGAGTCTGAGTTACATGCTATGCAGCAATCTGTGTCAGAGTACAACCCCATCTGATGTACACGTCATATCAGCACTCTGAAAGGTAAGGTTATAATTCTAGAGGCCTGTATTTCTAGAGTTCTATGTCTATGTCTACAGATATTTAGGTAACCTATTGATATTTGTAGAGTTATATGCTGCTCTTTCACTTTCCCCGCTCTGCTGCCTCTGTCCCTTCTTGTCATGCTGGGGTCTTGATTGGCAGGCAGGCCAGGCTGAGCAGCAGTTTCAGCCCCAGGTCCCAGCTCTCCACACCTGACAGGAATGGAAGGAACCTCCAGAGGCACCAGGCACTGACCCCCTGCAGAGTGTCTGGGCTTAAGCCAGCAGGGAGTCGCTGAAGGACCAGCACAGCTGAGGGTACCAAGGCTGTCACAGGAGACAGTACCACTGAAGGCATGGTGCTGCTGTGGGTGGTGATGGTGGTAAGGCTGTGGGGGCTGAGACAAAGTAGTGAAACTGAGGGGTCTGGGGGACCCAATGGTGATCGCAGGGAAGGAGGGGACAGAGAAATGGCGTGGGCTGAAGGAGTAGTGGGGCCCAGGGCACTGAGGACACTGAGGGGAATGGCAGCACTGTGGGGGCTGATGGTCTTGGAGGGTCTGAAGGGACTGGGGGAGCTGCATGTGGGCTGAGACTCTGGCGAGGCTAACGGCATCTACATGTCAAGAAATGTATTTCAAATTATACTTACTTAGTTACAGCATACAGAAATTTAGATATGTACTTTAACATCTGCATACTTATGTACAGGCTCACCATGTGTATTGTTATACTTACACAGATGTCAATATATTTGTATACCATAGGTTGTTATGTTTATATACGTATGAAGTTCCATGTAAACCTGTGTTCAGTTGTACAATTTAGTGTTGAAGTCAGGTAGAAAAATTACTGAAAAAAACCATCATAAAATCAGGCCTGCTCTATTACAGACAGCTGATCTGTCTTTCTTCTAAGCGCATCTAGTACTTTGCAAGTTCCCATGCAAAAACAATTTTGGTATGAATAGTTCATTAACACAACAGTCTATTACTGGGTGAAAAACAACTAGCACCTGCATAAATATTGAATCTATCCCAAAGAGTTAATTGAAGAAAATATGTGAACAGTTTAAAAATAAGAGAGATTTGACAGATTAAGTAAAATACCTTTTACTAACCAATACAGTAATTGTCAAGAAAGCTACTAACCAATTAAAGTTGCACACGAGGTCTGTAAAAGCTGTATAAAAATGTGTTATGTGAATAAAGAATAGGCTTTTTTCCTGCATGAAAAAAACGGAGTCTTGAGGTGGCTGCTGAACCTGGGCTAGCTCTTAGAGCTCCGGCACCATGCCAGGAGTGGGGAACTGCCTTGGTATGGGGATTTACCAGAGGCAGAAATTTTAGAGCCACTAGCTCTAATGTGCCAGACACAAGCCAGGACAGGGACCAGGCAGAGGACAGAGGAGGAGGCTCTTCGTCTTGAGGTTCCACAGGGAACAGCTTACTCCAGCTGAAAGGAACGGGACAAAAAGCCCCTAGCTGTATTGTGCAAGGGGTTTTGTCTACATACAAGTCAGGGGGTGGACACTAACAGCTAACCAATAGGGAATTCTCAGGGGAGGAGTGAGGGGATTACATAAAGTGTCCTGGGCCAATTTGGGTAGGAGGGTGGAGAGGATGGGTCATGTGAGCCAATGGGGCTTTGAGGAATAGGGGAATTCCAAAGGGGTGTTGCAAACAGGGATTGGCCCCAGGTTTAAGTGGCAGAGAAGGTTCAGGAATCAAGAGCTGGGATACCATGATAGGCAGGGAAAGAACTGGAACAAGAGGTGGGGAATGGCGTGAGGATAGCTTTGAGGGAGGGTAAAACCCAAGGGTGAATCAACTTGGGGAGAACGTGAGGGTATGACAGAACAAACTACTTAACAAGAAATCAATAAAATAAATTTGAATTGCAACAGAGTCTCACATGATTCATTCCAATAGTTTAGTTATTGCTTTGTGGGTATTTAGATAGTTCAATTGATGTTTGTCTCTTCATATATATACATATGTAGGCATTACTTTGTAACCTGCAAAACCTTTGAGTATGTGAACTGAAGTAGTATTTGTATCTTTGTATACGGTCAGTGCAGTTGTACCAATCTGTTGTAAGCTTTTAAATGAAACTGGTAATTGTATATAAGCAGCATAGTTGCAAGCATTGCATAATCAATGAAATTTTTAAACTGAAAGGGGTACTGAATTGTGGTATTTTAAGCAATTAGGAGATGTCTACCTTAGGATCCAGGAGGATTTTGGCAATGGGTCATGATAGGGACTGGGGGAAAAAAGGCAGGCATGCCCCACAGATCCCCCCGTTCCAAAAAGGCAGGGAAAGAAACTGTTGGGTTTAGATAGGCAGTGGAGCCACGCATTCAGGGAAAACTCACTGCAAGGGCTTGCTAAGGAAAGCTGCAATTCCAAGTGTAACTTTGAGAAAGCAAAAGAAACCCCCAATCCAAGAGGACATCTTATTTCTTTCAAGACACCACTACTTTCTCACACAACAAGCAGATGAACATAAATCAGTGTATCAGCTCTTCAGGTGTATTTATACCTGTTATTACTTTGGAGTCCAAGAGATCCTTTGTGCAGTCCACAATGTATTTGTAGATTTGTGTACTCTCTAAGAAATTATTTTTCAAATACGACCCTTAGCACTTTTCACACAGTTTCAGACATGGAAGATAGAGATTTGCCTCAGCTTCTAAACCCCCTTACAAGCTATCTATCCTCCTACTTCTAGAGAATTTTTACTGCATCAGTTGGGTGTTTAAATTCTTCAAAAATCTTTAGGAAAATTAGAGATCATGAGAAAGAATTCTTGCTATAGGTAAAAGCACGCAGTTTTAGTTCTGATTTACATAAACCAGCATGATATAGGATAACATAATCTGGTTCCATAAATCAATGGCTATGCTTGTAGAATGAATCAGCATTAATTAAGGGAGCATAATTATATATATATCACCCTGTCAATTATCTTGTTTTGTTTATACTTTTTGCTCCAGAAAAAAAAGTCCATAGCACTATGAAAATATTAGACCTAAGAGAAAAGAAATATGCTGTATGGCCTCTAATGAGGTATCTTCTTAGGTAAGCTATTTATAGGCTAAGTGGTAAGAACAAGATCATGAACATCTAAGGCTGTAGAACTTTGCATACTGTGTAGTTCAGAATGAGAAGATTCTGCCTCTGCTCAGATCTGGCCACAGTTCGGCTCGAACCCAAACAAAGCTTGTGGCCAGGGCTGTTGCTGTGGCATCGATCTTGTGAGGATAAACCCCTTTGAGACAGAAGATGGACAGGAAATCAGCTGCACTAATATAGCTACTTGACTTCTGGAACAAAGGGAGAACAGACAGGGTGAGCCTCTATGAGCCTCCAAAAGAAGCATGTACATGTACCCTTGCTGTGACAATGTCACAAAGACAGCTTCAAGGAATGTAAGTAGCTGTTACTACATTAAAAAAATTAAATTAGAGCAATATGAAATTAAGAGTGTTGTCTCTTAGTAGAAGTGAACGGCAGAAATATTTTTCTAAGAGCATCTAAGAAAAAGAAAACCATCGATGATAGTTCTCAGAGCCCCAGCTAGATTAATGAATACTATGTGACCTATAGAAGAAGCCAAAGGTCTTCCTTCTAGGTTGTGGCAATTTACATTAGTTTTAATGGCTATTGAAGCTCAGATTTTTGCTTGGGTTTGGGGGTTTTGGTTGTTTGGTTGGGTTTTTTCAGATGTGATTGATAAAATGAACAGTTTCTTTCTTGGATATTTATTTTCCAGAAATTTTATAATAATGAGAAATCCAAGGGAATCAGTTTGTCTGTTTTGTATTTGTGGTTTTATTTGTGTACAGTATTTTGTATATTGTCCATGCTTTTCCTGAAGAACTGTATTACAGAATCACCAACACTGGTTCCTTGGTGCTACTTAACACCGTTTTCAGTTGTCTTTTCATTCGAGACATGGCAGGAGACCCATCCCTACCTGGCTACAACCTCCTCTCAGGGAGTTGTGAAGAGCAAGAAACTCATCCTCCTTTCCTCCAGGCTGAACACCCCCAGCTCCCTCAGCTGCTTCTCAGAGGACTTGTGCTTCAGACCCTTTCCCAGGGTCTATTTCTCTCATCTGGATTCCCTCCAGCACCTCAGTGTCTTTCTGGATGTAAGCAGTCCAAAACTAAACAAAGGATTTGAAGTGTGACCTCACAAGTCCTGAGTAGAGGGGAACGGTCCTGCTGGCCGCACTATTGCTGACCCAAGCCAGGATGCCATTGGTCTTCTTGGCCTCCTGGGTCCATGCTGGCTCTGCCAGCCAGAATGCCCGCCCTTTTCCCTATGCAGCCTTCCAGCCACTGCCTGAGCCAGTAACACTGCAGGCATTGTGACCCAGGGGCAGGACCCAGCACTGGGCCTCGCTGAACCTCGACCAATTGGCCTCAGCCAGTCTAGTCTTAGCAGTAAGAAATATGTTTGCTAGAAAGGAGAAATAGATTGAAAAAACAAACAGCCTGAAAGCAGTATTTTTATTTACATCTGAGATGTCCTGTAGTGTCTCCTGTTAGTTTCTTAATGACGTACTCAAAGGGAAGTTTACCTTAGGAGGATCAAAAAATATCCTGACATGATGGCATTTATCTTCTGCAGATTCTTTTCCTAATTCTCACCCCGGTGATGTCCCCTGCGCTGTCTCGGTGTTCTGTCACCCACGCCTGTCCGTGTGCTGCCATCTGCTCTGTCCCACCGATGTCCCCTGCCCTGTTCCCAGCAGTGCACCGGTGTTGCCATTTGCCCTATCCAGCCGTGTCCCTTGTCTGCGCCGGAGGTCTTCCCCGTCCCACCCCTGAGGTGTCCCTGCCCTATCCTGGAGGTACCCCCCCTATTCCAGCGGTGTTCCTGACCTATCCTGGCGGGGCCCCTCTCCTCTCCTGGCGGTGTTCCTCACCCTGTCCCGGGTGTTTCCTTTCCTAGCCCGGCGCTGTTCCCTGCCCTGTCCCGGCAGTGCCCCCTGGCGGGCTCGTGTGACCCGTCCTGCCTCAGTGGCGCGGCTCGCTGCGCGGGCGCACTCGGCCGTTAGTGACGCGGCAGGGCCCGCGGCGGGCGGGTCGTTGCCGCCAGGGGCCAGCCGTGACGGACAGCTCAGATAGCCAATAGCAGACGGCGCAGCGGGAGGGGCGCGGCGGATGCAGCGCGAGCGCAGGCGCTTCCCTACCCCCCATCTGGGTCCGTCTCTTCGTGCGCGTTGCGCCATCCCCCGCTGCCGTGGCTGCGGCTGCACCGCTGGAGCAGGAGGAGGCGGAGGGGGGAAGCACCGTGGAAAACGTTGCCCGCCCGCCCGCGCTGCCGCCTCATGCCGTGGCGCCGTCCTACCACCGGCCCGGGGACCTGCATGGCCGGGCATGGGGAGCGCTGTGCCCTCCCGCACCCCCAGGGCTGTGGCGCCGCTCGCCGCTCTGCGGCGGCTGCTCGCCGCACTGGGGCTACTGCTGCTGGGCGCAGGTACCGGGACTGTGGGGCTGGGAGGGACCGGAGGGCAGCCGTGTGCGCGCAGACGCGAGGAGCTGGCGGGTCCTTTGCCTTCCGGTAGAGCCTTTCGTGAGGAGGGATTCGCGAGTTGGGCCTGTGTAGTCAGAGGAGAGAAGGCTTAGGGGGGATCTCGTTAATGCTTATAAATATCTCCATCCGAGAGGATGGTGCCAGATTCCTTCATTGGTGCCGAGCGACAGTAAGAGGAACGATGGCTATAAACTGAAACACAAAAAGCTTCACCTCAGCATGAGGAAGAACTTTGTATTAAGGGTAGCAGAGCACTGGAACAGGCAGGCTAGCAGGGAGGTCATGGAGTTTCCCTCTCTCGAGACAGTCACACTCTATCTGGACACGTTCCTGTGTCTCCTGGTCCAAGTGATCATGCCTTGGCAGGGGTATTGGACTTGGTGATCCCCAGAGGTCCCTTCCTGCTCTAAAAATTCTGTGATTCTATGATTTATTTGACTGCTTGATAACTTGACAGACTTGCTCAGCTAGCCTGATTTATTTGTGATTAAAATAATATTATGAATGCAACTGAAGGGAAGTAAAAGTTTTGATGCTTTGAAAATCTGGCTCTAAACCCAATATTCCCTCTGTCATTTTGCTTGGCACGGGTCTTTTTTGTCTATCTGAAAACAAAGGAGTTGATTGTTGTTAGGAGTTTTTTTTCTGTATTCTGCAGAGGTATGTATGCCTTGCACAAAAATTTTCAGCTTACCTACACGAGTCATGGTCGTGTTTAGCTGTAGGTGAGGAATTCCTCATTCTGTTGTGTGTTGTCTTGGGATTGTGACATATTTGTGTTAACTACTCATCACTGGCAAAACATATTGCCCTTATAAATTCATGGTTTGGATATTGAGAGTAAGTCCTGTGAATACTGACTCAGGAAGGTCAGCTAAGGGGCAGGCAAAGAAATTGCTGATATCCTCTCATCACTGGGTGCACTGCAGAAAATAGCTATTTAAAAATTAAAAATGTTGTTATTCAGCCTATTTTTCACTTCTCACAGTTCAGGAGTTTCTCATCTATTTCATTTTTTGGGTTTATTTTAACTCTTCCATGTGTCTTTGTGGCATCCAAAACCCACTTCATGACAGTGAAAAATTTTAGATAAATGTTCCACAGATAAATTTTAGTAGATAGTTTTGCAGGCTTGGACATCTGTTGCATGAAGTTGTGCACCTATTCTTTATGAAGGTCCATTTTCTCTTTGGATGGCAGGAAGTGATCTCTCCTAGACTGGGGGGTCCTCCTGGTTTTAACCTGTGTGAAAAGTGTGGCTCTGTTGCCCTTAGTGTGTCTTGTTCATTTAATTTTTGCTCCTGATAAGTTCTTTGGTATAAGTTGCCTTCAGAAAGCTGTTGTTAACTGTCATGAGAATCTGGAAAGATTTCACATCATACCTGTGAGAACTGTGGAGGAGACAACTGTGAAACATGGGTTTGCTTGCAAGGATGTTAACTGCTTTTTTATGGAAATCAGGTAATCAGATAAAATCTGACTAGTTTGCTTATGCAAACTGAACTGTGTAGCAGTTGTATACCTCTGATAATTTCTTCAGGCTTTTATGTGAGAGAGTTTCTCTTCCACCTGTCTTATTACTGAATTATACTCTGAAAGGTACAGCTACTGCAATGTACAGGTGCGTTACCTGAAAACTTGCACTTCAGACAACTGGGTTTTTTCACACTTCAGTCCCAAAAAAAATGAGCAGTGATGGTTTAGCTGTGGCAGTGCCAGGGAAATAAAGCAAACTGCTTGTCTGCTTACCTACCAGTTCTCCCCCACTCTGGTTTCTAGAAGAGAAATTTTTGCTTTATTCAGTCTAGTTTTTGTCTATAAACATTTTTAGACATTTGACATGTCTAACATCTAAACAATGTCTAAACAACATTACATTATTGCCTTTACCACATTCTTCTGAGGGGCAGAATTCTATATAAAAATTCAGTAACTTTCATAAAGCACTTAAAGGCTAAATGGAGACTTCCTTATTGATTTTGTGATTAATTTAAACACAGAATTGCATCATCACCTTGGTATCTGGAAAGAAATGTTTGGCTTGTACTTGACAGGACGTAGTGCTCTTAATTTTTGTCTAGACAATATGAAGTAATGGATTAAGACATCATTAGTCCTGTCAGCCTCTGAGATAGTCTCCATTGCTTTCTGTCTTTCAACCTCTTATTTCTAAAATGCAATGTTTCCCTAATGGGTGAGTACTGTAAGTTTCTTTTAAGGTGTTTTCTATGGTACTTGTGGGAGTGGAAAAGAGTATTGCCACCAAAGAGGTTTGCTTTTATGTCTTTCTGCTGTCTGTTTCGCTTAGGTGACTGTGAGCTGCACACATCTTGTGGAATTCAGAAGTGCACCACTGATTTTGTATCCTTTACTTCACATCTAAATACAGCTCTTGAGGACTTTGATTTGGAGTTCTGCAAGGCCCTGCGGGCATACTCTGTGTGTACCTATCGCAATTCCAAAGCATGCCGTGGAAACCTAGTCTACCATTCTGCAGTGCTTGGGATCGGTGATCTCATGACCCAGAGAAACTGTACCAAAAATGGACCCACATCCTCCACCAACTCTGAAATGACCCATGATCCTTGCAATTACAGTGGCCACACAGAAGTGAGAGAACATCAGGGGGGAGAGAAGACACCTCCTCCTACTTACCTGTTCTGTGGCTTGTTTGGGGATCCTCATCTGAGGACTTTTAAGGATCACTTCCAGACATGCAAAGTGGAAGGTGCTTGGCCCCTCATAGACAATAAATACTTATCAGTGCAAGTGACCAATGTGCCTGTGGTCCCAGGATCCAGCGCTACTGCTACAAACAAGGTACAGATTATTTTTGTGCACTGTGCATGCTCCGAGAAGTAAAAGGCCAAGATGGTTAAGTCAGTCATTTAGCCCTTAACAGTGAAGAAGTGTATTAGCTTGAGAATCGTCTATGCAGTAGTATAAAAAAGTAAAACTCTTAGCATCATCTTTAATAAGCTTCAAACAAAACAGGTTCTTTTCTTCCCTCTGCTCTTGCTTAAGACAAGAAAACCTGTGCTTATCACCACACAAGCCTGTAATGATACAGGTGTAACACTTTAAAAGAGTTATTGATTATTGTACATCTGTGACTGTCTCTGCACTAATTAGAAATTTTAAAAAATCATACAGTGCTTTGCGTTGGAAGGGAATTTGAAGATGAAAAGAATGGACGTGTCTGCTTTTTATTAATTTTCTAAACCTCACAGCTAAAACAGTAGAAAACAAATAATACTGAAAGTGGCTCAAAAAACTGGTTACCAAAATGATGATTCAGAGCAAACAAGAGGGTGAACTGCAGAGAACTGAGAGGAGGAGGCAAGCTAAATGCTCGTGACAAGGACTTAGTACCTAAACTTTCCTAAACAAGCAGTGGCCTTAAAATTGTACCAAGAATATTAAAACCTTGTTGAGACAGGCAAGACTTAAGATTGCACTCCTCTCAGATACTTTGAGGAGTCTAGAGTAGGAATACATCCGCTAGTATTTAATAACTGATGCCATTTCTTTAACTTAAGAAAAGTCCTAGTCTCTCCCTGCTGGATGCAGGTAGCAAGTGTGACCATCAATTACTTAACCATGCATTTGAAGCTGATATTGTCACATACCTCTTTTGGAGTGGAAGGGCTTTTTTAAAAATTGTGGTAGTGTAGCTCTTGAATTGTCAAGCTACGCCAGGCTATATGTACACAGCTTCAAGACATTTACACCTGAGAATTTAAACTGTATTGTTAAGTCTGGAAGTAGGTTTTTTTAAATTACTGGAGTCAGAAGCAGGAGTTGTCTGTCACAGTAGGGTAGAGCTTACACATCTTCTGTGGAGTTAGCTGGGCAGTAGTATTAATATAGGAAAATCAGTTTTACTGTTAAGTTTGTGCTGGGTTCTGAAGTATTGACTAATGGCAGTGCTTGGATGAATTAACAGAGATTGGACTGAAGCCCAGAATTACATTTTCTTAACTTACGCCAATTTCAAAAACGGTCTTCATTGTGAATGAGTTCTGAAGGTGTATAAAATAAGGGAATGAGACTAATGTGAGTAAGCTTTGCAAAAGAGACTTACATCTCCTGCAATCTCCCCCAGTGGCTTTTTCTAAAGTGGAAGAAAAAGCTGCATTTCATAATGTGCAGTAAGCTTTCATCCTCAGTTTTGCTAAACTCTTGCGGAATTTTCTTTATTTCCTTGTTCCTGATAGTAGTAGAGGAAAAAGTTGAGATTCTTGTGTACAAATTGTGTGGATGGTTAGGGTGTGGTTGTATTAGATAGATGATCTTAAGTTTAGCCACATTCTGAAAATGATTGACTATGGTAGCACATTATGCTGGTATATGTCTTTTCAAAGAGATAAAGAGGAGAACACCAGGAGTAAATGTATGTACATACTGAGGGAAGGTATGATTCTAAAAGGTGTGCCTTCTGTATTTATTTATTTTAAGGAGGTTTTTTTTATTTATTTTTCTTTGATTTGGGTGAAATGTTTTTTTCTTCTAGTAATCCCTGTCATAGTGCAGCTAAGTGTGCAGAAGCAATTAAATAAAACAAGATCTATGGTTTTATTTATCAGCATATCTAATGCTGATATGTTTCACATGTTGCACAGTCCTTGAATTTTTTTCTTTTTCTTTTTTTTGGCAGATAACAGAATTTAGCACACCTGTTGTAGGCTGTAGCTATGATATTTTATAAAAAATCCTCTGCTAGGATTTTTCCCCTCCTGAGGAGCTGAGGGCCTCAGGAAAAAAATGTAAACAATAACTATCTGCTGCTGTGGAATGCAACAGGTGCAGCTGTGATTGGTGCATGTTGGTTGTTCTAATTAAGAGCCAATCACAGATGCAGCTGCATCAGACTCTGAGAGTCACAAGATTTTGTTATTCTATTCTATTCTTGTTCTTTCTAGCCATCTGATGATCTTTTCTCTCTGTCCTTTTAGTATAGTTTCAATGTAGTATTTTAATGTAATATATATCATAAGATAATAAATCAGCCTTCTGAGAAATGGAGTCAAGCCTCATGTCTCCACACATGGGGTGTTCACCTTAACAGTAGGCAAGGAAGGTTGTTTGAATGTACAAGTGACTTAGAAGATAAGTTTTAATATTTCCATGCCCTTGACTCTGTTATTTCTAGTAGGAGCAGCCTACTATAATGACATAGAAAAGGCCTGTTAAGCTATACTATCTCTGCTTCATTCACTCCAGTAACATTTCCCTCTGCAAGTATTCAATTTTAACTGTGGTTGACTATCTGCTGTTGGATGTATTGAAATTATTTTGGCTACAGGGTAGCTTAAAGGACTTCTAAAGAGCTACACTTCAGTGACAGTTTATCTACATAGAGTAATCCCTAGAGTGTGCCAATAGGTCTTCTATCTTCATCATATGAAAAGTTTTCAGACTGTTCCTTTTTGTTAGTCTGGCTGTTTTTTCATTGCACGTATTTGAAATAGGTGTTTAATGGGAAATAAAAACAAAGTTATATGCTGAACATAAATTGTACAGAAGCCCAAGCAAATACTAATCTAAATTTCCCTTAAATCCCTTAATTGGAAGAGCACATCATGTGAGAGTTGTGTATTTACAAAAATGCTCTTGACGATTTGTTTGTAGGTGTTTTGCACATTTGTGTCACTCATAGTAACATAGGTATTTCACCATGAGCAGAGCTATTTTATGTTCTGTGGTCTACTTGAAACTTCAAAATTCCAGTTTTTTGAGCTTGCCTGATGTGCTTATGCCCCTTGGCATAGGATCCTAGGGCTTTTCAGATGGAAAAGGAAGATCATCAATAACTGGGAAACTTGAGTTTAAGTTTAAGCTGTTCTTTCTTTTTCTTTCTGACAGACTTTCTGCATGTATTTTGAGTAGGTCACTGGCATTATTCATGTTTGATTTCTGGAGCTCTAGATAAAGAGCTTCCTTGTCTTGGAGGTAGTTTTGCAATTCCCTGAGAATAAATGTCTATTACAGGGAGCAGGTAGGAAGGGTATTGTACAGTGCATTAGATAGAACATTGGGGGTTTTTAAATTTTTATTTATTGTGTGCTTTATTTGGAAGAGTACAAGGTCTTTATAACCTTTTGCACCTGTGACAGGTGTTCTGGATATCACTAAAGTAATTGTCCCTGAATAGCAAATGAGGCAGAGAGGTCTAGGTGTTCTATAATAGATAACTTGAGGGTGAGAGAGTGAATTTAAGGACACAGAGAAGGAAAAAAACTGCGGAGCTTTTTACTGTAGTGATTTATTTGGCATAAACCTTGGAACCTGGGAATTGGTGCTAACAACAAGGTAAAGGAGTGTGAGGGATAAATGTTCTTTTACCTAGAGTCAAAACACTTTAAATATCTCTTTGTAGCATGGTGTCATTTTTCCAGGAAATTATTGCAGTGTGAGCACAGTGTAATAGAAAAATAATTAAAAGGCAATTGGAAGATAAATGTTCTAAATATTTTAAGAAGTAGAAGGATCAGGTAACTTGTCACATGTCATTACTCTTTTCATCTTTATGGACATTTTGCTTAAGGTAGAGATGAATTTGTCTTATTACGTAGAAGTAGCTTTATACTACAGTTTCACTGGAGGCTGCAATAGAATCATTTAGGTTGGAAAAGACCTTTAAGATCATTGAGTCCAGTCGCAAACTGTCAATTCCACCACTAAACATGATCCATAAGTGCCGTGTCTGCTTGCCTTTAAAACATTTTTGGGGATGAAGACTCCCCAGAAGTCTGGGGAGAGAGAGAAGCTTCTCAACAGAGAAGCCTGCTCCAGCTTGACAACTCTTCCAGTAAATAAATTTTCTCTAATATTCATTCTAAATCTTCACAGCACAGCTTAAGGCCATTTCTTTTCATCCTGTCACTTGCTATTTGAGAGAAGAGACTGATTCCCACCTGTAGCTATGATGTTTTATGAAAAATCCTCTGCTAGGATTTTTCCCCTCCTAAGGAGCTGAGGCCCTCAGGAAAGAAATGTAAACAATAACTGTCTGCTGCTGTGGAATGCAACAGGTGCATCTTCCATTGGTCCATGTGGATTGTTTTCAATTGATAAGCAATCACAGCCACCTGTGCCAAGGCTGTGAGGAGTGACAGGATTTTGTTATACGTTCTATTCTATTCTTGTTCTTTGTAGCCTTCTGTTCTTTCTTTTCTCTCTGTTCTTTTAGTATAATTTTTATGTAGTATTTTAATATAATATATAACATAATAAATCAGCCTTCTGAGAAAAATGGAGTCAAGCCTTGTGTCTCCGTACACACAGAGTTCATCACAACACCCACCTGCTACAACCTCCTTTCAGAGACTTGTAGAGAGAGCAGTGAGGTCTCTCTTGAGCTTCTTTTTGTCCAGGCTGAACACCCCAAGCTCCCTCAGCCTCTCTTCATCAGGCTTTGCTTCAAATCTTTCCCAGCTCTGTTTCCCTCCTCTAGACTTGCTCCAGCACCTCAGTGTCTTTCTGATTGTGAGAGGTGCAAAACGGAGCACAAGATTTGAGGCATCACTTCAGCAGTGCTGAGTACAGAGTACAGTCCTGCCCTCGTCCATATGGCTACGCTTTGTTTGAACCAAGCCAGGATGCCCTTGGTCTGCTTGGCTGCCTAGGCCCACTCTGGCTCATGTTCATCTGGCTGAACAGCCAGCATTCTTTTCCATAGGTCACTTTTTCACTCACTCCTCCCCAAGCTTGGCAATGTTACAATAAAGGTTGAAGTTAATGATATTAGAGGTCTTTTTCTACCCAAACAATTCTAGAATTCTATGAAATGCGTTGTAAAATAACAACATAGTGGTACCTTCATCTTTGTAATTGCATTGTGACACTAGAGAAGATGGCATCATTGTTGCTGCTAGAAATGAAGGGATGGGACTACCATCAGGCTAAGACCAGTTTATTGCTTAGATAAACACCAGTCTTAGAGGCCATGAGATTTTAGAGGAGCAGGCAGTCGGCCATAGTACAAAGTAGTCACAAGTTTCTTCGTTACAAGGCAGTATATAACTTTCTAAACCAATAGACAGTTGCCACAGGATTTATTTTGCTTTTCTAACCTATCACCTTTACTTACTTCTAATGCACTGTGGATACTTTTATCCAATGGGCTTCTAACTCACACGCACACATATACTTCTGTTAAAACTTCTAAACTCTTAAGCTTATTCCATACAACCACACATTATAAACCCTTCACACCATTTTACCAGTATATTTTCTCACTTACTTAAGGCACATTCTCACCTACAACTATAGAAATACAAGTTTATGATTCTTCTGCTTAGTTTCTCTGTGTTGTATTTTTACATCAATCTAAGCTTCTTCTAAGGCTGCAGATCAAACCCTTCCGTGTCTGATTCCCACAGGAAGATAAGTACAAGAACTCAAGAGTTGAAAGTGTTGTTTTTGTTTAAGGCACACAAGCCTTAAATCTTCTACAAACACATTAGGGTCTTCTCTAGAAATGGTAGTTCTATAGCTCAGTAACACCATCTTTGAAAGGTATTGTATGTGCAGTGGAATTTAAGAAAGCTTTGTGATCAGTGTACTCATCAGTACTGGCATCAGTAGGAATGGGAGGATGAAGTCCAAAATGAAATGTGTAAATTTTATGTGTGGGATTTCTTTGGTTTAGTAATCTTACTGTAGCTGATGTTTGTTTACTGTATCCTCAGATAAACCTCTGGAAAGCTTTATTTTCATCTTTCAGGGTGCCGTACTGCAGAAGACCTCTGTACGTGCCCAAAGAATAAGGCTGATATACTGGTGGTTTCAAAGATCTTTCTTTATGTGAAGATTTTGGCATTTGGATTTTTCCATCCTAAGTTTAGAAAGGGCAGCTAATCTCTAGTCTGTAAACAGTACTGTATAAGCAGCTTTGTGAAGGTGTTCTTGGGAACCAGACAGAGTACTGAAAAGTACTGTAGGTACATAAACATATGTAACACATGTTGAATCTGTTAGGAATAACCATTTTTGCTTTTTAATGCTCTCTGATACCTTGAGAATTTAAAGAGAGAAAGCTCTGCAATCACATTTTGGTTCATCTCCCTTTGCAACAGGTTCTGAAGTATCTATCAGTACCAGGGCAGGATACTGAGATAGGAGTGTGCGATAAGGCAAAGCCCATGCAGCACTGTCGTTTTACTGATCTGGCCAATGGATTAGATAGATGTCACCCAAAAGACAACAGAATATTCAAAATCGGTGTCTTGAGCTGCAGTGTTCAAATACAAGTATGTCCTTGGAAAATCTTGATGATCTCTGTTGAGTCTGTGTTTAGGGTGTCCTTGTAACATGGAAGCCTTTATTTATCTAATAGTCTTTCAGCTCTCATTCAGCATCCATTGTTATTGCTAATCTTAAATTAGAGTGAAGGCTTCTTGTTCTTTCTCTGTGTTCCAAAACTGTGTGCATTTCGTTCTTGTAAATGAGGAAGTTCTGGAGAGATCAATTTGGTAGCTGCTTCCTGAGAAATTTTGCCAGGTGCCTTGCTTAAATATTTTATCAAGCAGCCAGTTCATTGTGTCATTAAAACAATGAGACTTCCTTTTGGCTCCAGGCTTGTTCAAGTGCTAACAAGACACACCTTCTGTAGGTGTGTAAATTATGTTTTCCCTGCAGAACAAGGCAAATGTGCTCAAGGAAATAGCTATGCTTCTTTGTCTGAGCAGGCTGAGATAGAAGTCTGTTTCATCCAAACTATGTTACACAAAATAAAAGGTCTTTTACTGCATTATGGCCTGGATTATATGCAGCAATACTAATAATTTGAGAGGCCTCAAGTTTCTTTTCTGTAGTTTGCTGAGCTTACTTTACTGAGAAAAAAGCTGTGAGGTCATCTTTACAGCAACAGGGGCACTTAAGCGTTTTCTGGATTGTGGGCATAAGAATTTCAGCTCAGCTGTGGTTCTCAGACATCACTTTACCAAATTACTTGACCACAGATGGTCTCAAGGTATATAGCTGATACATCTCATGCTGTATAACTGAATAGTGCAAGGAAGAACCATTGGAAAAATCCAGTCAGCACTAGTGAGAACATATGAAGTCAAAATAGTAAGTAGTGTCTGTGTTGTGAGACAAACACTGACAAAGCATCAACCACCTGAGATGAACCAAATGTTGAAAATAAATGTAATATTATTAGGTATGTCTGCATATGCCAAAAAAGAAATTGTTGCAATGAGAGGATAGAGGTGGGAAGACTTGTGTCTTATACAAGTGGTGTAGAAAGGTGGGGCTAATGAGGGCATAGGATTTATTCAAATTGTTTGTAACTGGCTCTTGATTTACCTCTCGCTCTTACTTTAAAACAGAGAGGCAGAAATAAAAGTTGTGCAGAAGTGTGATGGTTAACTGAAACTAAAATGGGAGGTTGCTGTGGAAGAGATTTTAAGTTTAAATTTAGTTTAATAATACCTTCTGATATGTTTTGAAGTAATGTGAGTCTCATAGCAGACTACTTAAATCGTAGACTGTAACTAATTTGATATAATCAATCAATGATGAGAATAATTATTAAAATATCTATTCTTAATGCAAAATGTCTTTTGACCTTTTCAAGAAGTCATTCCCCTCTAGTCATTTTTCCTCTAAAGGAAGTAGCTTATCTGTTTGTAATACTTGGATGTGAATTCTCATTCTAATTTTTGTTTTTGGAAAGCTGCTAGACACTCCAGACTTGGTCTGCCATGTAGCCTAGTTATTCCCGTCAAGTAAGAATGGAGGACCTGCTTTTTCTTTTGTTGTGACCTACTCCAATAAGTAGAAAGGTTTAAAAGGCTAGTTCTAATCTTAAAAAAAATTTGCTTTATGTTAATGATTTTGATGTTGAAAGTCACTCATTCTTCAAAGGCACATCTTTGGGTGTCTTTCAAGTCTTGCATTGTTTCTCAGTGGGCACATTTTCTAGCACAGTGGACTCAAAGTGTCAAATCTCCCAGTTCCTAGGACTAATGTATCTAGGATCTCTGAGCTGTTTGACTAGTTGTTCTTCTTGGTCTTGATTATACCTTTCCCTGATTTTGCATGGTCTCATTCTGGTTTTGCCATAGTTGCCAGCGTTGTGGTATTACTCGGTTCTTATACTTCTCTGTCATTGCAGGATGCTTTCCAAAGTGTTAAGAAACTGTGAGGCAGGAGGTAGTTGTTATGCTTAATTAAATATAAAGTGTTTTCTTTTCCTGACCTCAAGGCTGTTACCACATGCTAATAGTCTTGCTTCCAGACCAACAAAAAGAACAAATTTAACATTTGCCATCCAGTAAAATACTGCTTTAAGCATGTGTACAGGCTGTTTTCCTTAGGTGTGAGTTGTGGACAACTGTCAGGTTTTAAGGTAGTGGGCAGTTCCAGACATATTCAGTTACAAAATGGAAATGGGATTGAGATGATGATTTGTTTCTTTCCACTAATTTTGTCCTTTTCTCCCCTCCCCCACAGATAACTATTATTTTCAAATCATACCAAGACTGTACAGATCAGAAAGTATATCAAGCAATGACTGATGACTTGCCTGCAGCTTTTGTTGATGGTACAGTAAGTGGAGGAGATGAGAACACCAGGAGCTTGCACATTGTGGAGAAAGTCAGTGGCAAATATATTGAGATGCATGCAAGGTACATTGGGACCACGGTGTATATCCGCCAGCTTGGGCACTACCTGACCCTGGCCATTCGCATGCCCCAGGAGTTGGTCATGGCCTTTGAGGAGAGCCAGGATCTGCAGCTGTGTGTGAATGGCTGCCCTTCCAGTGAACGTATTGATCAGAGTGGCCACTTGCCATTGCCTGTGATGGGAAAGCTGCTTCCTTGGGGTGCTGTGTCTCATCCCCGATCAGGGTACACACTGGAAACAGCCACCACCAAATGCCATGAGAAGATGCTTGTGAAGGACATCTATTTTTACTCATGTGTATTTGATCTACTCACTACTGGCGATGCCAACTTCACAGCTGCTGCTCACAGTGCCTTGCAGGATGTGGAGGCACTGCACCCCAGCGAAGAGCACTGGCATATCTTTCCCAGGAGTGGAGTTGATGGTGTGGGCAGGGATAGCAAATTATTTGTCATTCTTGGACTTCTGTGCTTGATTCTTGTTGCATATTTGTACAATTTTTTTTTTTTAGACTCTTAACAAAATTCTGAAATACATGTTGTCATAATATATTGAGTAAAGAGGAATATATATGTATGTACCATGTATATGAAAGGTTTTGACTTGGGGCAACAATCAGATAGGATGTTAACTGTTTTCATGTATGTTTGATTCAGTATTCTATGTATCTATTTGTTTTGCAGATGTTGGAAAGTTATATAGTGTCGCTACATTGAGACCTGATAAAAAGCACTTTATTTTTTACGCATTAGATAAATAAGTGTGTATCTCAGTAACTAAAATCCTTACATTAAATCCTCAGTGCTCTCTCTTCTCTAGGTACTACTTGGTTTAACACATTTTTTTAAACAGAATTAAGTTGTGGCTTTTCCCAAGAGACCTTTAGTTAATGCCAAACATGTATATTTTGAAGGTAGTGAACGGTCTCCGGAGAGAGCTTTAACTTAGAGAACTTCAAGGGAACACCCTTTTCTTTTTTTTCCTCAACAGGCCCTCCAATTGTCTGTATTCTAGAAGGCTACAGATTTATGATTTTTTCATGCTTGGAAATGCCACAATGTATCAATCTTTGCAAAATGTTGTAGGTGTGGTTCATTAGTATACCAGTAAGTATTTGTGTGTGTGTAAAAGAGTGGCTGTTCAGTGCGTAAATATTTTAAATTATTATAATAGAAGAACACTTGTCGTGTCCTGTCCCCGCCCCTGATGAGGAACATCAGTAAGGTGGTATAAGTGACCCCTGGTGGGGTGCACAGAAATTAAGAGATATAGACCATGTACTGTGCGTGTAATCTATAAATAAATTCTCAGTTTTTCTCCTAGCCAAATAGGATAGATAGGATATTGGATAGTTACCTGCTGGATACAGTTGTTATATTTCTTGCTTGTTTCTCTCTGCTGTAGAAGATGTGTAAATTTATGACCAGCAGCTGCAAACCAGGCCAGTTTATTGAAAAAGATAAGTTTATTGAAAGAGATGAGGAAACTAAGATAAGGAACCATTCCCTCAGCAACTCTTGAGTTGTACAATTCCTTTTTAGTGTTTGCAGAGATACTTAAAAGAATTATAACACAGGGATCTGTGTTATTGCTACATCTCTCCTGAGAGACTTTATAAAAATCCTCTTTTCAGGTTACCGCAGAACTCTCAGAGCAGAAGAGCCCTGGAACAAAAAATTACTTTCTGTAAAACTAAAGAAGAGGTGGGAAAATTTGAATAAATGATACAGAAAAGTCTGTGAGATTACAGAACTTAGTGTAACAAGATGATCTGCTAAATATATATGGAGTATTTCAGCTGCAAGGCTAATCAGACAGTGTGAAGGTAAATTGAAAGTGCCAAAACTTACAAGAAGTTATGTCAGATACATGCAAAGAAATACAGACCTAATAAACCTAATCACAACTGTCAATGTTGCTTCACTAAGCTTGGAAGTTGAGGTGTGTGAGAAATCATCTTATCTGGAAGATGTATGTATCAGTGAAGTGAGTTGTGGAAATTGCCGTCGAAGGCAAAAGGAGCTTTAAATATGTATATGTTTACTGTACACAGGAGGCAGCTGTCATACCTGTAGGAACTCACAGGTGTCAGTCTAACACCACAAGCTCTGTAGAAGGCTCTATAATGTGATCATCGGTATTTTAATGCAACAACCAGTCAGCCATTACTGATGCTATCTGTTTGCTGGCCTTTGTCTTAAGCTACCCTTGGATATTAGTGGCTTACTCAAAAGGGTTTTTTAAGTGTCTTCTAGAACACTCCTAACCGTATGCTAACAGAGCTTCTAACAACAGGTGATTATAGTTCTCTGTAGTTGTGGAGTCTGACAACTTCCTTAGTAAGCATGTTGCAGGACTGACAGAGACTATAGGCCTAATCCTTTATTTTGGGTGTACAGAATGCTCCTAAACAAGGGTATTATAAAAAGAAATAGTAGGGTCAATTGCCTGTCAAACCAAAAATTCTTTTTTTCTTCCTGGAAAACCTGTCTGGAAGAAAAATGTGCGTAGAGCATCTGTTTAGTGGAATACAACTGGATAGTACAACCTTTTGTTCTTATGGGTCAAGTAACAGACCTTCGGTGTTGCATTTCCTTTCAGATAACTGCTGTACTGCCAGAAAATAGAATACCAATTATTTACATTCGCCTACTTTATCATTATGACTACCATGCATTTGTTTTATGAGTTTTGAGGCTGTGCATCTGTTTACTTATATATACTCAAAAGTGAAGCAAGCCATTCTGCAAGCTTTGTACTACCTATTGAGAGTTTCATTAGTGGACATGTTCTGGAAAAAAGCCTAGGAACATTATGGCTTTCTTCTCTTCTGAGAAGAGAGACACAGCACAGTTTAAAATCTTGCATTCATTTTCTTCATGTAGGTTCAGCTATTGTCTTTTACACTGAAATTTTCAAGCTTTGATTATTTAATGCCCATCTATGTCTTGACTGGTATAACTTCTTTCCTGTCTTTCCCTGTTCCAGCTATACAATATCCAAACAGGACTAGTAACAATTCCCTTTTTTTAGCAGGTATTCTGTGTTTTTTACAAGGTAAGCATTCTTTGTATTGTGCTGCTAGTACTCTTGAACTGTATTCAAAGCAAACAGGGATTGTGGGGATCAGTGTTGTCCATTAGATTTTATAGTTCTCATTAATCGTCTTATGGAGAGCAACATAACTACAGATTGAGTACAAGTATCTGGGTAAATTTGTGATGCTGATGTAAAACAGTTGCATCTGATCTGATTCAGAATTCTTTATGTTTGTAATTGAACTTTGTTTACATTAAAAGCTGCTATTACTAAATTAACTGTGAACAGTAAGATTGATTACAGCATTTGTGGAGTGGTATGTGTAAGAACTCATTAACTAGATATAAGAAAAGTATGTCACATGGGGTGTGTCAATACCTTATTTATAGGAATTATTTTATGCTTATTTTACATTATTACGTTTACATTATTTTACAATTATTTTAAAGCTTAATGACCACTTCTATTTACACTGTAATGATAGAAAAACATTTATTTATATACACAAAATATGTACATGTCATTGATTTAGCTGAGGGCTAGATCTACAGAAGTTTTGTATGTCTAGTTTGTGTGTGAAGTATCTAAATCTAAAACTGAGACACATAGTAAAGTCTGTTCATCTTGAACCCAGATGTTTCTCTAGGATCTCTAATGCTTTTCATAGTCCAGTGAGCCCCCTTAAAGAATCTGTATTTTGCTGCTGAGCAGAGAAACTGAAAGCAGTCTTGAGAGTTGTACCTGCACCCCAGACAGAGTCATGTGTTGGTCATCTGCCTGGTTTACTTGCAGGACTTCTGAGCAGGTTTGACTTGCTCACTCATGTTTGGCAGGTGATGGTGGAGTTGCTTAGAGTATAGTGGTGATGAGCATTCTGCTGGAGTTTGGGAAGAGGCAAGTCCTCTTCTGCGTTGGTCTTTCACATCTTGTGAGTAATAGCTGGGAGCTATTATTGAATAAACATAATTTTGTGGTATTACAGGGGGATAGCTTTATCCAGACTTAAGTCCAGAGGTCTTAGGTGCCTCAAAAGAGACTGGAGGCATATTTCAGCACTTGAGAGGTATTTCACCTAAATTCAGCAAACTAAACCTGTAAGCTACTTCTGTAATTGGTGGAGTGAATGGCAACATTTTAGATTGGATCAAATTATCTTCTGGAAATGGTATTACTGTTGTCCAGGAGAGGAGGAAACAGCTATTTTAAGTAGCTGAAGTCAGGTGAAGCTGTCCAGCCCTGACGGGTACATTTTAAGTTCTAGCTTAGGTTCACAGCCAGGGACAACCTATGTTCACTAGAGACAAGCCACCTGATCCAGCACTTCCTGCACACCTCCTTGTGTCCCAGACCTGGCTGATGGAGACACTTTGGCCTGGGAAAGTCTCACACCAGACCTAGGTCTTGCCTGTAGTCTGAAACCTTCAATGTTTGATTATCCTGAAAGTAGAACTGAAGAAGGCCTCGCCCCCTATGCTTGTTGTACTGGCCTATTCTCCCAAAGCACTCTGTGGGTCAGGGGAAGGGTGGAAAAGAAGCTGAAGTCAGAGGGTAAAGAGGAGAGTGGACCAAGTGGGTAAGCTCTTAGTGGTAAGTGCTTCTAATCTTAATTTTTGTCTTTAAATTCCAAACTGTTTACATTTTCTAGTGAATGATGTACAGTTTATAACAAGTATGCAGAGGAACAAGGGCTGCATTTTCTAATTAGAGAATTTTATCTTTTAGGCTCTTCTTGGATGTGTCCTTGCTGTCATTACCATACAAGTGTTTTGCAGAAAGCAAAACAGTTTCAACAGCTGAGGCTGGCAAAATCCTTACATACCCTGCAGCCATATTAATGTATTTGACTAGAAAGTAAGAGGTGTTTGTTTGAATCCCCACTCCAAACTGTGTGAAGCAGATGGGCAAACAAAGGTTTCTTGCCTGCTTGGGTGACTGCAGTAATTACCCTACTGGGTTTACCATTTTTATCTGAGAATAATGTGTGATAAAAGAGCAAGCCACTGTCCTTTCTCAGGAAAAATGCTCTGCTTGGAATTGTATGAGACCTGCCTTCAAATAGTATATTGGATTAAAACTACTCCCACTTTCTATAGATGGGGTATGTCAGAGGAATAACTTTCTCTAACACTGTGGAGATATCTCAGTGGTGGCAAACCCTTGTGGGCAGGTCAAGTTAAAAAATCATGTATATCACCATCTGTGATGCCATCTCTAATCCCTTACTTCTGACCTTTGTAGTGCCTGTGGTTTGGCATGACATGCCTTCATCTAGTTCTTCTTCCTTCAGGTGCTGCCAGTCGTAACTCACTAGCTTGCCTAAAATATGAACAAATTCTCTGTAAAAATAAGTTGATACTCAGCCATGAGAGAGAATTGTTACCAGAACAGACCTTTTGGGTGGGGAAAAAATTACAATGCTTTAGCAATTATAAATTCTGTAAAAAGGCCCTAATCATTAAATTGTGCCTTGCACAGTAGTGTTTGGGATTCTTTGGAATGCTACCATTTCAGATTGATTTTTTTTTTTCCCAATATGCATGTGTAAAAAAGCCAAAGTCTCACCTTCTTGCAAATGGGATGAGCTTTATGTATCTTAAAGAGATAATAAATAGTCCCATTGGGAAATCACAGACAGATACTTCTCTATTATAAGAATAATTGGTAAAAAATCATTACAGATGTGCCTGTGTCTATGGCAATGACAGTCTTTTGCCCTCTGTCAGCAACTAGTGTAAACTTCTTGGCTAAAAAATACGAAATTCTGCAGAGATGACCCTCTGTGTTTGAGTCCTTGAGAGCTTTCTACAATCAGACATGTCTGTTCATTGGCAGAAGTGTTGAGAGTTTCTTCTGTCTTAACAGACCATCAGCTAACTCTTTTAAGACAATGGATTACTTTTTGACTTCCCCTGGATGCATTTTTTGTATTGTTTTACTCTGATAATAAAATCTGACAATCCTGATGTTGCTGTTTCGTGGACAGAAATAGAAGACCCTTAAAAGTGGAAACACTTTCTACTTAAGGGTTTAGATTCAGATAAAAATCCAATTTCACAATTATAAAAATGAAGCCAAATAGAGCTCTTTTCATAAATGTGTTAGGATGTTGTTCCTACATTGTCTGCTGAGAACAGTGTGTGTAGGGAAATCTCTAGTTCTGCACATTTGAGGCAATTTTGCTCTGAGTTTTTTTCTACACTAGCTCAAACAAAGCAAACAGCTGTCAGCAGCTGGAGTGCATTACATGATCTTCTAAACATTTCTTTCCATTTAGTTCTACCAGGAAGGATCCATTTCATCCAGTCAGAGATGTGAATTAAAAGCACAGTAAGAGGGAGGATGAAATAAGGAGGTTCTCTTCAAAAGTGAAAATCTCACCAGCTCTTTCAATATTAAGAAAAGGTCAGTTGTCTGGTAATTATAGTGCAAACCTTTAAAATCTCTGAATAAAAAACAACCAGAACCCTGCAATCTAAAAGCAGTTCATTGGTCTAATAACCAAAAAACCCTTTCAACTTTAACTAGCCAGTAAAAATACCCTATGAGCAAGGTGCCAGTAGTTAAATGGCAATATATTGGTCTCTGGTGGAGGCTTTAAATTAAGGGCTGCTAACTGCAGTGCAATTGTGCACAATAGGGTTGTATTACATTACATTACATTACATTGACAGTCATTAATGACGCTTCCCAATGTAACAATTTAAGGAGGATTTTTTACCACTAATTTCGCCTAAGTGGGGTTCTTTATTATGTATGTGTGTGGACCACTATGTACATAGAGAGTCTTTTTAGTTTCCAGATATAGTTTTCTTTTGTACAAGCGTATTCAGTGGTTTAGAGACAAAGACAATTAGGATTTTTTTTGCCTTTTCACCTCTATTGCTTATGCATAGAGTCAGCATTCAGTATCCCACTCCTAAAGAGACAATACAATTCTTCCATTCTTCATTTATTTCACCCTTAAACATAACTTTGAATATAGGGATTATTGTGTATCACCTCTGGCTGAAGCACTCCATCCTTGAGTCTCAGACAGACTCTTTTCCCTGCATATGACTTCCAGAGTTTTGTTTCAAACTCATACCACTCACTGTTAGTTGCATTTTTCTACAAAGGGACAAAACAGTGCTTGTCACTTCCTTACACTGATTGTCATAAGCTACCAAGGAGCAGCCAAGCTGAAGTTACCATTTAATCTCTAGTATTCAGCAATCTGCACCTACAAATGTAATTTTAAGCAAATAGCATCCTACAAGAAAAAATTCATGTGTGAAGCCTTGTGTTCTCACTTCTCATATTGATTTTCTACCTAGACAGAAAAAATCCACAGCATAACCTTCTACACACTGGTAAATCCATTTCTGGGATTATGTCAAGAATAGCCTTGCGAAAGGCTGTTATCCCTGCAAATTAACAAACTCCAGTTTTTGCAGATGAGCTTAATTTTGAATATGTGAAAATCCTGGGACCTAGTGAGCTGCATCTCAATATCCTCATCCTTTGTATTTGAAAAGCCATGGTAGTCAGGTGAAGTCTGTAATGACTATATGCTCCATTCATTTAGAGAGGCATCCAGTTGTGATGATCTTGTGTAAAAGGTGTGATAACTTTCACCATAATGCACAAAGTGCTCTTTGCACATCCTTGTTCATGTGAGCTGGGTCGCGTTCTGCCCTGTTTTGCTGGCACAAGGTTTCTCCTGTCTGTGTCAGCCTGAGCCCTTTGCACGTCAGGTCACAACTTCCTCTCTTGATGCTTGTGAGAAATACTCTCTTGCTGATCAAGTTTGTGAGAGACAACTGCTCACTTTAAAAATTAAAAGGTTAATTAAACTTTAACAAAAATACAACAAAAGGACTAAATAAGGAAGAATTGCAGCCTTTGTGGTTGCCTCCCATGTGGCCAATTCATCTTCAAGATGGATGCTCAGTCTTTTATACCCCTGGGGGTTGCGTCAACCAAACCTGCCCCTCCCCAAGGTCTGTCAGTCCACTCTTTGCCATTTACCTGTGGAGACAGCTTTCTTGTAACTTGATTGGAGGGTCAGGAGTTGTCATGCCCCTTAGCAACAAGCTTTTACATTCCCAACTGCCCTGTGGAAGGGACACCTACACGCCTTCTTTCTACCTGTCCTAGACAATTTAGGTTGTCTGATAGTAACAGTACTGGGGGGGGACAGTAACAATATGGGGAGAATAGAGGACATCCAAACTACAATAACATAACTATACATCACTAAAGCTTCTCTTAATGTTCACACAATATTCATCCCTTAATTGCAAAAGCCAATCATCCATCTATAACAAGTTGAAAGAGGACATCACTTATTGATATAAATAAGTAATCTGAGTCAGGTGTATCTCACTGAGGAGGCATACATCTCTCTAAAATGCACAAACTTTTATACCCTTCCTACTTCCCTGTCCTACTTTCCCATCGGCTGGGTACTCGGAACTCACATTCCTCACATTCTTTCTGACTGCCCACAGTGCTCTAGCTGATACCTCCCTTCCCCTCCCCTTTCTATACCTCTAAGTACCAAGCACTGGTTAACTCCCCTTTTCCTGCCGCACCCCACACTCAAGCAGCCTACGTTCATGCTAACTACATCTTTGCCTAAAAGATACAAGTATGCATTCTTAAGGCTGAGGCAAAACATTATTCTATCTCTTACATGGTGGATCATCACTTGCTGTTTCTAGTTCAAAACACTTCTTACCAGCTTGCCCAGACTTGAAAGACATGAGAAGCTGTTTTGTCATACTTAGGTCATGTTGGACCAATTGCCCATCCTTCGTCTTTCAAAATGGCCCTGTGGTCATAAAAGCTGAAGCTTTAATCAAGACCAGCTGAAACTGGTTGTTGACCTGTACCATCTATCTGCTCCTCCTCAAGCTCCTCCTTCCACTGGCAAGTGGCACCACTGGGCCCTGGCACCCCTGGTCCACACTTGCAGAGCCTCACACTCATTCCTGCTCTGCTCCAGGTCTCCCCTGGTTTAGGGAATGAGTAAAAAGTAAAGAATGTTTCTCCATTGCCTTTTAGAAAATTAAGGTTTGAAAGTTGAAGTGTTTAACTGCCTCTAACAAAAACTTTAGAAACTGCTTTATTTTAGAAAATGAGGCATCTTGCTTCAAGTCATTAAAAAAGCTTGTAGTTGGTACATCAGCAGAGCAAGTAATAAGCTTTGAAACATCAGGCAAACTTCTGAACACCAATGAACCAGCCAACCTCAACGGAGCAAATAAAGTTAAGATGGATGTGGCCAACCTGCCCCCATGTGTAAAACTTGTCAAAGTGACGGAGTCTTTGCTGTCTTTGCTGTCCTTCACTGTCCTGGCTGCTCCTACGAAGCTGTTTGTCCCTCCCCTCCTCCTCCCGCCACCCCTGCCCCATCCCCCCTGCTCCCCCACTGGTCTGCCTGCCTGGCTCAGCTCCCTTGCTGGATTAATGCTGGCCAGCTCTCAGATGAGCTTCACCAGGGAAAGACCCATCAAGCTGGATGAAGATATTCCCCATGCACTGTATAAGCCAGTGCTGGACCCTGGTAATCCCTTTCCTGTGGTTTTTGTAATTATTTTTGGAAATTTCCTATTTTTCTATTTTCTTTCTATCCTTCCTTCAGGAAAAAAATGAGTTATCACTTTGAATCCAAACATCTAACCTTGTTTATGTTTTAATATTGGTTTCAGGTATGTGTAGAACTAATTCCTTTGCTCAGTTGTGGATCAAAGCAAAACTCACCTCACCTTAAGGAATGGCTGGTTCTCGAGTTGGCCAGGAACTAGAGAAGCCTTATCAGCCTCCCCACAGTACCCCTGTGAAGCAGCACATCTCCTTTATCCTGACCCAGGGCCAGGTAGGGTGGTAGGAGGGAACCTCTGCCCCTCACAGGGAGTTCCACTGTCACTTGCCACCTCCCCCAACTTCTTTTGGGGGGACTCAGGGGCTGCCAGATGGGGGATGTCCCAGCCCTCATCTGTTGTTGGGGTAATAAATCCGTTTTACAGGTACAGACCTGCAGGTGGGGCAGAACACCCTCCAGACTTTGCCCCTTTCATTTCCCACACCTCTGTGCCTGCATAGACTCTGCCTGTGCCCTCAAGTGCAGCAGGAGTTCAGGCTGACACAGACAAGATGACACATCCTTGTTGCTGTCAGAAGAAATGACTAGACAAGGTTAGGCACAGGTTGACAAGATTCACAAGTCGGCTCTGCACTGAAATTAAGATCAGTCTATTGCTGGAAATGCTCCCCTTTGCTCTTTGCCTGCCTTGCCCTTGTTCATGTCCCCTAAGAGTTTGGCAAGTGTATCATGATGTTATCCAAACACATGATGAAAGCTTCACTTTCTTTTATCTACCAACTGGATCTTCAGTTCTAAATGTCTTTTCTTAGATTGTCTGATGCTTTGTTCTTCTTGTCTCTCTTGTCTCTGTTTCTGATGCTGTTAACTTTACCTGAAATATTTATTTAAATCAATAAAGTACATTAGAAATAGCCATGATTATACTTTTATACTTGTGCTGTAGTCATTATTTTAGAATCTAATATTTTGGTGGGAAAACAAAACAGGGCTCACTTCAGAGTCTGGACCTGAATCTAATTGTACCAACCATCTAGTTCTCTAGTTTTAGTTTTTAGTTTAAGTTTTAGTTTTGGGATTAACTGCAAGAAAGTTGCTACATTCTGGAGTTCAAAATAAAGCTAACATACATATTTTTCATTTGAATTAGGCTTGACAGAAATACATAGACTGTAGGAAGCGTGAAAATTTTACTATTAACAAAGCTGAAAATTAATACAAATTATGGTTAATTATTATATATTTAACATTAAAAATAGTTGAACATTAACAGTGCTCTGGGAAAAGAAGTCAACCATATTAAAATATTTCAGGGTGCTGTATTCTTTGACATTACTGACAATTACTAGCAAGTTTCTAGAAATCAGTATGTTTTTACATAAGCCTGGTTATGCAGACATTTGTAAGTACATTTCTTTTAACCATAAAAGAGCTTCACAAGCTTTCACAGTCACATAATCTTAAAGAGGAAACTGCGTGGAAAAAATTCAAAATGCCAGAGTTTTATGTCCAAGAAAGAGACATAGGAGTCCTGTAACTTTATTCAAATAAAGGGAAAGGCCATGGGGCATTTCTCCTGGAGTCTCTAAAAGTGTTGGGGAAAGCAGCTCCCTTATTATCCAAAGTTCCCAGCCGCATCACTCTCTTCCTTTCCCCACTGGCCGAGGTACTTGGAAGGTAGAAACACCCTGAATCACCAACTCTGTGCCCACTTCTAATATGCATCCCCACCACTTTTGTTTTACTTTTGTAACAATATTCATAATTCCATTATGTCTCTGTTCTTTTTCTCTAAGTTCAGGAATTTAACACAGCCTTGGCTGATCATCAGTCCATGTCAATTAGTCAAATTTTTTAGAACTGATAGTTTCTTTCTTCTGTTACTTCCTTATTTGTCCCTATCTACAAGCAAATTCACATGGTCTGTTTATAAAGACACATTCATCTTACTCATTTCAATCCTCTTTTTATTTCCCTCAATAATTCTCTTGGCAAACCTTAATTATCATTTGTGACAGCTATAGCTGGTCTATACCTACACAAACAACTCAGCCTTGACAGTCACTCACTCAACCAGCTAGTTCCTTAGCTTATTGAAGTACAGAAGTCTCCAAGTGTGAAAGTGATTGGCTGAATTCAAGCTCAAACAAGGGGACCCCAGCCAATTCCTTTGAGCCAAGGATGCAACCACATCCTTGGCCAGTGAGCTGGGCAGAGTTCAAACCTTTGTCCAATCAATTCTATATGAGTCGGAAGTTTGAAGCCCCTATAAAAGGGGCTGCCCTTCAATAAAGCCTGGTTGTTGCTGCACGAATGCTGAGCTTGTTTGTTGTTTGTCTGTCTCCAAAACTATGACAATAATTGATTTAATATTTTCTTCCTGGGCCTTCTTGGCTTTGCAGTTATTCACAGTGACATCATTTTCTGTTCTTTAGCTCTTTCTGGATCAGTAGGCATGGCTGCCATCTGCATCCCTTGATTACATGCTGAATGAGCTGCACTAAGTAGGGTATCATGCAGAGTAAAAAAATATTTGAGTTGCTATAGTACATAAAAGGAAAAATAGCATTTGTTTAACCCATAGTCCACCAGGTATCCATGAAAACATGTTGCATTACCATCCTTTCAGGGTTTGGGCTGGTACATGAGTTAATTGTCTTATTTCCTTTGCTATCTGTTTTACCACTTTTCTGTTGCATCCATTTGAAAACAGTAGTTTGAGTCATTCATCTTTCCACAAACTCCTCCCTTTTTTGCTAAGAGATAATCTAACACCATCCCATGTTTAAATATCACATTTCTCAACTGAGTGGATTGATCAGAAAGAAGATCAAGAGCTGTACCTCTTTGGTTGATTATTATTTAAAAGACAGTTTGTAACCTAATTACCTAATTCCAGTTATAAATGGGTTCTCTGGTACCTGATATTAACTTGTTAGGATTCCAAGTGGCTGGTCTGCAGTGCTGTATAATCTGTTCTGGTGGCCATTCATCTTTCCTCTGCTTTGGGGCAGTCCCTCCAGCCAGGGATGTGTCAATTGACTGATTTTCTCTAGTTAAATAATCATATGCTTTGATTCCTGATTTCCCTGAACTTGTGGTAGTAAAAATACTCCAGCACTCTAATATAGGATATATAATATATCCCTGACCAGTTTGCAGATAACTTGGGATAATCATGTTGGCCACAAATCCAATAATGTCCTTTCAAGTTCCACATTCTGTTGGCAAAGAGGCCTTCCCACTTTTTGTCGACAATGGTGGGTCAGATTTCAGTTTGTTTCCTGGGCCTAATGGTATTCCAACAATAGTTGCCCCACCCATAAGAGCCACAGTATTTGCATTTCTGAGCTCCTAAATGGGGTTTCCATTTACAGTTGCATCCCAAGCTGTTTGGTTGGATTTGGACCAGAACTCACTAAAAAGGGTTCAAGTTCTCTTCTGATGTTGCCACTTCCAGTGATTATCATGGACATGTGTTTTACTTATAAAATAGGTGGTCAGAAAACCTGTCCCTCCCTAGGGAGGCTGAAGAGCTGAAATGCTTTACAGCCTTCAAAATCCCTGTGATAAGTATGGTAGGATCACTTTACTCAAGTACCATTAGCGAGCTTAATATGCATTTGATTCCACCTGCCTCAATATTAGAACAATCATAAGGAAGCCAATTGGGGGTCCAACTGTCATCCCAAAGATATCTATTTATTCCCAAAGATAAAGTCCATTCATTTTATAATGTATTCATTTAATTAAAACAAAATGAGGAAGGCTGCACTGTCAAAGGTAACGCATCAGATGGAAGCTGTATTTTAAAAACTTGTCCAGAACATGCTGGAAGATGATCTGTTGTGATAGTTCACCTCTCTTCAGTCACTCACAGAGACATTTGAAAGAAAGAATAGTTTTAAAACATCGAACTGGAGAGTGTTGTGCTTCATGTGCTTTTTCTTTTTCATTAAAGCTCATGGTGTATCCCTCCTGTGTGTATTTCACTGCAGCATTATAGTTCATGAATAACTCCAATCTAACTCTTCAGATGTGTTTATCTGGAATTTGACATGACCTATTGAACACTTAGAATCTTGGAAAGTAGTTCTCCAGCCCTGTTTTCTTACATGACAAGAAAAAAAAATAGTTAAACCTTACCCTTACAGATTTTATAGCTTTGATAGAGTTCTGTGAGGTAGAATTACATTTTTATATTCTAGATATTTTGAAACTGACCTCCTGCTTACTGTATTCTGGATAGAGGATTCACCTGCAGATTTCATTACAGGAGAAATATCATCAACCCTCCTATGAGAAATGACTGCTCACTTTTTGAAAAAAATTATTAAACTTTAACTAAAACTACAACCAAAAGCACGAAATAAGGAAAAATTACAGTACTGGGAGCCTCCGTGACTACCAGCCATGTGCTCCTCTACAAAATTGATGTTTCCCCTTGTCCTGGGTTGACTATATGATGCTTTTATCCCCAATCGTCTTGTTCTGTTTATACTGAATAATAAGTTTTACACCTTTAAGACTCTCTTCCAGAGAGTGAAGAGGGGAGGGAAGAAGCGCGCAGTTTGTTTTCAGACTGCACTCACTCCTCCACATTCCTGCTCCTGGACTGTGTTGTCTGCGGATGTACAGACAGCAGGACAGAGCTCCTCTTTTCCCTTTTTTTTTTTTGCTTTTAGTTAGTTTTAGCTAGCTGAGGCAAAGAAGTTCCCTGGACTGTGATTTTTCCTTTTTCTTGGATCTGTTCAAGCCTGCTCTGGACTGAACACCCAGAAGAGCACCGGCAGCTCCACCTGAGGCCCCTTGGCCGGGCCTGGGCCGCGGCATTTCCAGCACCAGAGAGACTGATCAGAGACTGAGTGAGCCGAGCTGCAACCCAGGAATTCGACTGTTCTGAGTTTGGTTTTTTTTGGAGCAGTGAGAAGTTTTATTGTTTAATATTGTTTGGGTTCTATTGTTTAATAAACAGGTTTCTTTCCACTTTTTCTCCAAGGAGATATTTTCTCCCGAACCGGTTGGAGAGGAGGGGCAATTGAATCTGCTTTCGTAGAGAAGCCCCTTTGGGGGTTATCTCCCAAACTTGCCCTAAACCAGGACATCCCTTTTATATCTCTAGCCCCTCCTGGAGTCTTGTCAGTCGACTCCTTCCTTGCCGTCCAGTGGTGGAGACCATCACTTCCTTGTGTCTTGATTGGAGGTCAGGTGTTAGTGTAGTAACAAGCCAGCCCTCCCCAAGTGTGCCGACTACCAAGGCCATCCCGTGACAATCACGCAGAGAGGAGAGGACGTATTGCAGTAACATAACTATACATCTACAAAACTTCTCTTAACATACATATAAGGTTCACTCCTTAATTATGAGAGCCAGCCATCTCATTACTCATCTGTAACACTCCCAAGTAAAATTTAGTTAAAATTTAAACTAAAAAGCTGTCTCATATTAACATCTTCTTTGCAAGCAGTACCAAAAAGAGATGGAACAGTAAGTTCCAGAAAAAAGACTAAAGGACATTTCAGGCTGCGACCTGTAACAGCTTTATTATGGATACTTAGTGCCTTGATAAGTTTTTTGTTGTTGGGGATTGGGTTTCTTTACTTTTTCTTTGACTTATAGATTTTTTTCCAATAAGTTGCTAGGAAACTAATTACTGGATACTTATGGGTACTTAAAATAATTAGCTGAAGTCGGGAAAAGAGTATGGCATCTGGCTACACTTTTTCTCGGGGAGTTTCTCTTGGAGAGACAGACACCTCGAGAACAGAGGCAAGTAGAAGCTGGGCCAGCTGGTCTCTCTCGTTCTTTGGCATCAGAGGAGGACGGCCAGGCTGTCTCTTTCTGCAGAATTCACCGGCACAGCTGGAATTCAGCCCTGAGGGACCGACCACCATCTGTTCTTGTGCCCCTGAGCTCGGCTCTCCTTGCCTTGCTGGGACCTGGGCTGCCGCTGTCCCGTCCCCGCTGTTTCTTCTGTACTGCTCTGGGTTTCCCCATGCTGTAACCCGCACCCTTCTGCCCTGCCAGGACATCCCAGAGTTCCAGTTACTGCCGCCGAGCTTCTGACACATCCCGTCCACCACCCCGGGATTTTTTTGCTCATTCCTGCTGTTTTGCAGCTTGGTTCTTCTCCGAGTCCTGAAGGGGCACTGAGAATTGACTGCTCCAGGGCTTAGTTGAGTAAAGCCACTCCTCCATCCCTTCCCATCTTGGTCATTGTTGCAGTGTACTTTTTGTTTTATTAGTAGGTTTATTGTTTGATTTGTAATTTGGTAGTTTTCTTTATGCTGTTTCCTTTTTGTTCTTGCCTTTTCCCAGAACTTTTGTCCCCTTTCTTGTTGTTAGTTGCTAGTTTCTATTTCCCCAAACTTTATCAAGTTTGAAACTGTTCTCCTCCCTTGAATTTTTATTGGTTTATACACTGTGGTTCCCGCCTGGTTTTTACTCTCAATTCTTCTGATTTGTTAAAGATTGTACCCTACCCTGAAACCTGCCCCCACATATAAGCTCCTGTCTGCCCGTTGTTCCTGGTCCCAGGAGGTAGAAGAGGGGAAGTTTCACCATCAAAGTTACCCCGGGACCCGTATGCTGCTCTGTGTTTTATGGTGTGTCATCACTGGCACCTGGGATTCAGCAGGGTTCAAGGGGGAATCTGCCACCCTCCCGCTCCTGTCATCAGCTAGCCGGTAGGAGTGGCAGGCCATGAAGGCTGTCATGGAGTTCTTGGACCTGTTTGTTTGCCTTGTTACACATACTAGTGAAGAACTGTTATTCCTATCCTCATATATTTGCCAGAGAGCCCCTTAATTTCAAAATTATAATAATTCGGAGGGAGAGGGTTTACATTCTCCATTTCAAGGCTCCTGCCTTACCTAGCAGACACCTCTCTTTCAAACTAAGACATATGTGTTGCTCAGTCATTGACTGCTTTATTCACAGTTCCAAGACTGGAAAAGAATGATGATCTAGTATGCTTACACAAATCAGAGTTTTGAAGTTTGCTGTGCTCCTTAGTGATTAAAAAGAATGTCAAAGTGTCATTTGGCCCATACAATACAGATAGCCACATGTCAGTGCTAGAATTAGGGAAACCCAAATCCAGTAGCTAATTCTAAGTGATGAGTAAGATTACTTTCCAAATGCTTCAGTTACTGCAGCAAATACTAGTTCTGATAAAAATAAAACACAGTGGAGGCCTAAGAGTACTGCATTAATAAAAGCTCTCTGATTTTCTCTTATGTGATCAGTGTCACATGATTTTCTGCCATGATATAAAATCATGTGACACTCTCTGTGTGTTTATTTTCAGAGAAGACAGACTTCCCTGATGAAAAACCTGTGTCAAATAAATAATATGTAATGTTCAAGTGTGTTATTCAGGCTTCAGCCTTAGTGGTTGAACTCAATATAGATCCAAAGTTTGTGTCAAAATGTTTTGAACAAGTTCGTAAGTTAATACAATTAGAGCTGTTAATGTTAGTCTGAAATTGTAGTAAGTTGTGTTAATTAAATCATCGTTAAATGTTAAACCTTTAAGTTACCCCCACTGTTAATCCCCTTACCTTACCGGGACCTTTGTTGCATCTGTCAGGTACTGCCTCCACTGCTCCCCAACATGGTGCCAGGTAACATCCCCGGGAAATATACAAATTAAGAGACATTCAAGAAAATCCAACAAAAGACCCTAAAAATGACGAGCTAGTCAAAAATTTAAGGAACTAAGTAACGGGTCCTACTAGTGAGATGTCCTCCTAGTCCACCAGCAAGGTTTTAGATGTCACCATGACCTGATGAGAATTGGGTCAGAATGAGGACCCTAGACAACAAGCCAAAAGGTGTCTTCCTAGGCACGCCTGTGAGAATGGAAGCCCCAGTTCTGCTGGGAAGAAAAACTGTTCACCTTCTCCTCTGCATTGCCAAAGGGAGCAGCAGCGGTGTGCGCGACTCCTCAGGCCCCCACCCAGAGCTGATCACCTAATAAAGGCATGCAAAAGGAGCAGGTCTCCTTGCTGCATTTTCTTCAAAAACATCCCAGAAGTCTTTCCAAAGCAGTGATTTCCCAAGCATTCAAGAAACATTGAGGGTGAAGTTGTGGGGTGGGAATTTGGGGTCTAAAAATAGGTGCAGTCAGTATCAGCCTGGGTTTGGACACTTCAGGTTTGAATAGCTGGCATCAGAGGGACTTGCAGCACTCTGCAGCACCATTTCCTTCACAGTCACCTATCTGGCATACAAGAAACTTGCACTCACCTGACTCCCTCACAGGCATCCCAACACAGCTGAGATTGTTCCAGCAAAGCCCTTCTTTTTATTAGTGCAAACATGGGATCAGCTGTGGTAATGCCTCAATCTCGAGTGAGTTTTAAATAGGTTTATGAAGATGCTACATACAATTTAAAAATCAGAATTATTTTGTTATGCAAGGTTCAGAAATAGTTCTTTTCTTTTAATCAGGACAACAGCAATTCTTAAATCTTTATGCAAATTAACAATCATTGCTAAATTTCATCTTTTATGCTAAATTTTTCACTTGTTAGAAAGTTTTTAAAGTTTCACTTTAAAAATACAAAAAATAAAATAATTACCAATAAATTGATAGGGCTATGGGCCTGGAAAATACATGCTAGAAATACTGGTTTTGTGTTGGCCATATCCAAATACACCACGGGAGTTTAAGGATAGGTGGGCCAGAAGGTACTTACCATTACTCAGGTGTTTTCCACTTATATCTTAAGTAAATGGAATAGAGAGGAAAATAAAAAGCTTAAGAAACAAACAACTAATCCCATCAGCTTTCTCTTCATTCTGCTCGTATCAGCATCCCACACAACTGTATTCCTTAGCTATTGCTTCTGGACTGTTTCAGAAATAAAAGATTCAGCATAAAATTTTAAGAACAAAACTGAAATTCAGCTGCAGCCACACGTTTTTTGGAAGAATGAAGACAAAGTGCCAGCACACACCTGTCACAACAGAGTTCAGTAAAAAAAACCTTGTTTGGTACAAATGGGTAACTCATACCAGGTATTACTATTATAACATTATTTACTACTCTCTAACAGAAACAAGAAATTGTCTACGTTGATTTTTACATTAACTCCTAAGCAATGGTGAGGTAATTTCCTACCAAAAAGAGCTATTGTCACTGAACACAACACTAGGCACAACACTGGAAAAGGAAACAGCTCCTTAAAACTGCTTTGCTACTACAGTACTTCCCTGGGATTTTATATTGGAAGTGGAGCCCTGCAGCTACATAATTAGGGCTGTGAAATGGACAAGATATGTCTGTGGATGACAAACTATCACACAGGGACTAAACAAGCCAATCAAGCTTCAAAAGGGCATCAAAGATACTTATCCTAGGGAGTCGGTGTCTCAAAGGGAGGTCACGGCACACTCCTTTCATAGCAGTGTCATGTTAACACCGCAGGAACTGCCAGTCTTTCAGTGAGTGGTGCCTGAGTCTTTTGCAAGTCCTGTTGATTGTGGTGACTCTCAGAAACCAGCAACTGTCTGAATGCTGCTCAGACACCACAATATATGCATGGAGGATCAAAATGGGGGAAAACATAGAGCAACTGTGATCAGGTAAATGATGATCACATCATCACCCTTGACAACTGACAGCAACCAGAATATGCATTTCTCTATCCCTAAAACTTTAAGAGCAGTAATACAGTTTTTAATCTGCTTTTTCATACTTAAAAACAATCTACTCTTTTTGGGTAGTACTGGGAATGGTAGACTAGAAATATGTAACAGGATTAAGATGCAAGTCTTAAGACTTCCATGCGTGGTAGATGAAACGCCTAAAGTCTTTATCAATAGCCACATGAGGACTTCTCTTGCACTCCTCAGAATTTTTACTTCCCAAAATCTTTGACAGACAGGCAACATTAGTATCTGATGGATGCTCCAGAACTGGACACACTCCTTGAAGACTTTTCATTAAAAATGAGCAAAAGAAGGATCAAACCTACATTTAAAATGAATGATAAATGGATCATTTGCAGAGGATATGGAATTGAAAAGTAAGATACAGCATAACAGGCATTAGCAGCAATGACGATAATTTCCATCATCAAACTTCAAATACATACAACGTAATGGAAACCAAAGGGGAAAAAATTAAAACTATTGCAAATGTGGTCTGTGTATCTGTAAATATGACTGAGTAAAAGTTATAGTTACAAAGTATAAGGGAGACTAATTCCCAAAGACTGACATCATCAAAGCCATCAGGCATTTCAAAGACCTGAGGTACTTTTGGTGAAAATGTAAAGACCAATCATGTCATGTGAGGCCGCAATGTTGTATCATAGCCACACTCATGGAGAACCTGGCTCCATGGAATGCCCTGTCTGTCTATGCTCTAGGATGCAATTGTGTGGTTCCCAGCCAGAAAGAATTGTGTCTGTGGCAGATGATCTGACTTCTGCATTTCCACCTTGGAAGTGGAATGTGCATGGGACACATTAACAACCTTATCAGACTTTGCTGCCTAAACACTGTTCAACAATCTGAAAGCAGAACCACTCAAACCCCTCAGCTCGTGTCAAGATGAAAAGTTAAGAAATGAAGAAGCATTAATTAACCAAGTCCCAGCCTACACTAAATGAGCAGCAACTACTTAATGTGCAGCAACTGTGCCTATAGTAAGATCCTTAGACATATTCTGTGGACAGATCATGGTTCTATGGAAATGCTTCCATATAAACCTGCTTAATTGGAAAAAATACTCCATATTGCAGGAACAGAGAAAAACTGCAGCAGGAGATGCAGCTCCTGCCACCCGATGACAGGTTAGGTACCTTGTCTACTTATCACCAGGAATAAAATTCAGTACTTTTAATGTTTCTATGGTAAACCTGGGGAAAAGTAACACAGTACAGAAAAACACAGCAGAAAACTAGAAGACCCACGTGCCCTTTTAAATTTAATTTGTCAGATAGAAGTTATCTACGAACAATCAGTGTGCATTGTAACAATTCTGTCAATAAAGTCATAATTCAAATCTTCTAAAATATTAACTACCTGCATAGCACATTTGACATTATTGCCCATTATGAAGAGGGAGCATATGAATTTACAATTAATTTTGATTGATTTGGATACTGAACTGTTCAGGTATTTGACAAACCTCCTTTAAAACCAATGCACCTGAAAAGCTTTCCAGAGCATAGTTTAGCTAGATATTTCTTACCATTTCATTACAAACAATCACAACACTGACAGCTTAATACAGAAAAAAGAACCCCTCCCCCCCAAAAAAAACCCCAGACCCCAAACAAAAAAAAAACCCCACCAACCCAACAACAAAAAAACCAAAACCAACAAAACCAAACAAAATGAAACCAAAAAACTCCCACAAAACCACAAACCAAAACACATATCTAAAGTATCAAAAAAGAGAGCACTAAATGCAATAAAATTCCCTTTCCCCATTTTTACATTCTGAATAGTGACTCCATCAAAATCTTTTATTGAAACATGTATGTACACTGATTTTGTTTCATAACTGTGACAAGAAGTCCTGAGTTGGTGGGGAAAGGAACAGTCAAAAAAAGCCTGAGGGGGGAAAAATTTAATAAATTTACAACCATTTACAGCCATTAGTTTGTGTTTCGCTTTTTTTATTTTTTTTTTTTTGTTTGTTTTGTAAAAAGGAATTGTAACTGATCACAAACAGGAGAAATTCTGACTATTTTACAGTTATAGGTACAGAATTTAAATATTCAAGCTTGTGATGAAAAGCGGCAAGGTGGTCGCAGTGTACAGTGTAAACAAGTAGCTTTGGAAAGTGAACAAAGTCCTTGAGAGTTCTTTACTAAGAAAAAAAAATATTCTCCCCATTCCCTCCTGAAATATGAGCACAGGTCAGTGTTTAAAAGTTCATTTACAAACATAACTTAAAACATTATCAGCCTCAAACCACTTTGACATGAAGAGTGTTATACTAAGATCCAGTCTGAAATGGGCAGTGTTGAGGTCCCTGTAAAAGTAAACATCTTCCATTTCTTAAAAAAAAGTGCCACAGCATTTGCAGCACAGTGCAGCATAAACTTTAAATACAAAAATATTTTTCTTCTGTTGGGATAATAGACCTTGCATCCTGGAAAGAAGTAACAATACTGCTACTGATAGAATATCCCGTCTGTATCTTTCAAGTCATGTAAGGCAATTACTGTGTTAATTTACTGTATATGGCTAAAAGAAGGTCCAGAAAATATCAGTCTTTGTTATGTTTTCCGGCTACTCCATGTATGTTCAGGTGTACTTTTGTGATCCGATGAATGTTCAAATGGAGATCTGTGACCGAGGGGAGATCTTGAACCATAAGGAGACCTCTGATCTAGTGGTGACCTTGGGCCACTACCTGAAGCTCTGTGGTCCATTTGCCAGTCTGAGTGGTACCTGTAATCTCTGGGAGATTTATGATGGCTATACTCAGAAGAGGAACGGTGATCTGAATGTATTCTGTGGTCTGAATGCGAACGGTGATCCAAATGAACCCGGCCGTCTTTTAGACTCCCTTCCAGGCTTGACCTGTGGTCTCTGCTCCTGTAGTCATCTAACTTCCTATGTTTACTATCACTGTAGTATCTAAAAAATAAGAACTTATTTGTATTAGCGTTACTGGTAACACATCAAGAGCCATAATTATGTAAAATTGACAGAATTGCATTAGAGAAAGATAATTGTTGTAATTTTGTGTTACTCAGAAAAGATTGTTTGGTGCTTCTTACAAGCATGACTACAGAAACACAAAGGGAAGTCTGACCAGATTTCAAAATTGCTCACCTGCTGTCTTGTTTGTAGTGATCCCAGTCTCTGTGATCTTTTCCATTGCTGAAGGCTGAATAGGGCCTTTTCCTGGAGTCATTTTTCTTGTAAGCATCTCCCTGATGCCTGTCCTTATGATGATCGTGGTATTGTGACGGATGTCTATCAGAGGAATAGCTGTCCCTGCTACTGTCATCATGGTTTGTATTCTCCTTCAGTCTTTCCACATCTGTGTAATAAAGCAGAGGTTAAAAGGAAATATCATAACATTTTTACTTCACCTAATTCAAACAGCACTTCTACCTGTCAGCTGTAAACCAGTATGAAATGGACATAATTTAAGAAACAAGATCTAAACAGCTGAAAATCAAATGCACTGATGCCAGTGAACAGAAGAAAATCTTAGATTTAAGAGGAAAGCAAGCTAGAATGTAGATGCATAGGACATGGAAAGTGAACTTCTCAACCTCTCCATCCAGTCTATGAAGCTGAGTGTCCAAATGGGCAGTGAGTAGAAGGTACATTCAGTAGAGCAATTTTAGATAGAATGGCAGCAACTTTCTCTTTAAGAAGGGATACAATTAGTATGAGTAACAAGTTTTAAAGAAACACTTTGTTAGCAAAAATATTTCAGTGGTATACCTAAAATTCATGATTGTTGATTTTAAGTCCATGACAATATACTTGGAAGTTCAGTAACACAAGATTAAATAAAGCACTACATACAAAAAGGCAGCTGTGGGAACATGTGGGGAAGAAAAAATCAGTGTTACTGATAACAATAAAAGACAGCCCCTGTGATTAACGACAGGTCCTGTCAGACTGTGACTGACTAACACACTGCTTTCTTTCACCATAGTGATACTGCGACAGCTGCAGTCTCAGGCTTTCCGAGAAGTTTACAGGTTTTAAGTAGACCTCTTGCCCACTCCAAAATTTAACACAAAAATTGGTTTTTTTAAAGGACGCTCAAATAACCTGGTAAGTACCAGCTTCACTCTGCTGGATTTCACCAGCAAATTAGTGAAGCTTTTAGAATTAGTCTATAAATGTGGTATTAACCGTGTGGAAAACAGACCCAGAAGATGTGTGAAATGAAATAAACATGAATACTTAAGGTATTTAATGCAAGAATATACTTTAAAGTTTCTTACCTGGATTTCTAATTACAGGTGCATTCACATGACCACTAATATTCTGATCATTGTGCTGCTAAAAAAAGACAAGTACACTGGTAAATCCCAAAGTTCATTTAAATACATTAGAAAAATACCCTATCAAAAGAGACTACTATATTGCAAATACAAATCACTAACTTGAAGTGTATTTCCATGTTCTTTATAATCCTCTATATCTAATAAAAGGTATAATAATTAAAATATATATTTTTGTATTTCAAAACAATGTGAAAATATTACCTGAGACTCTTGACGTTTTTTGATTGCATGTTTATACAGTTTGTGCAGCTTTCTGGCATCAAATTCTGTAAACTTAGAGACAAAAATCCACAAATTTCTGAGGAAGAAGAAAAGAGAAGTTGTAATTCTTCTTTAAATTTATTTTCCCTATATTATGTAGCAGAACATGGATTTGACTGAAATTATTTGAATGTCACTTCAATAAACCTGAAATACTATATAACTTACACAGTATTGCCAAACTGCACAAGAAATTTTATGCAGTTGCAAATGAAATATTTGAAAGATTGATTCCTTTAACAATTTTTCACTTATTAATATTTATTTTAAGTACTTCAGAGCGTGAAGTGCATGGACAATAGTACTAATAAGAATTGTTAAATTTTTGTGAAATGCTTATTAGAAGCATAGCTATCAGTTTATATATATATATCTTCTAAAAATTTGTTTTAATTCTGAGTATTTACCAGTCTGTAAATTAAAAAATTTAAGTACCTAAAGGAAGTAAAAATGCTTTAAAATGTGAACTTTCTTACAGCATAAGATACTTGACACAACAAACCTCACTGTATTAAACCATCAGCAAGAGAAATTTTCCACAGACTTTGAAAGTCTGGTCAAGGCTTTTGAAACCAAGTAAGAGCTGTGAAAGAGGATGGAAGTCACAGGGTAATAAATCTGTGCCAAATCTGTGCTTGAAGGAACCAAAGAAGAGAAAATTAAGTTTTTTGCTGTCAAGATGCCAAAACTCTGAAGAAAAATTTTTCTTCCATGATCACAGGTGAAGTTTTTTAACAGATACTAATTTTTTTAGTAATAGAAATATGCAGTCTTAGAAAAGTCTACAGAATAACAGCGTTCAAAAAATCGTGGAGGTTCACAAAGCAACAGTATGCTCCTTCACTGTGATTATTTAAACATAATTTCTGTCCAGAAGTTGGACTAAGTAGGCAAAACCAAGTGTGTCTAATGAGACCATTCTAACTTAATATAAACTACACTACTTCTTATCAAATGTAGCTGAAATAATTTTATTTATCTACTCATAATATCATAGCATTATTACGAAGAACAGGTCTATTACAAGTTTCCACTTAAAATAATTAAAAATTTACCAAAACCTAAGACATGGATCTTGTTTTTGTATCTCAGACCACCTTACTATTTTCAAGTAAAGGAAGTAAAATCAGCAGAAGCATATTACACTAACAGAATTCTTCCAGAAAATGCAACACTTAAGAATTTGATATATATAATCTCAGGATGTATTTTCAAGCATAAAGACATTAACTGAACATTCCGACAAAAGTAAGTCAAATTGCATTAAGAACTTATCAATGAAATACAACACCAGTATTTTTTTCTTAGTTGTTTTTATACTGCCACCTGATATAGATGCAAACTCTTCCCTCACTTTTGAAGTTCATCTGAGTACATTATGATAAATACTTGTTATCAAGTAATAGTTAATACATAATACGCAATTTCATTTTAGAGTACATTTAAAAAAAAAGGAAGAACTCTACAACTTGGAATCACACATTCAACACAATTTTAGAACTGTGTATTTTCAACGCATAATTCAATCAGAATTATGAAAAACCAAAATGACCTGAAGTTGAAAAACCAGATCTTTAAAGGTAAGAATGGTTTTGACTAAACACAGCAACAGTGACAAGTCCCCAGCATGTACTGTCAGTGCTAAGCAGAGAGATGTCTCCACCCTCTGGACAAATTTGGGCTCTGCATCAATGCTTAAAGTCAATCCACTACAGGTCAGAACAATGTATAATCACCTTTTAACAGACTCCTATTTAAAACAGCAGAAAGATACAGGAAAGGGAGAAAAATAAACAGGAGAAATAACTAAAACCTACTCTTCTCAATGGAACCAATTGTAGATTTCCCTTTTTCAAGTAAAACCCAAGAAAATAACTTACTTTCTCCACTGTTTAATTTGTTCAGGATTTGTGTACTCCTTTAGACATTCAGTAATATGATCCCCAATTTTGATAAGACACTGTCTAGTATGTTCCAGCTGTTCTCTTTCAGAAAGGCCCTTCTCTGGTCGATCAAGCTGTTTCAATGCTGCCTTGACAGGTCTCATTCTTTCTTTGCACTGTAAAATGGAAAAAAGGAATGTATAGACTCAGAAGAGATTTTTTTTTTCCTGAAGTTTTATCACCTTTTACTGTGATATATAACCACAGGTGAAGACAGTATTGTTAGAAGTCAAATGAAACACAAGACTTCCTCAGAGGTCTTAAAAATATTTTACATGTTCCCTTTCGAAGATTATCAATCCAATTGGAAATTCACTTCTCTATGAAAGCATCAGATTGTATAAAATACATATATCAAGCTATGCAAGGTGCTAATGTGTATATCTCAAGCACCAGCAGAGCTGGATAGCTGTGAGGCCACTTTTTTTTCCTGTTCAAAACCCTACAACAGAGGGTTTGTTGTTTACACTTGGCATTCAACAGAGGATCAAAATTGCTTCTCTGAGCATTTTTTAAACCTCACTTCTTTGCAGATATTAGCAGAAGTTATGCTACCTGGAAGAAAGCTAGTTTGCATACAGCACCATAAAGGTTGGAAACAACCTCCAAGATCATGAAACCCACCTTTTGACTGAACACCACCACCACCATCCCAACTGAACTATATCAAGTCCCACATCAGCTGTTCTTTTGAACACTTCCAGGTATAATGACTCTATTTCCTCTCTGAGCAGACTGTTCTCTGCTTAACAACTCTTTCACTGAAGAAATCTTTCCTTACATCCAACATAAACCTTCCCTAAAACAATTTGGGGCCATTTCTCCTTGTCCTGTCACTGGTTCCCTGGGAAAAGACCTGATCTCCACCTGGCTACAACATGCTATCAGGCAGCTGTAAGGTGTGGTAAAGTCTCCCCTGATTCTCCTTTGGGCTCAAAAACCCCACCTCCCTCAGCCACTTCTCATAAGACTTGTGCTCCAGACCCTTCCCCAGCTCCATTCCCTTCTCTGGACTTGCTTCAGCACCAAAATGTCCTTTTTGAACTGAGGGGCCCAGAACTGAAGACAGCACGTGAGATGTGGCCACAGAGAATGCCTAGACTAGCCACAGATAAAGGTTGTGCATTCTTGAATTTTCGTATTTTGAATCCAATGTTTTAAAATTAAAACAGCTGGCATGGTTTAATCATACATCAAACTCCAACAGCATAGTACCCTTGACTGGAATATCCTCCTTGTCATCAAGGTTACTGCCACTTGAACCTGAACAACATTTCCCTTTGACACTGCCTTTAAGTATGTTTAATTAGACTGCATCTGACCATGGCATAATGATAAACACCAACCACCTCCTTTCCCCATTCTTCCCCGCTACATGCTACCAAACCTAGAAAAACCAAACAAATACCTGGAATGGAATGAAATGGAATATCACCATTACCAGGTAAGCATCTAGGGACAACTCAGAAAAACTGGGGAAGCTATTCCGTTGCCATCTCATGCTACTAAGTAATTAAGCATCCGGTTCACATATTAAACTCGCCACAGATTAAAGTAGTTTTCAAAAAGACAGCTTATAGAGCGCAATTCTTAAATAGAGAAGTGATCAGAAACATATAACTGCACATGGAAATAAAATTATTTTCTGTCATTAGCCACACTGACATATCCACTTGAATCACTCAAGGCCCATGCTGAAAATCACAGGTGAGTTAAGAATAAACCCATGGACAGTAAGTGCCATACTCATAAGAATCCTACTGGCGTTCTCACAGCCAGCACCCACAATACACCCAACAGACCTGGCTGGCAAAAACACAGCTGTTGAAATCTGAATGACGAAACAACCACAGCTGTTCAAAGTAACTCACTGACACTTTTTCATGGGCCTCAGCCCTATAAAACTTCACATAAATTGTGCATATACATTTTTCTCAAATGTTAATTCTGTTCTTGTAAGCAGTAGTGATTAAACAGAATTCTTTTGATGTCAGAGACATTACCTCAGCAAGATATTGTAAGCACTTAAGCATTGTTTCTTCCTGTGTTTACTAACTAAAGTTTGCAATACTTCAGAAGAGAAGTGCTGAATCCTAGTTTTTCTTGCTATCTTACAAAGAAGAAAAGCATATATTATATGATGAAGCCAAGGACGCCATCAATTCCAATTACATTCATTCACATCTGCTCTTAAGAAGCAGAATATGCAAGTGATTCTTGAGGATAAATCTTCGGAGTTTATATTCTCAACCTATTAATCCTATAAACTGTTGGGTAAATTTTTCTATTATCTTGCATATATACAGCAAAAAGCCAAAATAAAACTGCTAGAACAGAGTCAAAAATCACTTTAGTACACTGTCAATAGCATTCATTGATCTGAGACGTAGCAAAAGATCACTTGTGTTACTGTGCCAAGTAACAGTATCAAGAATATCACCAACTGTCCTCATTTAGACTATTAAGTATACACACTAATTTATTAAAAGGTGACTTACCACACTAAAAGTCTTCTGATCTAGCTCTTCAGATTCTTCTGATATAGGAACTGGTTCACTAGATGCAGTAATATGAACTGGAGTATCCAGCAATGGAATTTTTTTAGGTTTTTCCTTATTTTCGGATTTGATTTCATTTACCTAAGAACAAGATACACAAATAATTAAGTACATTTTTTTTTGGTTCTGTAATTATAATATGACAATCCCGTAACTACTGCATTCTCTTCAATATATAAGAATAAAATCTATGCTGACATTCAATGACAGTACATTTTACTTTCTCTGTGAAATGGCAAAGGAAAATGAAAAAAAAATATTTTTTGCAAACATTCAGTCTAATTAAGAGCTATACCACTGAAGATGTACTTCCCCATTTCTAATGCCTGTCCTAGTGATTTCAGGTAGTAAAAATAAAGCTTCAAATAACATAAAATACTTTAATGAAATGACAACTAATCAGATCCACAACACTTTTTCATCTCAAAATTATTCACATAAACCTGGTGGCCCTCTCTAGCACTATGTAAGATAAGTAAACCTAGTTACCTTCTCTTCCTTTACTTCTTTTTCTTTCTGTGTGGATTCTTTTACTTTGTTTTCTCTCTTTTCTTTAATATCCTTTTCTTTTAATTCTTTCTTATCCTCTTTTTCTTTTTTCTCCCTTTTGAAATCCCTCTTATTTTCCTTTTCCTTTGTCTCTCTTTTTTCTTCAGCTTCCTTCTTTATACCAGTATCTGGCTCAGGCTTTTCTTCATTTTCTTTTTCTGCTTTAAATTTTTTATGCAGATGTTTCACTGAAACAATCTCATCCTGCAATACGCAAACATATACGTCACATCAAACTGGGTTCCTATCTATACAACTTTTGCAGCTATCAGATTAAAACACTTTTTATCTGTGAATTTTTTATTTCTGGACATAGATTTATCAAGTCACCTCTTAACTAGAACTGAATGCAGTTGGTAAAGAAATATGAGAGTCATGCACTCACTTCCTTGATGTGACAAAGAAAGTACTGATTGGCGGAGGCAGTGGACATGAGAAATTGCACCCAGTTAACTTGGAATAAAGTTTGAATTTGGTCCTTTAAAGGCGTTTAGACTGAAGAACTGAAATATAAAAGGAACTATGGTCTTGCAAAACGGACCTGATTCGTCAAGACAGTCAAGTGATGGGAGACGTTAGAAGACCTCTGATCTTATTAGCTTTGTCCCAGTCCCATATTAAACACTCACAGAAGAAGGTAACAGAACCTCAACGTTCTCTTTTCCAGAACTGTTCATTTTATTAGGCTTTAAAACAATCTTTAATTACAGACTCTCTGTTATGTGCCCATTTAACTGTTTGGAGGTGAATAAAGTATTACTCACTGCTCTATTATAATATTCACTAAGAAGGTTTGAGATCGAAAGTAATATCCTTTCAGACACAGAAAAACATTATAAATAAATAATTATTATAACACAGATGGAAGAATCATTATCATATTTGAATTTATTTTAACATACCAGAAAGGCACATACAGAAACTGCTTATCTGTTGCATAAAAAACAGAAATACTGTCTAGTACTTGAACTGAAAAGTTACTTAGAAGAAGTATGAGTTATGAGCTCAACCAGGGCTAGGTTTTAGTGTTAGGTGTCATGGAAACTTTCTAGCAAAAATCCAATGATTTAAAAACTTTCTTGTTAATTCTAGCAGTAAAATAGGTAAGTTTTAAATGCTGCACACAGTATGGAATTGAAGTAGCTAAAGCCAGTAGTTTAGGAAGTTTGTAGTATACAGTCCAGTTTTCAGAAATGCAATTCTTATTCAGTGTCCAAAAGTACTGAAGTGATACGTACCTGTTGTTAACAGAGAGGACAGCATTCTAGGCAGTCCTAAAACTGCTTCCCAAAACATCATTAACTCCATCAACTGATGGCAGTGTCTTCTCTTTTGAGTGGAGATGAAGACTAAGACTCATTTTTAAAGTAGTCTGAACAATTAATTTGCTTAGTTTTAGGGTCCAGTTGTCCCCATTAACGTACTGGGAACTGTGGCAACATTTACAGGTCTTAGTCTTACGTTCCTGGCAGATTATCGTAGCTATAAACAAGGCAGTCTACATTGATTTTTTTTTTTATTGCTGGCTTCACATTTTATTCTTTATAGTGCAGTTTAAATACATATACTATAAGAGTGATTAAAAATTACTATTTTTTCACAGATTTATCATGGCCTTTCTAATGCTAACTTAAACGATGTATTTCCGTAAGTAATTTCAGAAGAAGCTGACACAATGGCTTGTTTGCTTTAAAACAAGTAGAGAGTATTTTATTGACTATAAAATTGCAATGACTTATTTCAACTGCTTTCAAATTAGCTGTGACATGACCCTAAATTTTATCCAAATTTTTATGTCTAGTTATTTTGCTCTGTGATAAGCAACAAAAATAAAAAGACACAACAAAAGCATAATACCAAGATTAATAATCAGAAGTAAAAAAAACCAACAAGGTTAGTCTTTCTGAAAAATTAGACCCATGATGTATACATGAGCATTCATATGCAAGTCTTGAAATACAATTCTTTATGCTACGTATTCTAACTGAGCTTGATGACATTTTTCTCAGCCTCAATAAAAAAGCCTTTATCTTAAGAATCATTACTAGTAGTAGTAACACATGAGCAAAATCCAGTAGTTTTACAAATGTGATTTGCAATTCTAGCAAATACAGGGCTAATGCTTTAAAAAAATGTTGAAACTGAGCAATGTCACTAGTAATTAGACTATAATATTTTAGTAACTATTTGGAAAACTCATAATTCCTTATTAGTTTATCATTAAACTGAAATAGATACAGTCTTCCATGTGCTTATACTTAGGCAACATCAGTTGTAGTGGCCACAGGAAAAGGATGACATTCAGGTATTTTAATTTTATTAAACTGAGCAGAAGATGAAATACAAATTGACAGTAACAGGAAGAACTGAATGTATGGTGAGCATCTTTACTGTGTGAAAGATACTGACCTTGTTATTCTCATCATCATCTTCATCAGATTTTTCTGAGGGTTGTGAAGAATCACTTTTTATTTCTTCTTTTAATTTTGCAGCCTTTAGCACCTTATTCTTCTTAGTTCTTGTTTTCCTCCTCTTTGAGTTGCCCTGAATGCAAATTGATCTCTTTAACCATGTCAACAAGCATCCTTGCACTATATTTGCAAAATAAGATTTGGTTTTACTTTAAAGAGAGGATTCCATTTATTTTATTTATAGCCACTAATGACCACCACTTTACTTAGGACTGGAGACAGAGCTTAGTGCAACAGTAGAGAATACACACTAATAATAAAGAGAATAGTACAATAAGAAACTTGCAATTAATATCCTGAGTTTGTCTTGTGTTCTACAATTAGGAGCAGAGTAATACAACACAAATAAAAAGTGCAGAACTAAAAAATTAAAAGGATCAAGTGACATGCTGTTGTGAGGTGTTTTTTATTAGTAGGTTTATTGTTTAATTTGTAATTTGGTAGTTTCCTTATGCTGTTTTCCATTTTGTTCCGGCCTTTTCCCAGAACTTTTGTCACTTTTACTGTTGTTAGATGCTAGCTTCTATTTCTCCAAACTCTGTTAGTTTACTGAAACTGTTCTCATCTTCTGGGATTTCTATTGGTTTATACATTGTATTCCCCGCCTGGCTTTTTACTCCCAATTCTCCTGATTTGTTCAAGATTGTACCCTACCCTGAGACCTGCCCCCACATACAAGCTCCTGTCTGCCCCCTGTTCCTGGTCCCGGGAGGCAGAAGAGGGGAAGTTTCACCATCAAATAAAGTTACCCCGGGACCTGTATACTGCTCTGTGTTTTACACTGCGCTGTCACTGGCACCTGGGATTCAACAGGGTTCAAGGGGGAATCTGCTGCCCCTTGGCTCCTGTCATCAGCTAGCCGGGAGGAGGAGCGGCAGTTGGCGCTCCCATCGTGGGGCGAGATAAAGATCATTTATGAGCTCCATTTATGACTCTAAGATGAGCTCAGCGGTGAATTTTAAGGCTCTCGGACTTTCCCACCTTTCCCGCTGACCCAGAGGCGGAGGAAGAAAGCTCGTTAGAAGGTCTGAGTCCAGGAATCAGATCAGAGCTCTGTGCAGACAGCAGAAATAAAGCTGCTGGGCTCCTGCAGCAAGGCAAAGTGCTTGCACTGGGACAAATACACCAGGGGCCCACAGTGGCCGCGCCCACAGCCTTGGGAACAGGCTTTGAAGCAGGAACACCCAAGTCCCTGGAAGTGCCGAGTGGAGAAAGTCCCCAGTCTGCCAATGATCAGAATATTATTCTCAGCGCAACCCTGGCAAGAAGTGGAACTGCCGTGGCGGTCCAACAGCATCACTCGCCCGGCAGAAGAGGCTGGCTTGGCAGATCTCCACCATCTCTCGTCTCCCATAAAATATCAGCCAGAGCCCGCGCCAGAGGGTGAGCTGAGCCAAAGCGGGTTTTTTTTTTTCCTATCCCCAGCGGGCGGAACTTTCCCCAAGGGCTGGTGGCCAGGCCTGTGGGGATCTTTATCTCTGGCACGTTTCCCTCTCCCCCTCGCCAGAGGGTCCTGTTCTTGTCCTTTTGCATTTGAAAGAGTGCAAAGGACAGCGGGGCAAAAAGTTTTCATAGGGCAGCAGCTCGTCCAAATTCCCCCTGTTCCCTTTGTCCCTCAGACGTTCCAAAACCCCTCCCCCTCCTCCCTTGGAGCTGGGTGGCCGCACTGCTCCGGGCACCCAGCCAGCCGCTGTTCAGACCTTACAATGGAGCTGCAGCGAGCCATGTCGCCCCCCATCCCCCTCTTTGTCTAAGACGGCAAATGGCCACACTGTCTTAGGCCACGCTGTCTGGTCACTGCCTTCTTTTCGGGCCCTGATCTTACCGCCAGCCTCATCCTTCCCGCAAGAGCCACATCCCACATATGGGGTGTAGGTGAGTTCCTCTTGAGGGGTGAGACTGAAGGGGAGACTGAGGGGGAGGGGTGAGACTGAAGCAATGTCTAGTCTTCTTCCAGTTCCACCTCTGGGGGGTGAGACTCTAACCCAGCTGCCCCTCAGAGGCCTCTGTCCTTGAGGGGCCACTCCTCCCTTCAGGGGGCCCCTGTGGGGAAGAGGGAGAATTGGAAACCTGATCTGCTAATCGCTGTCTTGTTTTCCCCACCCCAGGGTGGCGGTGCCCCAATCCATACCCTCACCTAGCCCTTAATCACTTGAGCAGCCATCAATCGTTTTACATTTCCTGTAAAATTCAGATTTAATTAGCATTTAATTTTTATAAAGACTTTTTAGATAATTTAGATTTTTTTAATCCTTGCAGAAACCTTTTTAAATTATAGATTTGCAAATTTTAGTGACTGTAATAAACAATAAGTAAAGAGAGAACTAAAAGAACAATTTATCTTGTTAACAAATTTTCATAGGTATTAATAATTTAAGTGTTTTAATTTTTAACTGTAAGAAGTGCTGCTCAAGTTTCCCTGTCCAATTCCTATTCAGACCTTACCCCAATGTTCCATTTAATTTTTATATTACTGTAAATTGGCAAAAGCATAAATTTTGATTTGGTTTATATTTTTTTACAAGATTGATAAGTTTTAAAAATTAAATTACAGAATTATCCTTTAAGTTCTTGGTATTGCCTTCCTTGCAAAGGGCCCTGCAAAAGGCCATAATCAGTGATAATATTAAAGGATGAACTTAAAAGTTTTCAATTTAAATGGAATATAAATTTTGTAACAATTAATTTTTAATGACAATATTTGGTTTGCCAATTTGAAGAGTGGTTGATATGATTTGAGGATGCAAAATACCTTTTTAAAGTTTTTAAACAGTGTATTTTTACAGAAGTAAAGATTATTAATTCGATTAAATTTATAAAAAGCTTAATTACTACACAGGTTTTCCATTTTGAAGAAATATGCGTTTTTTAACCCCAAAACCAAAAATACCAAATGCTTTATTAGGTTTGATTTTTATTATTGATTAATTAGCCCTTTTTATTTCAAATGTACGTTTTTGTATTGTTTTTAAAAAATAACTGTTTGTCATATTTCCTGTCAGTCATCAGCTAGCCAGGAGGAGCAGCAACATGCCAATAAGCATACTGTTTTACCTTATTAATGAATGCTACATTTTACTTACTGCTCCAGCAAGCCTTTGTGCTTCCTTCCTCGCAAGGTCTTTATTCAGTAATTTAATGAGGTAGTCTGCACGGGTCTGTAACTGCTTTGCCTGGGGTTTCTTATCTGGATCATCAGGCAAAATCTGAGGAGAAAATGGTAGCATCACAGCTGTGAGTACAGATTATCAACTTCAGATGTTAGCCTGGAGAACACAGAACAGAAAAGGCTGTGCAAAAGGACACAGTAAACAATCCACTCCAACTATACCTAGTAAATACATCAGAATGTTTAAAGCAAAGGAGAATTTCATAGAAGTTTTAATTTCTCTCCAATGAAACCAATGCAAGCAATCAACGCTTAGACTGCAGCAATGCTTGGAAAGCAGAGTCTTGGAAATTGCCTCAGCGTTTAAACCAGCTCAAGACACCAGCCTCAGATTTCTGTCTCCACTCTGATATTTCATGTAAGAAATTATGGGCACTTGTACCAATCAGTCACAGAACTCCTGGCTCTGACTCATTCATCTTCTAAATGTAGTTGCCAAGAATACAAATACATGGTTTCAAAAGCCAGACAAATTAATGGAAGGCAGGAATAGGAATCATTACTAAGCAAATTTGGACAGAAACCTGGCTTCTCAAATCCCAAAGCTATAGGTTGTTGGCACTGTCACAAAGTTTACTTCACCCCAGGCTTTTCCTCAGTATCTGCTGCTCACTATTGCTAACAAGTTATTGTACTAATTCTAGTACAGCTACTCTCAATGTTTGCAGTGGAAGACAGTTTCAACTGAAGAACCTGGGGATTAAACAGGGATGGAGAAACAAAGCAGAACGTCTGACGTAAAGAAGGAAACAACTGAAAAAAATCAAATGACACAGGACCAAGCACGTGAGACTATGAAAACACAGCTGACGGCAAGAATGCATGCTTCAAAGTAAATACTCAAGACCCCAAAATCTACTACTATACCACGAGAAGGATATGTATTATGTGTGAAGTACAACTGACATATAATGTTTCTGCAATTTCATTCACCATAAGTAAGTTCTTTCAGTAACACTACTTAGCAGTAACACTACTTAGCAAACAATCCTTGATAAACTATTGTAGATGACATACCTTCTGTGTCAAACTGAGATCAGGATCCATTTTTATCATTTCCCAGCTGCCATAACCATATTCATAGATGCCTATCAACAAATTGGAGTCATCTTCTTTACCCCAATCTATATCAAAATGAGCAGCCTTAGTGTGGCATGGGATGACGTATCTAGAAGAAGTATATTAGAAAGAAAAACATATGACTTTTACATCTGAAATTTGGCGAGGGGGAAGAGAACATACTAAAGGTAATGCAGCTAGATTTATTTTGTTTGCTGAGATGCTGGTAAATTTAAGAAATTAATCCAAGTATTTATAATATTTTCTTAGCATTTCTATAAAACAGTAATTGAAATCAGCACTGTAATGTGTTTTAAAGCAGATTAAGACTAAAATATGAAGAACAGATACCTGTCTGAAGCCATGAGCTGTGTGACAGAATTGGCTAGCCACGAATAAAAGCAAAAATTATCATCCAAGTGTTCTAAGTGGATAGTTTAGGAACTGCAGTACACAAGGTGGCAAGTTTAGAGGGTAGGAACAACTACTGCTGCACTTTGATACCCTTCTCAAGCAGAGATGACACATTTAGCTCCTCAGCAAGCCTGAATTCTAGTCCTAATTATTATTAGTAATTGAAATCACAGTTCATAGTGAATACAATTGACAAGTTAAAGGTATTACTGGCTTCTGAGAAGTTTTCTGCATTACTACTCTCTTAAAAATATGCAAAAATCAGTACCTTTTTCTTTCTTCTGGATCTGAAGGAATGGATTTGTGCAATGGTGCCAACTCCTCTTCATGAGAGATGACTAACTTTGCATTTACTTGCACTCCTGAAATTCGGAATGTTGGGCCTTTAACCTTCCCAAGTCTACCTCCTTAAAATAAATGACAACACTATTAAAATAGCTACCTTTACAAATAACATCAGAAAAATGTAAAGAAAACAATTATATCACATCACCTTTTCTTGACCAAATGCTTGAATTAAATGCTTCAGAATTGAAAAGTCCCTACGTAACAGGAGTACATCTAAATTTCACAGCAAATCAAAAATCGATTTCATTTTTCAGTGGTAAGTCACATACAGAAGGGGGAAAAAATCACCTTTCTATAACTCTGGGTGTTTTAAAATTATCCAGTATGCACCCTAACAGTTTTGTTCATATTTCCCAACAAAACTGTTTTGTTATAATCAGAGTGCAAGAGTAATTAATTTTTCACTGTCCCCTCAAGCCCCCTGAATACTGTACCTGCTCTTTCTTGTCCAGATGAGTTGTCCTTTAAGGCTTTAATGCATCCATTATGTACAAGCTCTCCCAAACGTCTGAGATCTGTCTCTGATTTATCAACTAGCTCAGCATCTCTAGCTACAGCATCTAACCTGTAATAAAAAAAAAAAATCATTTTTGTAACTCTGAAAAACTTGGCAGTTGTGAATGATTCCTTCAGACTTCAAAACAAAATAAATGATTATTTAAGTTAGCAGTCAGCTGTGGTTTCTATTTGGTGTACAATTTCGAACAAAAAAAAAAAAACCTTAATGACTGGTATGAGGACAATAAAACGAGAATTGTAAAGAACCCTAACCCTACTGTTAAATTATTGTACATTTCTTTAGAAAACAAAATGAATCCTTAAATCACACATACACATATATATCATATAATCATATGAACAATAAATATTTCTAAGGATTAGTATTTTTACGGATAGGAAGTTTTTCTTAAAATAGGAATAATGAAGGAAGCTTAAAAATGACAATTGACAATATGTAAAATGCAAACCTAATTTTGACAGAGTGGATAAACTGATGGGCTTTCAACAGGCTTATCAAACATGACAGGTGAATGATTATCACCAATGAAGAGTAAACAAGTCAGCAGATAAATATAAAGGAAGTGTTCCTCCAAATGACAGTCTATTGTGTGGCTGTCTGCACGCACATCATACATGAAGAAACGCAAGATACTACACTAAAGTCACAGTATATTCAACTTCCCCTACTGACTAAAGTTTCATGGTACATTCTAACTTCTATTAAAAAAAACCAATATTCCAAGCTGCCACACAAACAATAATCAAACAACTTTACCTCTCGAGAGGGCCACCAAATTTCTTGTAACTCTTGATAAACCTAATAACAGAAAATAATTTTACCATTTAAATATATGCTTAACAAATAACATTTGTTTTAAAGTTGCACTGATACAATTGTAAATCTCAGTCTAATGCTACATGGACAACGGGGGAAAAAAGCATAGAGAAGGCAGAGCAGCTTCATACACTCGGATAACTCAAATAAAATCAGTTTTATGGGTTTAAGAACCGATATAAATAAAACAATAGAAGATATAATTTATTTGAGAAATCAGTTTATTAATTTCACAAGACTGAAGACTCCGCAGCTGTATGTATCTAAAAATGAAAACTGAATGTGGATTTACAGTAAATGAAGATTTCAGACATCATGTTATACGTTAGTTAAACGGTTACTAAAAAGACCAACCTCCAACAGGTAACTGGAAGATTTAGGAAAACTACATAAAAGATACTCTCTGTTCAAATATCTAAGCAATGGAAAGAAACTGGAGATACTTGGAGGAGAACAGAAATTAAATAGAATTTTTTTTTTTTAATTGAAAAAAAAAAAAAAAAAGAAGAAAACTTCCGCAACAACAAAATTGCTTGTTCAAGCACAAGGATAGCCTTAAAAAAGTACCAATTTGCCTCGCTGCTAGATGAGATAAAAAGCCAAAAAGGATCTTTGAAGTTATTCCTCTAAAAAAATACTCTGAAGACTTTACAGCAATTTAGGGAAACATGCATACTTCAATTTCAGAAGCAAAGCAGCATTTCACAAAACCAGAAATGATAACCAAAAGAATTCCTCCTCTTCCTCCTACCAAAACAATACTTCAGCAAATATTTAGCATATACGGAAGGGACCAATGATAACACAAGTTTCAAATAGGATTTTATATTTTCTTCGTTTTAAAAAAGCAGGATGTAACAATTCAATTATAGAAGTTTAAAAAGAAAACAAAATTCAATCAAATTGTTTCATTTGTCACCAAAGAGATGTAACACAGTCTTTGAGCACTGCAGATTTTCGATAAATTGGTGGAAACCAGATCATTTTGCTTGTTTATTTTTAATGGAAAGTTCTCCCCTTGTAAAATCACTGTCAGTAATTATTCAGTGAAATTACTGCCTTCATAGGCTGTAGGAACTAAAAAAATTAAACCAATTTTGTATATTTTTCAAACATAATTTTATATCTCATTAAAATGGGTTCAAATTCTTGCTATAGCAGTTCACTATGTCAGCACCACAAGGTAGAAACAATAAATGTCTAGAATAAAAAGATTTCAAACAACTTCAGGAAAAACATTACCAGCTGTAGTTTCCAGATTAATAATATTATTATTAATTAAAAAAATAGTAATTTCTTGTTCCTTTAAATATGCATGTCCTCCCATATCTTACCGCCTTATCTCTGCATCACTAAATCCTTTAATATTTTCTCGAGGAATAGTTCGTGGTCTTCCACGTTTTTTTGGCCTTTTTCTTTCTGAGATGGAGTCACTATCAGATCCAGAGTATCTTCTACTTCTACTGCGTCTCCCTTCGCTGCCATTGAAGCTAATCTGGAATTCCAGAGCAAGCAAGCTATGTAAGTAACAAATATAAGTAAGTTTTACCTGCTCTGTCAAAAAAATGTGTTCAGAAAAGGAAAAAAAAATCCCAAAAGCAACAAACTACACCAAAAGCAACACAGAACTACAATTCAGTCAAAACCAAGAGACACCTGTTTTGCACAGTTTCTCATTCTTGGAAGCATGTATATTTCTTCAAGTTCTTTTTGTCTTTCCTCCTCTTCTATTCTTCGCCTCTGGACCTCCGGAATGATTTCTTCCCAATTTCTTGAATTTCTTTCTGGTTCCAACTCAATATCATCTTCATCCATATTGGAGAAGTTGGCCACCTTGTACATCAAAACATATACATTTTAATCAAATCAATACATGACACAATTAAAAAAAAACGAATTAACTTCTATTTAAGGAAAAACTGGTTACAGATCCCACATTTTATGCATTTATACATATAATATTTACATATTTTATCTGTTTATATATATGCTATTGTTTTATAAGATATATATTGAATTTATAAATTCAAAATGTTTCATGAAACAGTGTCTAATGAAAGTATTTTTATTCATTTAGGAAAGACAGACTCCTTTCAGCATGGGCTAAGAAGGATACAAGGAGAATCACACCCCTCATACCTCTGTGATTGTGGTTTAACTTCCTTCAAATTGGGCTAACAACATTTAAATGCCTGATTTAATGTGAAACTATAATAATATAAAATTAACCAAACATTAATACAATGCAGATATCAAAATATGTTGGGAATGAGTGATTAGCAGGAGAGCTATTTAATCATCTCCTGAACTAAACAAACATATCATGCTCTGCACTTTTTTTTTTCCCCACACACAATATTTTTAACTGATAACACTTGAAAAATACCTGGCATTCCAAGTTTATTTTGCGGCTAAAAGCAACTTGGAGAAATGATCAGCAAAGAAACACAAAGAACACATTGCATTTATTGATACTATAAGCTGCTTAATAACAAAGACAGTAAATAAAACACAAAATTAAAATTCTAGTCATTAAGACATTCATAAACACATCTCATTTTATTATCAAAATACATAATATATTTCTAATAGTTTATAATGATGGTAAGGTATGAGGTATAGGCAGAAAACCATTTTACCAGGAAGTGATACAGAGTTGACTTACTGAGGCATCTATTTCTGAAGAATTAAGAGATAGATACATAGAAGAGAAATACCACTGTTTCAAAAAGGAAATATAATTATGGCAGGAAGGAGGGAACAGAGCCATACCTTGAACTGCGAAAGCAATTCATCTCCTACAGTTAATGGACCTGGCTCATTTTCCCGAGTTTCAGCCCTCTTCAATATTTCATCTATATCCATTTCCTGATGATAAAAAAAAAGTTTATCTTTACAATTAAATAATTCATACATATTTTCAGCTGTTTTATCTACCTAGTCCAGAAGCACTACTTACTTGAGGCTCCTGTTCTTCCCCTTCAGGTTCTTTAAAAAGTTCCTCAGCACCAAACTTCAAAATTGCCGACAACTCCTCCTTATTAAAAGGTGTTGAGCTGAAATAAATAATGTTTCAGGAAAAACGTTTTAACTTACAAACTTGGAAAAGTTCTCTATAATCATGAGTCAATTAAGCTTTCTTCTTACTATTAAATATAAAGTCTTTGTATATTTGAGATATGTATTTATTATGCAAATAAAAATCTACAAAGACTTTGCGCCTTCTGTTTGGCCTTTCATTTACAAATGCAATATTCTTAAGGGTAAGTTAGTATAGGAACAAACACAAAGGTACCTTGAAGGAGTAGAGCCTGTATGCAACACAGTTTTCCCTGTAGTGTCCATTCTCTGAATTACTAAATGATCTAATACCATCTTTTTCTTAGCTCGTTCAAGAATATCTTCTTCTACTGATCCTTTTGTGACTAGTCGATAAATATTAACCTATGTGTATTTAAAAAATAAAAAAATTCAAAAGCAGAAATCTCAGTCTTCATTACATAACTTCTGAATTTTTTTCATGGGTTTCAAATATGAAATACTAATTTAATAACATTACTACAGTCTTTACAGAAATGTTTTATAAAGCCCTAATAAATTGTCTTAGACCTTTCTTTATAAACTTCAGTGACTTGGCACATGCATTGCCAGAGGCAATAATGTCATATTTCTAATTGTCGCTGTATGTCATCTGTAAGAAGGAAAGAATCCTCTTGAGAACTAGAATATTTAAGCATTGGGGATATGCCTGATGTAGAAGTTATTTTGTAGAATGACATTCATACCAATGAATGTAAGACAAATTGACAACTCTTCTCCCTCTCCCACCCAAATACCACAGCTGCCATATTATTTCTTCCTGTATGGAGACTTAGGAAAAAAGAAATTAGCATTACTAACATTTCTGGAGATATGCAGAAAGTTAGTTATTCTCAAAAAATACATGAGGACTGAATGGTGCAGACAGAGGGTGGACAGCTGATGTACAGAACTGTCTTTCAGGTCTGCAGCTTAAACTGAGTGTGTTTACCTGTTTCTTCTGTCCAATTCTATGTGCTCTAGCCTGTGCTTGCAGATCATTCTGTGGATTCCAGTCAGAATCAAATATAACCACCGTATCAGCAGATGCCAAGTTGATACCTAATCCTCCAGCTCTGGTAGACAGTAAAAAGCAGAAGTCCTGAAATCATAAAGTAGGAAACAGTTTTATATACAATACTTGTATATTCCTAAAGGAACCAACATACTTTACAATTTACTTTATGCAGTATGTGGTGCTACCAAATCCATAACTGCTCTATGCTTAAAACTTCTTGAAATATAGAGCAAATGCTGATTACCAATTACTTTCATAAAGCTACTGACTTCTCAAGTCAGTTTAAAGGAAGCAGTGTCCTAGATGACCATCACTGAGCAAGACATCCCAACAAAACCAGACTGGCCACAAAAATACCAAATCTTACTGTCAAAGCCTTCAATGTTACAAAAACTCTTTCCCACCCTCCCTGCCCCAAGCCCTGGAAGACTAAACAGTCATGTCAGAGTAGGGAAAGCACTTGAGCCTAAGACATAACCGATTAAGAGGCAAAAGCAAAAATCTTCTCCTAAGTTCAATGCTGCTCAGCATATTCATGAGCAATATGAAAATGGTAAGCAGCAAGGAGAAAAAACCCTGTAGGCAATATAAACTTATTGAATGAGTCTTTCATAACTATGAAAGACTGTGGAAGGATATTGAGGCATAGAAAAACAACATATGAAATCCAAGCTCAAGTAAAGCAGGTTAAAAAACCCCAACCAAACCAAATTTTCAGTAGTACAGTTACAGGGAACAGTAACCATTACAATAAAGAAAGAGTTAAAGATTTCCAGGTAGCCTGTAGCTCAGTAACACAAAAACTCCAAAAAATCCACCCCAAAATATTATAAAATTTTAGGAAACAAAAAATAAAACTGAGAGCATTCTTCTTCTTGCTGCACCAATGCAGACTTTGCCTCAATTTTAGAAATGGATAAATTCTTCTTTATCTCAAAAAATGTACAGTGTAACTGCCAGGATTTCAGAAAATGCCAACAATGTCTATGAAAGAAATTTGAGAGTTAGCTTTTGTATTTTAACATGGAGTTTGGTACTTCTCCCTCCACAAAGCAGAAACAAGCTCAGCAGCAACTAACAAATGCTATCTTCAAATACAAATTAAACTAAACCAAAATCAATGACCAACCAACCTCCACTCCCTCAAATCTGAGAGTGTAGGACAAAAGATTTAAACGAATCCAACAGTATGGAATGACATGCTTAATAGGAGTGCATAATAAGGTACAAATACTCCAGTTCAGAATCTAAAAGAATTGTAACAGACGCCTACCTATTCACTGGTTGCTCACAAAGAATTGCTAGAAATCAGTACTTTATTTCTTCCATGGCATGCAACAGGTGTGAACAAATAAAGATAACAGGAATGATATTGGAAACAAGTAAAATATAATTGTTTGTGCAAGGATATATAAAGTTAGTTCTGCCCATTGCCGAAGGATTTTTGGGTACTACCTGCTTAAGTTCAGCACTTTTGTAAATATTACTAAATTCTACAGAGGAACAAAGCTGGGGTTAAAATTCTGCAGCATTTATAGAGCAATCAGCTGAACTTTCCTAATTTATGTGGTATCTACTTAACATCTTCTTAAAAAAATATTACATAAACCTTATACTCTAGGCAGTAGCAATGAATTTCCAACCTTACTGATATATTCCTCACTTTTTTCAACTCTCCTTTTTTGTGCAATGTCTTTTGATACTTGGGAAAAAATAAAACAGATTCCCCAGGAAAAAAAATACTGTACCTCTGACCCTTCTGCATTAAAATGATCCAGTGCTTGTTTCCTCAATTCCCCTTTTATTGATCCATCAAGTCTCTAGAGAGATTGAGAACTACAGTTAAAAAGTAATTTTACACTGTACTCAGTATCAGAGCAATTTCAATTGCCAGATGCCAAACTGTTATGTGAAGGGAAAAAAAAAGTAAATGAACAGCTCACATAATTTTTAGTTCATCTGTCTCACTTCAAAATAACATTCATCATAGAGCCAGTCCCATTCTAGAAAAAGGAGACATTTTCATCCACCTTTTTTTAATCAAAGGGGTAAAGGCCACATAATCATAAACAAAGCTCAAAGGGACTGCTGAGGGTCACCTTGTCTAAATCTCCTGCTTAGGCAGGGACAGCTAAAGCATGCTGTCCAAGGTCATGTCCAAGTAGCTTTTGTACCTCAACAAGAAACAGAAATTTCATAACCTCTGGAAAACCTGTTCCACTGCTTTGAAACCGTTACATTAAAGAAAAAAAAAATTCAAGATCAAAGCTTCCTAGCATCTATTACCAGCAAGTTTCTTACCTGAAATGGAAATTGACGATATTTCAGATATTCTGCCAGAATGTCCAGCATCCTTACCATCTGTGAGAAAATCAGGACTCTGTTGCCACGTTCTCGCAGACGAATCAATAGCTTGTCAAGAAGGATTAGTTTCCCACTGCTACGTATTAAATGCTACAAAAACCAATACATTGCAAAACAAATTAATTTCAACACTAATACACACTGGGGTAAGCTGGAGATCCATCTGAGATTTGCCTTTCTTTCTGTTACTGTGGGCAGAAAAATAAAAAGCAAATTCTGACATTCCTGAAGAATTTTACAACTTAAAACATCCATACAATAGTATGTAATTAAAACTGGGCACATTTATTTACTCAATTCTCTGTCAATTATTCAGTTCTAATTAAGAATCAAAAAATATTTCACTGTAAAAACCCAAGATACACATTTTATGGAAAACCTCTTTTTCCTTAATATACTTCAATAAGACTAATGAACTGCCAAGGAACTATAAAATTTCGTGAAAATTGCAGACGTAAAACCTCTCTTTTCTTTTTTTTAATTATAAGGTGACACTACCTGTAAGGCCTCCTGTTTATTATAGAATTCATTATCATCTGGTGGTTTAATGAGGTAGCAATGGTTGCAACACTTCTTGAGTTCCATCATGATGTTCAAAAAGCCTGAGGTACTGCCTTTTGAACCTTTGCTAAGGGCTTTATAATTCCTGGTTAAAATCCACCTAGGAAATAAGATGTACAATATTAGTAAATTCTAACTGTATGTGGAAGTAAGATAGATCTAGCTTAAAGATAGTTCAAAATATGAACAAGCTGAAGGAAAAAAGCATCTCCCAAAAGAGTATATTGATATGCCAAACAAAATAAATATGCCAAACAAAAGAAACTACATAAATAGACATTAGACCAATGCAATTCCTGAGCCCTTGCTTCACAGAATTTTATAGTGAAATCCTATCAAAGCCCCAACTTCCATAAAGTACACAAATCACTGTAATTCGGTAAATTGTACATAGACATATCACTGAAACAGCAGAATATACAAAGAGTTGGTACATACTTGTAGTATTGCTTCTGCAATGCACTCATTTCCATCCTCAGAATTTGCTCAACTTTAGCAGGCAAAGACTTTTCTACATCTTTTTTAACTCTTCTCAGCAGAAATGGTTCAAGTTCTTTGTGAAGACTTGCATAACCGCACTCTCTCCCTTTGCCATGCTCCTCTTCAAAATCTTCCCATGAAGAAAACCTTCAACATAAAAAAGTGTAAGCACAAAATAGTGACATTCTGTGAACACCCTGATGAAGCAAAATTCAGGAAGAAAGGTAACACAGACACAGAACATGTATACATGTATACACAGTATCCCAGATACTGTGCCTGTAAATAGAATAATGGCATTTTCCAAAAATGTCTACAGAATGAAGACTTCTGATTCCACAATGGAAATGCAATGGTCTTCTTTTTCTGCAAGGACACTTGTCTAGATGGTTGCAGAAAAGTTCATTATTATATTTTATCAAGACAGCATAAAAAGCCAGCTCCACATCCAGAGGGTGCGCAAGAGAACAAGAATATACTTAAAAAGTGTCTTGCAGCTTGTATGGTCTAGATCATGTGCAACTATTGTCTGTACTAACAGACTTGGAGAATGGAGTTTATGATCAAACAAATGAATAATGGCTACACAACCTCAGTGACTCTCCATGAAATGTTTTGTATAATCCATAGCTCAAATTAAGCAGAGCTATGGTGCTTGGGATTTACAAGATGTCTGACAGGAATACTGTGCTTTCACACATGAGCTCTAGTTTACCTTAGGTTTAAACAAGTCAGTACAAAATCAGGTCAATGCAATAAGTTTACTGTATTCAAAACACATGGGAAAACCAGCTATCTGATTGAATTACAGGATATTTGGCATCTTGACACAATTTGTTTTCATCAATAGTACTAACATATGAAAAATTTAATTCTTCTTCCCTAAGAGCAAATCTATATGGTTTTTCTCTTAGTCTAAGATGAAGCCTTTTTCCCAGGTTCTAACCCATACATCAACCCATCACTTTTGCTAAAATGGAAAAAGGTGACATCTGCTACTAGCATTACTTATCTAAAGCAGCATCAAAAGATACATGTATTTACTTTATGTAGGATATTTAAGCTATCTTTCAGTACAATTCCCTACTTCTACTGATTCTCACATCACTTTGCCATAAAAAAACTTAACGGAAAACTCTTTCTTACTTTTCTGGCATGATGAAGTGGAGTAAAGACCAAAGCTCTTTGAGGGAGTTTTGCAGAGGTGTTCCAGTAATAAGAAGACGATGGTTAGACTTAAAGTCTATTAAAGTTTTGTACAGAAGAGAGTCATCATTTTTTAAACGATGAGCTTCATCAACTCCTATGAATGCCCAATTCAGACCACCAAGGAATGACTTGAAAAGGAAATGGAGAAGGGGGGAAACATTATTCAAATCAACACATTACATGATTTTCCACATAATATAAACAAGCTATAAACCCAATAATTTCTTTGTTTATTTTAATAAAGTAACAGCCATAGGTTTTTAGTACTAATTATGGCTTTTACATTTCCAGGTTCAATGAAAAGCTGTGTAGTCATCCTAAGAAAACATTTATTATTTAAAAAAATTTCCAGAAGTCTGACCCAAAGTTTTTAAAATGACAGGAAAAAAAATCATTATTGACTTCTTCCCATACAAACAAATGAACTAAACAAAGTCAAGTGATTCTTGAATATCTCTATCAATTTTCACATACTGTTAGAAGTATTAACAATAACTCTGTGTGCTCTCACTTCAGAGGCAGTATTAATACATGTGCACACACTACTGTATGCAAATATCACAGAAAAACTATATGGGATTTCCTAGTTTTGTATCCCATTTGGGATTAAGGTTCTGTTAGATTCTGTTTCAGTTCCTTCATGGTGGTCTGCAAAGAAGCAGAGCATGAAGCTGAGAGGAGATCATTACAGCAATGAGACTCTCAAGCAAACTGAAGAAAATTGTTACCCACCTTACAAAATGGAAAAAGGCTGAAAGCCTCACCACATGTATGTAAAATCCGGAAGCGCTTAAATAAGAAAAGACCCCCAAGTAACAAAAACCAAAACCCCAAACTACACACTGTCATAGCAAAAACTATCAGACTCTCCATAAATTTAATGGGCCATAAATCAAATATATGCAAGTCCCATAAATCAAATATATGCAAGTCTAAAGGGAATTATTCTATGCTGGTGAAATTATTTTTGTCTCCTCACAGAAGGGTAATTACCTTATCCTTTAGCAAAATTTCATATGTTGTTAACAGTATGTTAAATTTCAATCGTTTGGTCTGTGGATGCATCCATTCATGAGTTCTTATCTACAAAAAGAAACAAGTAAACTATAAGCTGCAGAAAAAAGGTCTTGCTGACTGGAATAAATTTAAATACTGCAACAGTGTAGATATTTATTAGCATAAAGCAATATGATAACGGAACAGAAGGACAACACACATATATGTAACATTTATATATATGTAACATATAAATTTATATACATATTAACATATACATTTTATACGTAAATATGTACATATGCATATGCACACACACATATATATATATATATATATATATATATGTGTATACATACATAAGCATTTATACAGACAAGAACTTTTTACTTTAATGGGTAAGATCAATAACATTAACAAACCGACAACCTTTCAGGAAATAAAGTAATATCATGACTGGCGTTCTTATATACTAATTTTCACTATATCCACCTAAATAATCACATGGGAGAAGGTAACTGGTTTTCAAATGCAAGACAAATTTTTTAATTCTGTCCACTATTAAGCAGAAAGGAAACCTCTCATACACATTTACATGAGATCAAAATCCAAGCCTTCAATTCACATTTTAAAGACACAGGGCTTCAGCAAATATTTGCTCTGTCCCAACCAAAATGTTTGAGATACGCAGATGATAAAAATATGAAGCATGTCTTGTTTATGTACAAGACTTTCCAACGACAAGGAGAAATACTCACCATATTTCTACTAGTTATGTCTCCTAAGTAAACTACAGCATTCATCTGAGGAGCCCAGGTTTGAATCTCTCTTTGCCAAGACGTCAAGGTAGAAAGTGGCACAACCAACAAAAAAGGCCCATACAATTGATGCTCGTGAAACAGATAGTTCAGAAAAGAAATTGTTTGTATTGTTTTACCCAGACCCATTTCATCTGCAAGAATACAGCTATTCCCTCTAAAAAAAGAAGACAAAAAAAAAGGAAAGAAAGCTATTTAGGGGACATGTGGAGATGGGGAAGGTTTGGATAAAAAGTAATCATTATCTTTTCAGCACAAAACCCAATCATAACAGTTTTCAAGATTTTACTACTATACATTTTGAAGACATTTATTTACATTGTTTTTCCATCAAAAGATTTCCAATCCCTCCTATCCCCTTGAATAAACAAAAAGGTGCAAGTCATCCTCCTGAGGCTAATTTTTAAATTTTAACAGTAATGTTGACATTCCATAAATGTTTGTTTGGCTTTTCTCATTTTACTGTTTTAGGTCTGTTGGTTGTTTTAAAAATATTACTTATTCCATTGAAACTAAAAGCAAAGTAATGACACATTTTAGCTGTTTTTTGTTGAGAATGGCCAAGAAATTATAATTTTGGTACTACTTAGAGCAAAACCAGTCCCTTCAAACCTCTATTTTGAGCTTACAGTGTGGAAGTTTCTGACTTTAGAAAGAAAAAAAAAACACCCAACAGAAAAAAACATTTCAATACTTTACACATGCTTGCAATTTACAAACAAAATTGAGACTCCTTACTTGCACCATGAGTGAGCAAGCCAATTCAACCCATTTAACTGATAATCTCTTAATTCTAAGCTTTCGTGTCCTCCAATGTAAGATGGTTGTTTTTTTAGTGCAACAAACCGTGGCCTTTGTTTTAGAACCTGTGAAAAGCAAATTGATCATCAGTCAATGATTGAACTGTAAGTGAAATTACCTAAAGATCTTCCTATAGAAAAAGTAACAGGAGGTATTTACTAGCTCATCAAGTCTAGTTTTTATCTATCAATGTAAGCCAGGCCATATAAAAACAGCCAAGTAATTAGCAAGTTGAAACTAGTTTGATTGCGAATCTAAATGTCACAACATGAGTGACATTAACTCAGTCAAAGTTTTCTTTTAAAATAAACTACAATACTAAACAAATCCATTTCTGAATGTTACTAAAAATGCAGGGGACTGGCATGTACAAAACCTACCCTCAGTAGTGCTATTGTCCATACATCCTCCTATACATCATTATTGGTATTCTGAAAAAACTTTCAAAAATTCATAATATGTATTCGATATGTGGATTAAAAAAAAAAAAAACATTAAAAAAAAAAAAAAAAATCACATTTTTACTACTGCAACTGATGTGGCAGCTTGAACTTGGCCAGGAGCCAAGCTGCCACCCAACTGCTTACTCACTTCCTACCTTAGAGAGACAGGAGAGAAATGAAAAAGTAAAAGTGAGAAAAAAATTGTGGGTCAAAACAAGGAGTCTACTGGGTGAAGGCAAAACCACCCAGTTTAAAAAAAAAAAAAAAAAAAAAAAAAAAAAATCCCACAAATGACAGAATGAGTCACACATCAGTTCACCAGCAGACTGATGAACAACAAATCTCCAGGCAGCCCCTGCTCAGCCCACTCAGTTTATTGTTGAGTAAGACATTAAACGGCACCAAGCATCTCTTTAGTCAGCTGGGGTTCAGCTGTTACTGGTGTGCTCCCTCCCAGCCTACACATGGCGGGGATGACACAGAGAGGGCACTGTGCAAGCACTGGTCAGTAGCAGCCAATATGTGTTACCAAAACCATTTGGTCACAAATATAAACCACAGACTGTAGAGGCTGCTATGAAGAAAATTAACCCTATCCTAATCTGATCCAGTACAACTGATTATAAATCCATTGTAAAATACCTACTCACCTTGCAATCTTTAAAGGGAGTGGTCTTGGATTGATTTCTGCTGAAATATTCATCAATGCGTGCCTGAAACTTTTTGGCAATGAGAGCTCCATCTTCCCAGCTACATTCAGAGTAAGGCAGACCCTGCCACTTACAATAGTAGTCTGGATAACCAGCAGCTGATTTCTGATTTGAATGAGCTGCAAAAATGCACCAGAGTTCTGATCACCATTCTACTTCTGCACTGTAGGAAAATATTTATTTTACGTAATAATACAACAGAAGCTAGACCCATACAGACAGCCTGAAACCTCTTCTCTTTACCTGAAGTTTTGTTTTGGATTAAAATTTTGTGATATCAATATTTTACATTTCTTAACTACAAATACAAGAGCACTGAGAACATACAGAATCCCTGACATTGATTTCTGTCCACAAGTTTGTAACATACCAATTATTCTTTCCACTATCTGGTATTGTTTATGTAGATCATCTGTAAGCTCCTGCTGGCAGTTGTAATATTCCACATCTTCTGGGGAAGCATTTTTCAGCCTGGAGCAGGAATTAATTCACAACACTTATTACACCATATACTTCTAAAACTAAGAAAGTTCAACACCTATAGCTCAGAATGTAATTATCCACAAATCTTGGCTGGATTTAAAAACTTAAAAATCCCTACTGCAAAATGGCTGCATCTGCCTCACCATTAATGACTGAAAATACTTATTGCTGAAAATTAGTATTCTCCATTAGTTGCTTGGCTAGTACAAGTGGTAGCTGTAGTAGCTATGTCTCCAGATAAGCAGTACACTTTACAGGTTATTTTCATGGAATAGTAGTCAGGGTGGCTCACTGCAAGAATACATCTAATGACTAGTTGCTAAAAATCCCACCAGCATTCATTAATTATATTAAACATATTAATAAAACCAGACACCAAAGAGGCGACTTTAAAATGTATATATTTCTTCATGGTTTTTATTCTCAAGCTTCAACCTCAGGTTTCAGCAAAGAAAACTGAATTTTTCAAAGTTACCTGAAATGGCTAATGCACCAAGAAAACATTGATCCTTGCAGCAATTCTTGAAGAAATCCAACCAAAGTATAATGGGAAAATTACCAAAAGCTACAATTTACTATTCATTTTTAAATACTACCTGTCTTGTTAAAACTCCATTTATACCATACAGACACATACACACACACACCCCCACATCCCCATCAGATTCAGAGAACTATGTTACTGGACCATGTTAAAGGGGCTTTGGCTTTCAAAGTTTTTGTCTTCCCATTGCACAGACACTCGAAGTTATATCCTCAAAACTAGGTAACAGATTTCAGAAACACAATAGAATACCTATGGTGTTACAGAATAAGTATCATAAAAAAAACAGATTCACCATCGTTTTGTTTCCTGATCCTTTTTCTTGTAATTGTCCAGTTTCTTCATTCCTTTAACATTTTGTTGCTTCAGTGTTTCCTCAGTTTCCCAAGTGTTATGGATGTGTGACCAACCTTTCCATTTAATAAGATACTGTACTTCTGCTGGCTCCTTTGATTTTTCAAACCCAGCATTTGGGTCACCATCTGCCTCAACTGCATATATTGTGGTTGCAGCACCTGTGGCTGAGAAAGAAACCACATCATATGCCTTGAGTAAGTGTGCACTGTCATAAGTTAACCAGTTAGAAATGCAGTAAAGTAATTGGTGGTAATTTTAGATGAGCATATATTTGAGTTATGTCTACTGCACTCATGTCATTACTATTATTTGAAAGATTATGATGTAGATATATTAAGACATGCACAAGTAGTCAAGAGAATAAAAGAGCAACCAAAACTTCTACACCTACCCTGCAATATCTTATCTTTCCTCATGAAAATTTTTTTTGTATTTCTGCATTTAAAGCAACCACTAGGGAATGCTCCACACAAACATTGCTTGTCATCTTCTGTTACACTATTCTTACCTCTGAGCATAAAAAAGATATCTGGTGTTATGTCTGATCAGCCTCAAGACATGAAAAACCTACTAACAGGGACACTCTAAATCTCCTTCTTCCTAAACAACTTTGTTGCTTGTCCTGCCTCTGTTATCTTACATTATAAAGTACAGACTGTATTGTAGCTGCAGCACTCTAGCAGCAGGAAACAGGCTCATTTTGGTGAGGACAGGTTACAGAATCACAGAATATGCCGCGCTGGGAGGGGCCCACAAGGATCATGGAGTCAAACTCTTAAGCCTGTATAGGGATCAAACCCATAGCCCTGACATTATTACCATCCAGCTCTAACCAAGTGGTTGATAAGGAAATGAGATCAGCAAGCTCTGGACCAGATAAACTCTAACAGAAAGGCAATGCCAAAAAAGCAGCAACATCATCTGTGCAGGAAGAATGAAAGCAGGTTAGTTTCTAAGGCTTTGACCACAGCAGTAACACCATACACTGGATATGAGATAGCATGGGAGAGGGAATTTGAGAGAAAAGAAGAGTACAAATTCTGACAAGGGTCAATAATTTAAGACATTAGGTATAAGAAATGGAGAAAGGCAGCTCTGAAGGGGGCTCAGCATTTGGGTGGGGTTTTTTCATGTGTTTGTTTAGATAATTAAGAGTAGTAGGGGAGAAGTGTTTACTTGGACAAGGAGCAGGCTGAGGTACTCAACAACTGCCTTCCCTCAGTCTTCACTAGCAAATGACTCAACCACACCAGAGGAAGAAAAGGCAGGAAGAGAATGGGAGAAGGAAGAATCACCCACTCCAGGAAAAGATTAGGTTTGAGACCAGTTAAGGAAACTGAAAGTGCACAAGTCCGTGGAACTAGTTAAGATACATCTACAGGTCCTGAGGGAAATGGCGGAGGAAATAACTAAGCCACAACCATAATCTTTGAGGTCACAGTGGTCCAAGGAAGTTCACACTAACTGGAAAAAGAGAAATATAAACCTCAGTTTTGAAAAAGAGAAAAAAGGAAGACCCGAGGCTCTGGGGTCCCCACTGTAAGAAGGATGTGGACTTTCTGGAGTACATCCAGAGGAGGCCACCAACATGGTAAAGAGGGCTGGAACACCTATGGTATGAAAAGAGCCTGACAATTGGGGCTGCTATCCCAGGCAAAAAGAAGGCTCTGGGGAGACCTTGCAGCACCTTCTAGTACCTAAAGGAGGCACTAAGAAGGCTGGAGAGGGACTTCAGACAAGGGCACATAGTAGTAGGACAAGAGGTAATGACTTTAAACTGAAGGACACTTAGATTAGGTATTAGGAAGAATTCTCTGCTATGAGGGGGGTGAGGCACCATAACTGGTTGCCTGGCTACACCCAGAGAGGCTGTTGATTCACCATGCCTGGAAGTAAGTGTTCAAGGCCAGGTTGGATGGGTCTTCGACCAAACTGGTGTAGTGGAATGTATACCTGCCAATGGCAGAGGAGTTGGAATTAGCTGATCTTTAAGGTCCCTTCCAACCAAAACCATTCTATGAGTCTATGATTTTAACTTGCAGACTCAAATACAAAGCAGAACCATTGCAATTTTAGATGCAATTTTTGTAGCCATTCCACACATTGTTTTCTATTTGTACTGCAGTAACTGAAATCATTATTTCAGTGGTTTAGCCTTACCAACACTTTCAGTGTTCAGACTACTAGTCAGCTCTCCCATGTAGTCTGCTTTCTCCGCTGCATTGTACATAATTTGTACTGATCAAGTACCACTGAACTGTACAAAGAGTGTCATAACACTATGATGTGCATTCATGCAATACAGAGCTATCTTCCACCTGATTTTTATCTTCTACTTAGGTATGCAATTTTTCTGTATTCTGCAATGCTTAGAAGGCAATAGAAGCATTCTTATTAATAGAAAAGGTGAAACAGTATGACTTGTTTGTAACTTTAAAACTACTGCTTTTTAACCTATAGATGAGAATATGCATTGAAGTTGCACCATGATCTTAACAAGGATTTTAAAAACACTTAAAAAAAAAAAAATACCTCCTTTACGGCCAACTCGACTATCCATAAATTTCTCTATAGTTTCAAATTCATCTTCTTCAGGTTGTGGAACGTCTTCTCCACAAACTTCTAGCAAATCATCAGAATCTGTCTTGGTTTCTTCAGCTTCTTTGTAACTAATGTTGACTGTCGCCTGGCGACGAGATCCCCTCTTATCATAATCATCGTCATCATCCTCCTCCTCTTCATCATCCTCTGAAGAATCAAGTTGCCTCTTTTTTGGTCCTGCACTCTTTTTCCCACTTTTTGGCTTAATTCTTCAAGACAGTAAAGTATGACACAACGATGTTTCAATGGAGGCAACAAGAGGTTTTCTGCATTGTTTTCTGAATACATGCATTTAATGAATGTTCAATTACTCTGCTTTCATTTAAAGCAGATAGGAAAAGGTATACAATAGAAAGCATTAATATATTATCATATTATGTATATTAAAAAAAACAGGTGTTTTTTCTCTCAGTAAGTATACTACAATTTTCAGTTGCATGCATAGTAGTAGTAAATACTCAACTGTTTTTTAGAAATAGTTTAGAATAGAGCATTCAAATGCCCAGCTTCTTACCTGGTTGGAGGTTTCCGGCTTTTGACCTTGTTTTTTGGTTCATAGTCAGATTCACTCTCTTCACAGCTGCTTTTCTCTCTGTCTTCCTCCGATTCAGAATCTGAACCTGTTCCTGACATTGACCCTGATCCTGACATTTGCCAATCTTCACTGTACATTATGAAAGACAAAACACTAATTTCATGTTGTTGCATTTTTTAGAACAGTTATTCACCCAGGAGGGATCTGCTGTAATTTCAAGACTCTTCACAGAAATAAAAATCTTCTAACACTTATTTCAATTGATGAGACAGAAATTTGTCCTCAGTGAATACTAGGTAAGTTAAAAAATGTCCAATGGCATCAAAGGGATTTGGACTAAGAGGTAGATTTAAAATCTAATACAACAACAAAAATCTGGATTTCTATATAAATTTCAGCATGAAAAAATGAGTTAACATGACATGTCAGAAAACAAGTCTACCTGGTAAGACATTCGTCAGAAGTTAAACATGTTCAAATCATAAAGTCCAAATCATAAAGTTCAAATCACAAAGTTATGATTTGAACATGTCTAATATAAGACTCTGGAGAATCTCATATTGTCTAATGCCTATGGTCTCTGTGGCCCATGTGAAGAATCAGCAACTTTGACACAAGAATTGAAAAATAACAGAGGGAGATTTGAGAAGTGCAGAAAACCTGAACTGCAGCAACTAGTGAGTGGCATTGGCTCCCAAAAGCTTCCACTAAATTCTCACATCAGTGCTTCACAGCCAAGCAAGGTACCGTGAGTAAGACACTTCTGACTGAGTAGCAGGATTCCTTGGTTTCTGCTTAACTGAGATTTTTTACTTTGTGACAGAAAAGATGAGGTACAGTATCTTGATTCAAACTCTGACTTTATACAAGAAAATTCAATCTTAATAGTTTAAATAATAATTTAATAGAGTTATTTAATATCAAAACTATAGTAACTTTTAAGCATGTCCAAGAAAAGGAAAAAAATGAAACAAAAAGCAATCCCACGAAAATCCAAAAGATAAGCCATCTGGCATTAACTAAGGGATTCTAACTTGAATTTTCTTTGAGACAATCTATTTAAGTAGTTTCCTACATCTACAAGAATTTTTATGGAGGGCCTCCAACTCAAAAGTAAACTGAAACAAAGTATTTTAGAAATAAAAGCACTGATGAATGTTTTCAAACAATATTGCACACTTTTTTAGTGTGATAGAGATGCTCATTTTTAAATTACAAAATTGGAAATGAAAGATCAAGACAAATTAAGAAGCGAACAAGCATTTCAAGAGTGAGGAAATCAAACATAAGTTACAAGCATCTGTCTCTATGAAAAAAAAGTGTGCTATTACTTAGGAAAATATCTTACTCTTTATGTGTTTTCTTCTTGGTATCACTGGATGAGTCATCTGCTGAATCTTCACTACTTGAGGAGTCCTGCAGGGAAATGAAATAAACCAAAGCCAATTAATTTTCACAAAAAAATTATGTAAAAATCTTCTAACAAGTAGATTTTGAAAAGATACATCAGTTTCCACTTTCAAATTTGAGGCATACTATTCGTATTTTACCCTCTTCATGCCTTTCAATTTAGTTGTTCGAATACTGCTATTGTTTTTGTATTTATCCATCTATGAATACCTTGTGCCAATGCTGCTCCAGAGAACACCACATAAAACTCCCATCTTAAAAAATCAACATTGTGCCCACATAAAAACAGTCATGGTGTAAGCTGCTCCACATTACTCAAGATGATGTCTCTGTATAATTCTAATGAAATCTCCTACCCTCAAGAGCTTTCCCACCTTTCATATCTGTTCACATTAAAACACCAGTTTAAGACAATTCTGAGAATAGCATATCCCTTCTTTCTTTACACTAGAAGAAAAAACAAGAACCCTCTTAAAGCTAGGTTTTCTTTATGTCACTCTCATTGTCTTAAACTTAGTTTAGAATAATTTTTATCCTGAAAAGTATCTTTCTGGAAGAAAGAGCTAAACAGGTGTAAATTAACATTTTAATGATATGTGACTAAGTTTTCTTTTTAAAAGATGAGCTGCTAAATCAGACAAAAACAGAAATTCAACCAAATGAGTGTGACTACATTACAAAGTCTTTGTAATACGGGAAAAAAAGACAGCTTTACAAATAAATTACATTTCATAGTTCCAATTAGTGCTCTTAAAAGATATTCCTACTGTGAAAAGTCAGTATTTCTTTAGCTTACGATTTAGGTTTTGCAACACAGGCCTCATTCTTAAAATACAAGAATTCTTTTGCAGTGACTATTACAAGACGTGCAAAAATTGGTTTTCCACTTAATATGGAATTTCTGAAAACTACAGCAGCCATCTTTTCCAAAAACACATTGAAAAAATAATTTAGCATTTTTACTTGTCTTTACAATAAACTCAAGAAGCCAGAAATACAATGTAAGTCAGTGTGGTTTGAAAATTTTGTCTAGACAACACAGAATAGCTACCTAAAAAAAGCACAGAATCAAGACTGCTAAAATTTTGTAACAACTCACTTGGAAACAAGTAACCAGAGGTATCTTTACATTTCTGCATAAAAATGTCAGTTATTTGAATATTAACTTTACAGACTAACCCCAGGCTTCTATGCACACTCAGAGAATATGAATTTGCTCCATGTAATTTTACTGCAATGTGTAAGACAATGAGATAGCAATGTGTACATTTTAAAAATTATATTAATCACCTCTTCTGAAACACTGTCTGATGAGGCTGCCTTTTGTTGTTGCTGCTTCTTGAGTACTCCTGATCTTTGCACGGCAAGTATACTTGGACTAGACTTCCAAAACTAAACAGGAATAGAGATGCAAGAGTCAGTCAAAGGTATTGAAAATCTCCAGTTTACCACATATTTACTTTTCCTAAGTAGCATCTTAATTTTATCAATTAAAATATTTCACTACAAAAAAATTCACTACAGAACAGTAACATTAACTAACAATATCAGACAGCTTTTTAAAGTCGTAAGATTCCTACAAAACAGAATGTTATACGCTAATAACCAGGATAATTACTGAAACATGTTTAACCATAGTTGTGTAGGCAATTGTTAAAGCAAAACTTTGTATTTTTAAATTCACACAGATAAATTCTTTCAGACTGCTCAACTGCTATGATTTTGTTTCATACAGTAATAGTTAAACACATAGGAAAAAATTTAACAGAGAATCCTTAACAGTCTTCAGTTCTTAGTGTGTCTCATCTATAACTACCTTCATAAATATGGTATACCACTCCATAAACATGGGAGAGTGCATGTAATTCTGGCCCACTGGATTGAAGAGATTTCTCAACACCACTTTGTTCCTGCTTTTAGCAGACTTACTGATAAAGAAAGCTAACCGTATGTAAGCTTGAAATTTTTATACAATTATTTATAGATACAATGCAACCAAGCATTTGAGAAACAATGTAAAAACAGAATTCAGGAACAACAGTATGTGTTATCTTTCTCTTCCATAACTTTCAGTAAACTAGCACGTGCTTCTGTATGATGAAATTTAAGTAGCCTTCTAACTGAAAATACTTACAAATGTGAGAATTTTAAAAGCAGAAATTTAAATAATTATATGAGAAACTTTCCCAATGTTTAAGGCAGTAAAGTGCACCCGTTCACTAACCCAATCAAGCTAAAATCTAATTAAGAACACTTCATTACCTAATTTTTTTTAAATTGCTTTTAAAAATTTTTTTAGTATTTTCCTTGCCATGTTTTTAATATTTCCTTTGCCATTTCCTTGCCAAAGGGTTCATTTATGTATCTTGTTTACCTCAGATCCATCAACTTTTGGTGGTTTAGATTGAATTTGTTTCTTCTCTCTAGATGTGTCAGACTCTGATTCTGACTGAGTGCCTGACTCCGAACCAGAGTCAGAGTCACTGCTGCCTGACTGGCTGCTGCTTCCGTCACTACTACTTCCAGAGCTCGAACAAGATCCAGAGGCTGATGCTGATCCAGAATCATCACCTGATTGGCTGCAATGACAAGTCAGTAGGACGTTACACAACTGACAAAGTAGCAGGATTAAAAGAAAAAAAAAAGTCAACTTTACCTGTAACTCAACTGCTAAGTTACACCAGACAAATGGGTAGCACACAAATGGAGGCAGTTGACTAAATAAGCTGAGTTGAATAAAGCTAAAACTAAACAGTGAATAAGAATTTAAAGTGTAATTAGATACTCTAAGTGAAGCCAAAATAAAAATAAAGCAAAACCATTCAAATTAATACAGCAGTGTCACACAGGGGAATTAAAAGCAGTAGAAAGACTTGGTAGCCATACAAACTTGAGCTTCACCCCCTTCAAAATCCCTGCTTAGCGCAATCAAATACCATATTAGGTAATAGTTTAGTCTACTTCACAAAAGACTATCCAGTATTGTTTTCAATCTTCATAAAACCGTGGTAGTCCTTAAAACAAAACAAAAAGCTACACAGACTGTGGTCTTCTGTTAAAAGAGCAGCACAAACTTTTCCCATACAGACAACTCTGAATTTTTCAGGTGGTACGACTTCTGCCAAAGCACTTTCCTTGGCATACACTTGAGCTGTCTAAATTATTTTACCTGTATATTCATTTTTCATTCAGATTTAACATAATTAGAACACACAATAATTAAAAGTATTTCTTTTATAATTTTAGCATTTGTTTTTCACAGAGTAGATGAGTTTGAAACTTTAGTAAAATTCCTTACTAGATTAATACTATATTCCAAAGATACCATGAGAAAGAAACACCACATAGCAAAATAATTTCTAACTATGTACACACTGACACAAATGCTTAAAAACCAGAGTAAACATGAAGCTGGAACTGCAAATGTTAAAGCCAAAACTGTATCAAAGCCCAGCTGGTCTCTGCCATCAGGCTGACAGTCAGCTGGAGGTGAGGTGGGGGAGAGGGAAGATGATCATTTGCCTCAGAATATACTCAACTGTCTATTTTAGAACTGCAGAACAAAGCAAAATCACTCCTCTGCTTTTGCTGCCACCAACAAAACTGTGCCAGAAAAGAAGAAATGAAGCTATTCATTAACAGATCCCTGCAGAGTGCACCTCCATCAGCCATCTGCAACTAGCAACCAGGAAAATAAAGACCAGCAAAGCGAACACAGTGAAGCTTCCTTGCCCTGAAGGGCAAGACGTGGAGAAAAATGTTGCTACTACATTTGCTGAAAGGAAAGCTGGGAAACAAAAAGGCTGCTCCGAAATTTCCAATTTCTTTCATCAAAGTCTTATTTCAGGCATGGTGCTGTAACACAAACTCCACTTGCCCAAAAAGCACGTTACAGAATATGATGCTACAATATATGACCGGAGGTTAAATGACACCAGAAATTAATGACACTCTGATTGTCTTCCTAAGACAAGAAAAACTATTGTAATAGAGTTTTTGCATAAATATTACCTTACCTTAAATACTAGGTGAATCTCACCTTTATAAAATAATCATACTTCTCAGCAAAGCAAAGCGCCACAAATATATGGCAGAGAGACTACAGAAGGCAGCACTAACTGTAAATGGAGATATATAGAAGAAAACTCAGCATGGAGAGATACAAATAAATACCAGCCAAAGTTCCAGTCACAGAAAGCTACCAAAAATATGTAAATCCTACATAATCTTGAAGGAGGGGAAAGGAAGCAAGTATCTTCATGCAGGACAGGCTTGCTCAAAGAGGACATTAATAACATGGATTACAATCAAAAACTTATGCAAAACACTACGCCATATGGATGGCAATTAAGTTAGCTTTCCATATAGTAAAATAATTCACACATACTAATACAGTGCTAACCATAGGTTTAACTGCATACAGAGACAGAGGCAACCAAAACAAAGTGCCTGTTTTCTAAGGTAGCATGGGGAAACTAACACAGGAATAATACATCTTGGTCAACTTGCTAACAGTGTAAACTAGACAGAAAAAAGAATGATGGAGAGATAAAAGAAAATACAAAAAAAATTAGTTTACTTAGATACATAAGCAAGAATTACACTGATTAGACAGAATCACAGAATCATCAAGATTGGAAGAGACTTTCAAGATCATGCAGTGAACCCAGCATTATCACTGTAACTCCTAAATCACATCACCCAGCATCAGACCAAATGCCTCTTGGACATCTCCAGGGACAAACAACTGATGGGAAATTTTAAGTTGTTTTATGTTCTTCACAGGAAATGAGTGTAAGTTCAAAACCAAAGGGACTGAAACAGGGAAAATAAAAGTCTAGTGGATAACGCTACTTGCTGTAGAGCTCAATGCAAAAATAAAACCAGCTAATGCCAGATCTTATTATTTACTAAGGGATCAGCTAACTATCATCTAAGGTCTCTGTTAAACAATACCAACATGTCAACATGTGGATATTGATGTAGATAACACAGTACTCAAAGAAAAGAACACGGGCTCCTTATCTTGCTAGCTAGTTCTCATCAAAGCTCTGAGTCTGGTAATGAATTTCCATTAGGCTTATAAGGACCAGCAAAGTAAGAGCTATTCCATAATCCTTGTTTCTCAAAATAAATTGGCCCGATTTGGAGAAGAGCAGCCTAATACAACTCAACTGCATCACAACTCACAGTAACATCTGACAAAGAGTAAAAATCTTAATTCAACCACATTACTAATAAATGCAAGACTACAGAACAAACCTGCATGTAGAAATAAAAGAAATGGGGAGAGAAATTACAAGAAAATTACAAGAAATCACAAGAAGAAAAAACAAATAATCAAGTTCACCACAACCGATTTAGAGCTGCCCTATATGATACCACGTATGAAGGACAATGTAGGATCCCTACCAGAGATCAACATATGGTACACAAAACAGAAAAAAATAGTTATATGAAATTAAAACACTATAGCACCAATAATAACTTAACTAGGCTTTCTTATCCCACAGCGTCAAATCAGAACAAGGAAAGGGGAAAAGACAAACTGAGTAGCCAGAAATAATTTTACAACCAGGGTAACAGCAACAACTTGCTGAAACATTTATCAAAGTTTAGTAATCTATGTCAGTTTATATACATGCATAAAACATGTGAAATATAACTCATAAAAAGCACTACAGGAGTTCAAACACACAAGGTTAGTCTATGCTGGGAAGAGCCTACTTCAACTATAATCACCCAAATTAATGCAGTTCTGTGAAACTTGTGTGAACTACAAGTTCTGCCTGTGCACCACACAGTCCTGGATATCTTCATGGAACTACAGCATGTATGAAAAAATTAGGTAAGAATAACAAATAGGTTTTCATTTCTACTATTGACTTACCTGTTGACTTCTTTCCTGTTGACTTGCCACAACTGACAAGCTCTGAGGGCTAGGAAAGCAATGTTTCTTTTATCATGTACTTTCATACACTGTTTCAACCTGAAACTGGGAGGCACAAACTCTACAAAGATAGCACTGTAAGTCAGGAACCTAGAGCTCTTGTTTGCAAAGGAGGTAGAAAGTCAAATAATAAATAAGCTCTGTATAAAGACAAATTGCAGATCTTTAAAACAATATCAACAAGCAGCACTGCATAAGATGTAACACTTACAAATCCCTAATAGCTGCAACAGTCCATACATCAAAGGACTATCCTCCAGAGAAATATGAAGGATTTGAACCAACAGTTACAGAGATGGAGCGCATAAGACAAAAAACACACCTACAATAAGAAGTACAGGTTTAGGGCTCAGTTTTCAGTGTGTAAAGTATTTTCAATATTAGAGAGAAAATTAGTATTTTTCTTCCTATAAGTCAAGGATCCAAAAGAGAGCATGTTTATGCCAAGATCAAATTTTTATACACTTCTGGATGCATATTGTCGTTTTGCTTTCCCCATACGTAAAAAAAATTAAAATATTTGTCTAGCACTTCCAATGATAATTCTGGACCACAGTAGCAGTGAAAGAAGGAACCCAAGCCCACCAGTTTCTGCGGGGCAGCCACCAGACCACCAAGATGCAGTTATCAGCTTTGCCCGAGCCCCGCACCTCCCCTAAACTGTTTTCCTCAGTTCTGTGACCGCCTTCCTTGGTTTCATTCTCTCTCTCCTTGCTACTCCTTCTCCCTAACTCCATTCCTAACCTGCCTTCCCCTTAACAAACCCTCGGGAATCCACGCCATCCTCCTAAACCCAGCACTGCAGCCACATAGCTAAGCCTCAATATTTCACTGAATTGAAAATTCTACTTTATGATCTCCTTCGCCTGTTATTCCAAGAGCAGGATAGTATCCTTCTCTGCAATCCATACCCCTTTTTTCCTTATTTTGGGTAGATCACTGGCAGCAAACCACTTGAAGGCACAGGGTACCCCAAAAAGGTTTTTCTTTTGCAGAGTCCCTGGCTCCCCGTAACCTCCCCAATTCCCTATCCACTTGTTCTAGCTGAAAAGAGCTCGTCAGCTAGAACTTTTATCCTAAAGCTCTCTAACCTTTTTATCATTCTTAACCAATACCTGTCTTCTCTTCACTTCCTTCCTGTCCACATGAAGTAGTTTTTATAATTATGCTTTTCTAGTTTGTGTATGCTCATATTGCAGATTGTCCTGCTTTCAGTTTTAGAAAGCAGGGGCCTGTCAGGTCACAAGGGTAGATCCGACGAGAAGCAGTTTTCAATTGTTTCTTTAATAGCAAGGGTTCAGACAGTATTAGACTGCTGAATCATAATTGCTGTTGGGTTTATGCTGTCCTCAGTAGGTTCTGAGGGTGACTGATAACCTAGAATGGTGTCTGGGAAAGTATTTTGACAGTTTTGTGGTGAATGCTCCCTGAGTATAGGTAGTTGCTGAAACCAAATTTCTTTTTTTTTCTTTTTGTTTTTCTTTTAATGACCTAAAACTGGGGGTCTTCTGGGTTAAACCGGTTGGAAGGTGAAAACCCTGAGAGAGGGAGCAAACTCAGCGCCTCAGCCTAAACTGGGGGCTGTGGTGGTCCAAAAAGCCAGTTAGAAAAGGTTAGACACCACTGGACCAGTCACGCTGAAAAGGCCAATCCCAAAATTCTCATGTGAGCTTAGTGACAAAGGCTGAAACCCTTTAAGCACTCGTTGATGCTTTAAATTCGCTTAAGATCCGCAATATGGACCCATGTAACCTGTTTATTACAATTAAATGCTCATTTATCTTTGCTGCTTACCACCAAAAGCAAGCATCAAATCAAATGGACTGTTTAAAACATAATCCTCGCTGCAATTGTATTTATATTGATGCTACAAAACTGTATAATTATTGCTTCATTTTTTAAATTGTTAATTATCATATTTATCTTTTATTTCTGATGAAAAAAGGGTGAGGTGTAGTATTGGATTTTTATTTAAATGGTATGCTCTGTCTCACCCCTCCAAAATGTATGGTATATTCTAAGCCTGTGGTCCTGCCCTGAACCATGTGGTTCATGTATCATGTATCTGTAATCCCATTGGTCCAAGTGCTATTCTGCGCTCACTTCAATCTCCCTCTTAAACGGTGTGAGTGAGACCAGTTGCCCTCTTAGCCCTTCTCCTCCCCTCTTGGCCCTTCCATCCCCTAGGCTCTCCCTCTCCCCCTCCTTCCCCCTCCCCCTTCCCCCTCCGTAACCATGCTGCTCCCGGGGATGGGACCCCCAATAAATCCTCATTTAATCAGCACCCTAAGAAGGCGTGTGGAGTCTCCTTGCCTGCCTCCTGCTTCCAGCGAACTCGCAGCCTAGGGGGCCCTCTGGGGACACCCCGGGGTGCCCCCCCACCAAAACGAACTACAACAGATAATATTTTGTATAACACAGCAGTTTAAAGAAAACATTTTTGCATCAACACAACAAGAAAAAAACCTCTATTGTCTAACAGGACTAGGTATCTATTCAAACAGAAATTGAATAGAATTTCTCAGTCTAAGAATAAATTTTTAATTAGCTCTAAAGCTCTGTATCTACAAGGCAGACAGAAAGAATAGAGTTGATTATCAACTGTTTTTTTTTTGTTTCTTCACATATCTCACACAAACCAGTTTTAGACCAATATCAGACTCAACTAATGATCCACTTTTGATATAACGGAGCATCTTATTTGTTTTTCACAAAACACCTGTAAGAAACAGCAGCAATGAAGTAAAAGCATAGACCTATGTAACTTTTTCTAAAAATGAACAAATCCACCACAATATGCACAGACTTACTTGGGACAAAGGGAGGAGAGTTACATAAAAAGGAGAATAAAGAATTACATTTCCCCTCACAACAAATGGAAAAGTTAAGTATGTCTGTGGCATTTTCTAGCCACATCTCTTAAGCAGTATCCATAACTAAAAAATGGAGCAGTAAAAATTAAGTCTTATTGAAAACCCAATGTAGCAGCAATTTTCCATTTCAACTTCTATTAAGCATAGATACTAGCAGTTTACTGTATCATATCACTTTAACACACAGTGACCAATGATTTCTAGCACTTTGCCTCTGCAGATACAACATCCCTGGGACATTGTCTGTACCTTTTTTTCTTTTTTTTTCACGTGTAGTGCTGACCTAAACAAAACTATCGCATGAGCCAGACTGATCTTACCTCAGGACTTAACTGGCAAACTATCTCTTAAAGACAGCCTTCCTAGTGATAAAGACAATCCATAGTTCAAACTGATGTGAGGAATGCCAGGATTTACCTAAAGGCTTTATCGTGGTCTAAGGAGCCAGCCTTGTAGCTGCAGTATTTGCCCTAAGGTGTTCTTTGAAAGAGAAACAGCTTCCCCCTCTCCCAGCCTCACCACACTTCACTAAGGAGACAAAACTGGCACATGAAGACAATGGTTTTCAAAGAGGAATGCACACAAGCAGACAAGACAATTTATGGGGGTATGTAAAGAATATACTGGAACTAGTATTTAGACTTACTTTTATCTAAAACAAATCAACAAAGCAAAAAAACCCATCCAAACCAACATAACAACCCCTGAAATGCAAGAAGGAACGGAAAGGAACGGAAAGGAAAGGAACAGAACGGAACGGAACGGAACGGAACGGAACGGAAAGGAAAGGAAAGGAAAGGGAGACCACAAACCACAAATTCAACTTTACAAACATTCAACTATTTAACAAATGTTGTTGGAATGTTGGGGGACACAAGACAGATGATGGACTTTGGACCTGGTTAACATAAGAGATTTGATAACAGGATGCCTTAGCAAAAGCAAATGGAACTTTGAAAATTAGACCTAGATTGCAAGAAGATTAAATCAGACAGGTTTACTGGGAAAAAAAAAAATCCCATTAAACTCCGCAAGCAAGAGATATTATATGCGTAAGTTTGTGTATGCAATTTTAACTTAATCATTGTAGTACACATTACTAGTCTCCCGGAAATAGTATAGAAGTGTTTGTATCCCACAATGAAATCGGATTCTGATCACCGAATCAGTCTTCTCAGTCTCCCTCCATCACCAGCAGTTTGATACTTGTAAGCTCACTCAGCCCGTACATCTGATGGGCCAGTGCCACATAAGGCAGTTGAGAGGTCCTGGGGGAAGTATGTGCTCCACAATCCAGACAGGTGACAGTGGCACAATCACTCCATTACTTCTGTGTGCAGTAAGACAGACGTGTGTGCAGTTTGTCTCTGCCTGATGAGGTGGATTCCTGGGTAGTATTGCTTAGTTTTAACCAAACTAACCCTTACAGAATGGAGTCATTTAGAAAGAGTCCTGTACGGAAACAATGGGCTGAAGGTACTGTGAGTGCATGTGAAAAGAAAATGGCAGCACTGACACTTCTACTACAGTACAAGCTCTTCGTAAGCCACACTCCAAGGTAACAAACAATGACAATTTAATGACATCTGACAAGAAGGCTGATTAAAGAAAATTTCAGTTATCAAGACTATTTAAAATATTACTTACCAATGTTAATAATTACTCATACCCTAAATGTGTATCATATCTTGAGATGTTAGCCAATGGTAGCATGCAACCATCACAATTAGCAAGACATCTGAAAACTAGCCATCCAGAACACAAAGATAAACCTTCATTTTTCCAGCAATGTTTCAAGTAATGCAACAATAGTCAATCTTGTACTTTAAAAAATGTCCCTTAATTTAATGATAAATGTTTAGCAGCCTGCTCTGAGGTTTTCTTACTTAAGATCAAGAGGAAAAAGCCATTAAGCCATCTGAGAATTGAATTTTCGTTGCTTAAAAAGAACTAAAATAATGCATGGAAAACTACAGTGACAAACCAAAGCACATTTCTTTGTGAGCAAACACTGTTCAAAGACACACAGAAAACACTGCTGAAAATTTGAAGAAACAAGTGTTAGAACAAATCATCCATTTCAGAAGGTTTGCTCCACAGCTGGATGAAAGTACAGATGTTTCTAACGTCTCAAATTCAGGAATTTCAATAATAGGTACACAAAAAATTAGAGAAGTTACTTTATCAACAGTAAACTACTTTAATTAAAAAAAGCTAAAAAAAAAAAAGCTTTATGAAAAAACTATGCAAATGTAACAAGGAATGTGTGGTTGTTCTGACTGGGATAAAAACCAGAGTCTAGTAAGGGTGGTAAGAGATTGCAGTACAAAATAAATTCATCCACTCCATCAACAACAGGCAAGCTATTGCAGCAAAGAATCTGGAGCCAGAAGAATGCAGGAAGTCACTGATGTTCTTAATTTTATGAAAACAAGTCCATTAAATAGTAAAATACTTACCATATTTTGTAACAAGATAGTAAATGCACATAAAGAAGTATTTATGCCATAAGAGGTTGAACTGCTAAGAAGCACTGTCGACCAGGAGTATTAGTTCTGGGCGAGCTCTGAGGGTGTTTGTTTTAAAAAGAAGAGTGCTTGAAATATACTGACCATTTCTGTGGAAATAATTTGTTACCAGCTGTATGCTACCTAGCAGATATTTTTGAAAAAAATAAACAGACTTTATGTATCCCTTCCAAGTGAAGGTGACATTTTAACAGTGAAAAAGCAGCTGCTTTTCAAAAGACACTCATGCCATAGAGACAGCATTTTGAAAACAGATGTTTGGAAAGGTTTCCATCATTATATCATCTTGTTACTAAAACCAATGCATGCTATCTAAAAAAAGCTATTGTATCTATACACATTAAAAGCTGGGAGATAAAAATTTCCAGCCTTTTAAAAAGTCTTCCAAGAAGTTTCAGTGGGTTTTGAACCCATTTGTTAAAAACATGAAAACTGCAACCTCTTCAGATTAACATGCATGCAATGATTGACAGAGTACTTGGAAATCTACTAGACAAAATTTAATAAAAACCTTTGCATAACTAGCTGATAAGATTGAAAAAAATAGTACTGCGACTTAGTAAGTGCAGTAAACAATGCACTTCTTCCATCTGAAGCCATGTATCTTTGCTAGGTATCTTCTTCAGATGTGCTAGTCATTAAAATAAGGTAACAAACTTAAGAAGAACCACACCTTCCTGCCACTGTGTCACAAAATGTTAAACCAAGACATTACTAAACAAGAATATTCTTAATATTTTTCTAGTAAGTGCTAAAAGGTTTCTTTTACCAATAAAAATCTAGTATTTTTAAATATTAAATCTTTATTTCATAACGTTAAAATTTTCTAATTCTTGTATATGTTTTATAAAGGTAGATTCTAGTACAAGTATAATTACATATATATACTTCATAAATTAAACATATATACATTGAGATGCAGGCTGAAATATTGACAGGAGTATGCCAACAACAATTTTGTAGACCATTGCACTAAGGCATAAAAAAAAAAAAAGATAAAGGAGAGATGTCCTCCTTCACCAAGACAAGGAGCAAGCCTTGGTTATTAAAGACAAGTATCAGTCTGTAATCCCTTTTGCAAAATTAACTATGACCCACTTCCACATGAGAAGTAATTCAGATTAAATCCTAGTATGCTAGATGCTGAACTTAAGAGTAGAAATGGAATAACTTAAGAAGAGGTATATACATTTACACACGGGGATTCAAAGAGAGCATTTACATGTGTCATCTCCTCATAGTAAAAGAGGAACACAGAAACAAGAAACAGAACTGTAGAACTTCTCTTTATCTGCTCCTGCCTTTGCTCTGAGTTACATAAATATTTACACAATTCATACTGGGAACAGCATGCCCTGCCACACTTTGAAAAGACATTCAGTCCTCACCAATACATTCACCTATTGGTGAGGACATATAAAAATAACTTTTTCTGACACTGATATTGTTGCCCTCTCCAATGTCCCCTATGGCATCAGAGAGAAGACAGAGCTTTTCAAAACCACCTCTGCTCTCATAAACATCCTTAAGCATCTATGAAAATGTGGAAGAAACAAGCAGGTATGATCAGGCAGTATTTCTTGAGACTGCTGTCCTGAAACTGAGGCATAAACCAGTGGAAATCAACAGAATCCAGGAAAAAACCCTAAACTGATTTCAAATGAAAAAGGTGTCTATGGTATTATTCAATTTTAGCACATCTATTATACAGTGTAATACCTTCTCTCCTTTCCCCTAGCACATGGAACTGCAGCTGTGACTAGTAAAACAGGCAACAGCATAGAGAACTCGTACCACACCGCAGTGTCTAGCAGGACCACTGCAAATTTAGAGCCCATTTACCAGCTTGTGAAATGCAATTGTTTGAGTTTCTGAAGGTTACAGGAAAATACATACAGAAGTTTCAGACAGATTTTTAGCTCAGCTGACATTTTCTTCATCTGCTGAAATGGAACACCCCAACAATCAGCTATAACAAGGCAAAAATAATTATAATCAGCTGGAGAGAGGTCTAAAAGCTTTTCAGAGCATGAAGACAAGTAATCCCTTATTTTAACAAGTAATCTCTGATTTCAGCAACTTGTATTAGCAGAATTTCAGAAATAGTTTAATCTTCCTTGAAGTGCAAAAGGAAAGGAAATATGTAATAAGAAGAAAATATGTATTTTCTGAAAATATTCAATGGAAGCTATTAATGCAAACCAAATTTTAAATGAGAATATTTCACACTGTGCTAAAATTTGACCTTTAAATTCATTGCTATGATAAAGACAAAAAACCTGTCTGACAGACAGGCAGTTTACCCACACTTATGAAACAGAACCTAATTCTGCAATGAAGGGAGATAATAGCAGTGAGGTAGTCATAATACCTGGTTGCTTTCTTTTCCATGTTTGCCTACGGGATTCTTTAACTTCACCTGTATTTTTCCAGGCACAGTCCGTAAGCAATTTATCTTCTAGCCAAAGAACTTTAAGCATCAGGTGATAAATTGTTTAACTAGGGTCCCCAATTTGACCAACTTTCCTTGCAACAAGTAATGTCCATTAGTGCAAAGTAGCACCACTGACTTTCACAAAATTCATCACCTGAATTGACATTACAAATTACTGCGATTCTGGTGTCTTATCTCTAGGGGAAGGATGTCAAGAAACATTATGTATTTCCTAAAACACTGACTGGAATACTGTAACAACTAGCTGTCTGCTGCTGTGTAACGCTATCACACAAATACTGTCTCAGGAACAGGGCTTCTGGTTCCTTCTCTTAAGGGTTCATCTTACAGAAAAAGAGATGCCAAGTGTGTTATTTCTGGACAATTCTTCTTCCTATACAAGCCAGGGTCTTTGCTTAAATTGCCCTGTTGGAAACAGTTCAGCAAAGCACAAAAGTGGATACCTTACCTACACTCCTGTAGATACCTAAGGAAGAACAGGACAGATGGCCCAGATGCAACTTGATCAGCCTTTTATTTTGCCTGTTATCTACTTTTTTTTTCTTTCTTCCAAAAAAAGCCTGATTTAAACTGGTAGCTAAAAGAAAACTCCATTTTTAGGCAGCACAAATTAGGACCTACCTCTGTCTCTCCCTCAGCCTTTCCAAGCTTAGTCAAGATGGTCTCTCTACAGGACAGTGAAGAGCTGGAACCTACTTTTTTCATTCAAGTCTCCTGGCAGAACAGTCACTTTACCTAACATAATCAGAGGAACTATCAGCATAACAGACTTCATTCTCAGTTAACTAAAAATGTTTGTTGTGAATCTGCATTTGTCAAATTCACCCTACTTTACCACACCACATTATGTTTATTCTTCCTTGCTCTGGTCTTGTACTGCTGACCTCCTCAAACCAATTGTACTTTATTGTCCAATTTGTCTTTTTTTCTCACCTTCTTCCCAAATGACTGTGATTCCAAAAAGCCAAATGGCTCCAGAAATTATAAACACTATCAAGACCACAACATGAAGTGCAGATGCAAACAGGGCAAAGCAAGTTCAGCTACATAACAGAGGTGTTATTATACTAGATACAGTAATACAATGTTTGCTAAGATTAACCATTGAAGACCATTTATGAGTTTAGGCACTTAACTCCATTAATCAAAACAAAATTTAAGCCTGTCTTCTGTGTCACGCAAGCCTTCTTCCCTCCTCCACCTCCAAGCAAATTACATGTATTACTTATTTTTTGAAAGGTAATATGAAAATGTCATTATTTGTTTGAAGAGGCTCCTGAATAAGAAACCTTAAATTGCATTCACTTTGCCCAACTGAAATGGGAAAAACAAACACTTAAAAACCCAACCTCCCCTCTCCAAACTAAACTAAGACTAGTATAAAAGACTGTGCAGAACAGTGGACTCTCATAAGGATATGGAAAACAGAAACAAACACGATGGATAAAGCACTAATGATCTCCTTGGTACTGCTGAAGTGAGACTATTTCTTTACCGTGCAAACAAACCCCAGTAATGACAGAAAATTTAGCAGTCAGCAGTAACTGTCATAGCACACCAAAAACATACACTGAAAATGAACAGCAGGTGTCAGGATGGAAGTTCTACATGAAAAATTAGTTTAATGTATGTTGACAAACTGAGGTGTAAAGTCTAGAAACAGCATTTTCCAGGATACGCACTTTAAGAAATCTCTTACCTCTAGCCCTTCATAGTTCCATCTGTACAGCAGCATATGTCAAATCTGATTTGGTATGGAATTTAGACACACCCTGAAAGAATTTGTCTGGTCTGGTTTTTTAATGAACACTGCCTCTGGGTACTCCCTACATGTTCAAATCTATGCCTGAATGCAGTATTTATTTGTGAACTCTTTGAAAGAAAAGAAACATAGGTTAAAGAAAGTACCAAAGCAGGTAGCAGGTCAAAACAAATGTAATTTTTTTCAAACTTCCCCAAATAAATACCTATGCAATAAAACTGGGGAATGCTTTGGGGAAATGACAGGCTTAAAGCAAGCATCCTGCCACACAGCCATTAGTTTAGCTGCCAGTCTTAAGTTCAGCTTCACTAGCTTATCCTTTAGAATAAGGTGCCCCTGAGAGGATCATACAGTGAGAAACCAGGCACTAGGAATACAAATCCTAAATGGAGAGCTAAACAAAATTGTGAAAGAACTGACAGAAACTTAAGACTCCTGTCTAGGATAATAACTGATCCAAGAAAAGCTAATTTAACATCACTGATTTCAAGTGCATTCATTAGACGATGTTACCTTAGTTATCTTCTGTTTCAAGGCTAGTAAGACAGAGTGTAATAATTTAAGCAAACTAAAGCTCAACACACTAAAAAATAAAGAGATTACTATCTGTAGAGTCTTTGAAACTTATCTGTGATAACAGTGGACTGTCCCCTTTGATGCTTGGTTGTTGGGTTTTTAAAACAAGCTGATGGAAGAAAATCTTAGGAATATGAAGAGCCCATTCAAAATGTGCAGAAGTAACAGATACTAAATGCCAAACTCATAAAAGTTTGGCAAGTAAGTTTCTATAGACAAATTCTGTGTAAACAGTAAGCTTTTCTAGTTTTATTTCTTCCAGAAATCTTAACTATTTAACTTAATTACAATGCATAAGGCAGATTTATCTTATTCATCACTGCCAGTAGAGAACAGAGGGCACAAAGAGTATAATATTCAATCTGCCAAATGTTATTTCCTGTCCTCAGCTATTACAGAGTATGAACTGCATTGAATTTTCCTGGTATGGGCTAACACAATGTGTTTCCTGTCCGCCAGACTAATTATTTGCTGTTACTACTGTAAACAAAGCAATGTTATCAAAATTAAACTGATTACCTACCAACTTTCATGACCCTATGAACTACATTGCAAGTCTTTATTTGAGAGATGCAAGTCACACATCTTAAGAGCACAAAGTTGTTCCAGGAACCCTTCACAGGCAGGAGGTACCAGTCATTACACAGGGGTCTACTACTATGTTGTGTAATCTGAGAAACCTTCAACACACAGCTGGATCCACCAACAATACAATGATGTCTTTAACCAGAAGCTCCTTAGAGACTACCAGCAAAAAAGCATTACATGGAATTTAATAAACAAACAAACAAACACGAACCTTTAAAACCTCAAACAAACAAACAAAAAAACAATTGAACAAAGAAAACAGGGACCACAAGGGACCACAAAAGGGACCACATCTGGACATGTCTGATGTATACACTGCCAGTATTACAACACTTCACTTTGTTTTGAGGAACATGAAGAGCTTGCATCAGCTAAAATCTTGAAACTTTTAGAATAAAGGAATTTAATTTAAGATGGTGGTACAGATATGTGGCATCCAGCTGGGTTAGACAAAACACAGGGATAAACTTAGCAGGAGTCACAAAACCAAACTTAATATCACAGATGCAGATCAAGAGCTAGACCGTGAATTTTAGATTTTTTCTTTTAGCTGGAAAGGTTTCTAGGAAAAAAAAATACTTGTGTTTGGACACATGCTCTCTCTCAACTCTTCCAAAAAGAAGGGAAAAGATGCTTTTAACTTTATCATGCTTTAGTACGCTTAATTCTTTAAGAGATTGTTCCTGATAAAATAACCATTTGTTTATTAAGAAGAAAAATACTGCAAAGAGCTTGCTTTATCCACCAGCTGTTTACAGTACATGCTACCAACATTTTTTTTTACCATTCAGGTACTTTTGTTGATCTGAGAATTCCTGTGCAGTAAATATGTATCTATATATATACAGTTTTATGTATATGCTCTCTCTTGCTGTATACACACATTTTCACTGATGTCATCTATTAAACTCCTACTAAAAAGAAGCCAGTGCATGCAAGTAATTCTGCAAATATGTTTGGTCAATTTCTATTTTAACTCCCACTTAGATTTCAAGAAAACAAGAACCTAGAGTTGCGGCTTTAAACGAATCTTCTTTATTTTCTATGGAAGGTATCCATTTATATAATAAACTGAAGCCTGTTGACCACGTCTTTACTCTTTACTTAATTATGTGGTCCACAGACTATGCAATCCACAAAACAAATTAAACCCACTGAAATCCCTATCTTTTAATATCAACTTTAAAGTGTGTAAAGACTTGTAGAAGTCTTTGGTGTAAGCAGCTGCTTCCTGCTTACTGCAAAAATGGCCAGCTACCTTTCACTCAAGCTACACTGAGCACATGCCTTTTTACCTAGGAAAGAAAGGCATGCTTAAGTCCTCTACACACTGTTCTGCAGAAACATGTAAGAGCAAAGAGCTGGGAAATCAGATTGTTATTTAAATAGTGCCAACATTTCATTGCTGCAGACCTTGTTCTACCTGGCACTTGTCTTGCAATTCAGGTACAGCTGCCTTTCCTTGATGATTAAGTACTCTTATTGCTATATAACTCGAATGTATGTATTCATATTGATGTTTGTATGAGGAATTATACTGAATGTCGTCAAGAACGCTATACAAAGATGCTCTGCTTGAGTAAGCTTCTCAGCATACTGCTAATAAGTGCTAGTGTCTACACTCACCTGCTATACAGGTGAATAGTATCTGTGATATTTGACTTTGAGCTACATAAAAACATTACAGAATAGTTATTTCTAGTAAACAAGAAACTGGAAAGTAGACTCCACTGTGATTACTGGACAGAAAATGGAACAGCAAGCAACAAGACTAGTTAACAATGTTTACAATAATTTCCATCATGCTCAGTTCTACTACTAATTTAGAGCTTCGAAGGCTGAAATAGGCAAAGGAAGTCCAAATGGTGTGGCTATGCACTTTTCCACCTGTAGCAAAACAGAACTTCAGGATGAACACCTGCAACCAGGGCAAGTTTTCTAGTGATCTAGCAGACAGATGAATAGATGCAATGCTGGAAAGGAATGAAGCATTGTGGCAAACTGTCCATTCCTCTCACTTCAGAAAAAACAATCACCTTCATAGCTAGACACTGAATAAAGGCAAGCTACAATCCCTTACCACAGAGCATCAAGTCAAAGGTCTATGATCACTGCCTTTTCCAGGCCTCCTACTGCTGAGAATACTACAAGCTTTCAACAGCTTTTTCAAGTCATGGTGTTTCGTTAAAACACCATGTGCTGGTGTATTTTTGTAAATCCAGCCATGACCAATTGCTTAACTTTCTGAAGTAATGATGGTGGCTCTGCTACATCAGGCTGTATTTATTATCACTCCAGAATGACAGGAATAGAAGTTGACACCATACACCAAAGGCAAGTGAACTGCTTCACTGCACTTCTGAAGTATCAAATTTGCAAACTGACAGAAATTTTCAAAGACTTCTACTTAACACCAATACTGCTGCTAGATGATCACTCATCTTCACCTCATCTTTTTTCCTACTAATTCCTGAATTTGATCTTCTTTGCAATTCACTCCTCACAGCAGTTCTCAATCGTCTTCTTCATTTATTTCCACCCCTAGCATGCTGAACAGAATGGGATCACTATAAGCTTACTAAACATACTCTGCTGCCAATTTCTACCTCCATTCTCTAAAATTCATACATCCAGATTTGAAGGATAATTACAGCAACACATCCCAAGTAACAGTAAAGTATCTGTCTACAGCTGCAGCCTACTAAGGTACCTCACCTCAGAGTGAAAATCATCTGGAGTACTGGAAATCTACACATTAAAGTAAAAAACCACTCAGCTATAACCCAAGGATAAGTAATATAAAAATATTCTGCATTATTTTAGTAACAGAACTGGTTAGACAGAAGAGAGTGCCATCATCTAAAATGCCAAACTTTCTCACTACACTTAGATGAAAAGCTTTCTGATAATGAACAAGAAAATAAACTTTCCAAGGCCTGCATGTGAATTAGATTATGGGTTTATGAAGTGACACAAGCCTAGGAAAAACAGTTGTTTGGATTTTAAATTTTTTTTAAGTTTTAAGATGTGCCCAGCAGGACATTTAAGATTAAGAATAAAGTCTTACTTTCCAGGCAAATGTGAAGTTTTGAGTACTGCGCATCCTCCTGATACTTATTTTTCATTAAATTCATGGGAACTTTATGACATTTAATTCCCTTAGTCCTATGAACTGCTACAGCTTTCAAATAACTTTGATATACAGATAGTTATGGGCAATCACAGTTCAATACAAAATAGTTTCGCCATAGACTTTCAGCAAGGTGGCTTCTTTCAAGCAGTAAGAAAATACACATACTAACTTGTATTGGTAGGTTCATGTTCCTTTGGAAGATTTTGTTTTGCCTTTTTTTTAAAGTAACAAGCAATATTTTGCCCCAGAAGAGACTTTATACTCATTTGTTAACTGTAACAGTATCAACTTTATGGGAAGCAGAAATCTTCAAAAATTACTATGTGTTAGAGCTTAACGAATTATTCACAAAATTGAAAATCTACTTTCTAGTCTTTCTACGACACCTCTGTGTGTCAACAGGAATCTTGACATAAAAATACAAAAGAATTACAAAAGCCTCTTTAGCTTCACTGTTCATAAATTTCCTTGTGATTTGTACCCAGGGTCACCTAACAATTCTCTCCTCCCTGTCTTCCCAGTCCATCATACACTGCAGAAGTCTGATGGCCAGCACAGGCTGGCTGATTAGCGGGCAATTATATGTTCTTCTTGCATTTCTTCTCTAGAGGCAGTAATTCATATCTCTCTCTACCCAGCTGGAAGTTTCATAGTCTGTAGAATGTAGTTTTCTTTATGGCCCTCTGACTGACAGAACTAGCTGACCAGTTGAACAGGCTGTAATCTGACAGGAAGAGGGGCAGAAAAACAGCACAGTCACAAACCACCTCTTAGAACAGAAGTCTAATGCTCACCTTTTATTGGTAAATTGATTTTTAAACCTCTAGGTTTATAATATTTCCAGTTTTAGAAATCTAAACTTTGAAGTGCAGGAGGGACTTTTTGAACTTGGAACTGTTCTAGTAAGTGAACTTAATTCCACCCGCTACAAACTGGCTGTCACCCTGCATGGACACAAGGACATTCTAATCAGACTCTTCCAAACATTTGAATGTTCTGCACTTGATAGAAGACTGTAACTTGACATTAGAGGACTGATTTTAGATTTCTTTTTAGTTAAGAATATGGCTGGACATTGGAATGACATGGACAGTCCTTTCACTTCCAAAAACAAATACAAAATTAACACTTTCAGCTACACAAGTCTCATGAAGAATGACATGAAGAACGACAGAACCATAAAGTATTTCATATAAAAAACTGAAGTGAACCACTGCTCCTTTAAAGACACCCTAATTAGGGTTTTATACAACATACAGTACGAGAATATGCGTTCCACTTTACAGAGGCTAGCTTTAACACTTTTAATTAAAAGTTTTTGAATTTGTTTTTTCAGGCACTTTTTTCCCTCAAGAGCGACACTATGCTGCTGGATGCCGACATGGCTTTAATACTACTTCAGCATTTATTATGTAAGACATACACATGATCACTCCCATTCTTAGCTGAAATGATGTGACTGTAAGAAGCAGATTAAGCACCTGTAAGAAAGCAAAGCCAGTCCTCCTAACTATGATCTGCCTGCCAACCACCATATTTCAGCATTCAGTCGAAATATAAATTAGTTTTAGTAAACAAAATGTAAGAAAATACATAGTCAAGAATAACTGAAATAAACAAGTGCTTACCTTGACTCTCCACTACTGTTTCCTACACTTTCTTCATCACTGTGCCCATTCATTGTAAATATTAACAAGTTTAAAAAAATAAATAGAAGTCCACTCAAAGTACAAGGTGGATATCAGGAATCCACTACTTGCTACTCTGTATGTTTTCCAGACACTGTACGTGTTTGCTTCAGTGTTCTCAGAGGGTATTCAAGATTTCTCCCAAAACACCTAAAATAGGAAAGGAAAACATTAACACAATTTTAAAGTACATTTGCAATTAAAGACATCCCGGAAATAAACTTTTTTTTTCCACTAACAGTGAAAGGGGGCATGTTTGACATCATGTCTCTAACTCAAAAATAGTTTTTTTTTTTTAATGTGTGACCTGTTCATGGCTTATCATTTTATCACCATTTCCTTTTCTGAGGAAGAAAAAAAAATCCTGCTGTGAAAACAACAAAAAATAATGTCCAGAGAAGAACATGTCTTCATATTAATTATTTAAAAAAACCTGGAAGATCTAAATAAAATACACAAAATGCAGGAAAAAACTTGCTTTTTGTTTGACTGCAGCAGGGTTCCAGCATACACTTCTTTCTGCCATTATGTATCTTTATGCAACTTTTCATGAATGGCGCTATAAAGATGGCAATTTCTGCTGAACTATTAGCTCCAAAATAGGAAAAGTTACAGAAACTATATTGTCTTTAGTACTGCGGGATGAGAACAGTTTACTGCCTATCTGCGCTATATGTTGCACCTTAAGTTTGGGCGTAGTATTGAATTCAGGACAAAACACATCTAAATATTAAAGAAAAAAATGCCTACTAGAAAAGGTAGGTAAATATTAATGTTCTGCTAAGATCTTGTTAGTAAAATGTATTTCATACACAAAACATAGTGCAAGCATTTCCAGGACACACGTAATGCAACCAACTTATAGTTGGGAGCAGGAAGATAAAAGTCTGTACGCGAGCTCCCACAAAAGCAAACCAGCAAGAACCCAGAGATGGAATGATCATTATTCCATATACATCAGTCTCCTAGGCTTGATTACTACACAGTCAGTATTCTATGCAGCCAGAGAAAGTTTAGGCTCACGGTATCTCGGCCGCAAGTATAAGCTCAGTGATAATTAGACCAACTCGCGCCCTCGTGGACTTAGCGGTATGAAGGCGATTAGGGTCTTGCCTGCCCCGGGGTGCTCCCCAGGAACAAGCCACAGCCCAACTCCGAGCCCATCGAGGCGGTGGTGAGGGAATTCTCGCGCTGGGGCGGGCACAGCCTTGCGCTCACACCGACGGGCCGCTCCGGACCGCGAACAATGGCGATGAGGAAGGGCAGCGCGATCGGAAGGAGCCGCGCAGCCACAGCGGAGCCGCGAAGCGCGACTGGGGACGCCGCGTGGAAGTAGGGGGGCGCCGGGCGATCCCGCGACGGCACGAACCGCCGCGCCTTGGGTGTACAGGAAACATCGCAGGCGGCAGCAAAACTTTCTCCCCGCCGGCCGCTCTCTGCTCCGGGCCGATCCGATCTCGACTCTCATCCTCTACCGCCCGCGCCGCTCTCTCGCTGCCCGCCCACAGGGAGCGTGGGCAGCGCCGCCCGTTCGCACCGCAATCGGCGCGGCCTGCAGGGGCGCCGCTCTCCGGCAGCGCTTCCAAGGCCACCGCCGCCGCCCTCCACGATCGCTTCCCCCGGCGCCCCCCACGGCCCGGAGCGGAGCCGCTCTCGGGCCGCCCGGGCGGCTCCGCAGTGGCTCCCCCCGCAGGAGCGCGCGGGAGCAGCTCAACCACACTGCCCACCTCGCTCCCGGAGAATCCCTCCCTCCCTCGGCGGAGAACAGGCAGAGGGCCCGAGGAGGCAGCCCGGCGCCGGCCATCGACCCCCCTCGAGACCGGCAGCGGGGCCGTATTTCCTCCACACCGCCCGCCCCCCTCTAGCTTTCATCTCCGGCAGCTGCACAACTCCCGGCCGGCGAAGGGAGCTATGGCGGCCTTTGCCTACCTGCGGTGCTTGGGGCCCGGCCGGCCCAACACTCCCCGGGACCCCCAAGGCCCGAGGCCTCGATAAGCCCCGCGGAGCGTGCTGCGGCTCGTACCGCAGCTCCGGGTCGCGGGCGGCTCCCGCGGCCGCGGCCGGGCCTGGGCGGCCGCCGCTGCTCTTGCCGGCTCCGCGCTGCCCGCGCCGCGGGCTCGCTCGCTCTGTCGCCCGAACAATGGGGTCAGGACCACGCCGGGAGGGGCGCTGGGAGAACTGGGATGGGCGCAGGTCCGCTCCGCCGCCGACTCCTAAGTCCTGGCGACCGCCGCCATCACACCGTCGCTCCGTTCAGCCTCCCCCTCCCGCGGTCGGATGGAAACCCCGGGCGTGATGTCAGCCCTGCGCCCTGGGACCGACCGGCAGCGGGAGGAGGAGCCTCGGGCGGGGGCTGTGAGCAGCAGGCACGCCGCCGGGCCTCGCACAGCACGGCGGAACTTGTGCGGTTGCTTTGGGAGCCGGTGGTCTGCCGCCCGCCATCCGCCCTTACCTTCCTTCTGCCTAGCGCTGGGAATACTCCAATCCAGTGAGCGGGCGCTGCCCGAGGAGCGCTATGAGCTGAGCTGAGCGCCGCGGCCGCAGCCCGAAGCGGGCCGCCTGAACGGCGCTGCGCGGAGCAGGGGTTTTGTTTGCGGTTTTCGGTGTAAGATCACGGCCCGACGACAAACGCAACCGCCTTTGTCACTTCACGCGGTCATAAGCGGGTGCTGAAGCGTGCTTAAGGGGGTTTGGACTATTCCCTGGCAGGGAGCTGGCCTTCCCCCTTGAATCCAAATATCTACGCCCGGTCTTAAGCCCGCTCTTTGCCAGGGATCAGCATGGTTTAACGAGACGCATGGTCGTTATTGGAAAAACTCGAACAACCCAACCCCGAAAAAAACAACACACAAGCAAAAAAGTATTTTGTGTGTCCAAATGTTCCCAGAGTGGCAAAGGAAAGTATCAGCTAAATGAGAGTGTGCTGTAAACAACACAACACGGCACTGGAAAGTGGAAGCAGCTTACCTGCCTTCTTCACCGAGAAAGCACACCTGAGCTGTAAGGCTCTGTCACTCTGCAAGACGATTGTGGGGACATTAGTGACTGACGTCTGGCACCAGACCTTTGAACACCCTGCAAGGGTGAAAGAGGTCAGATCAGCAGGAAAACAGTTCTGTCATCAGTAAAGGAGATCTTGAAGGAAGCTACTCACCTTGTGGGTATATGAGAGGAAGATAGTCACAGCAGCTGTCAAATGAATTCAGGCTTGAAGAATTGTGTTGGCCAGGACACAGATGTGAGCCACAGTCAGTCAGCTGGAGACCTGAATTCATGGTTACTCTTTCAGGGTGAGCAATGCTGGCTGCCTTGGTGCTCAGTGATGTGTGGGACAGCTGATATACACACCACCCTGCAGCTGAGTTGGTTATATTTCCTGGAGCCTACCAAGGAACCTTCAGTGCACCAAGCATGATATGGTGTTGGCTGTCACACTCAACAATTCCCTGTCTGAGGAGCTGCAGAGGCCAGATGAGGCATATACACTGGCTCAGTTCTTAAGCACTGTATAGAAGATTACCACAAAATCACACTGCTGGATGGTAGAGAAAAAAAATTTTCCCTCTGGAGTTAAGAAAGATGCATTTAGGAATTGCTTGGACAAGAAAACAGCTTGAAAGTTTACAACAAGGGAATAATTATACTATGTTCCTTACTGAAGCACTGAAGTTTGCTGAAGTCATCTTAACAGAGAATATTTTGTGATAGTTAAGAGTGCTGCAAAGAGCAGTGGACTCAAGTTTAAATTGAAGAGTGTCAAAATGAAAATAACTTTTAAATTAAGGTAAACTTAAAAAAAAAAACCCTAACCCCTACCCACAGGCAGGTGGTTGTTCAGCCATCCCTAGGGGAGCAGTGCTCTTATCACCTCTCCCACCATCCTTCTCTTCCCCTCAGTTTTATGTACTGAGCATAATGCCATATGGTCTGAAACATCCCTATGGGCATTTGGGCTAAACTATCCTGGCTTCCACTCCTTGTGCACCTCCAGTTTCCTCACCGGTGGGATGGGACGAGGAGCAGGAAAAGCATTGACTCTGCATAAACCCCAATCAGCAGTAATTAAAACGTACTTGTTTTATCAACACTGTTTCCAGCACAAAACCAAAACATAGCCCCATTCCAGCTATTCTGAAGAAAACTAATTTTATCCCAGCCAAAACTAGCACACCTACATGTTTGGTTGTATTTTACTTACTAATCCTCTTGGCTTTTTCAGTTTTCTTTACCTAGATTTGTTTAGTAGAGTTTCTCAGCTCTCAGCCTTGGAAATCCCTTTTGAAGGTATGTTTTCATAATGGTTTAAATAACTGGAGTTAAGAGTTGCTGTGATACCAGCCTCATTTGCTATGAGAGCCAAAAACTAGCTGAAATAAATAGGCAGGAGATCTTTCTCCTTTTTAATGCCTTTATTAAAGAGAATCAGCTCAGGTGGGGAGAAATCGACGGGTCACGCCCACGCCGCCGCTGTCCCCAAGAGTGGCACGGAGGAGGAGGAGGGTGATGCAGCTCTGTCCGCTGGTCTGCAGGCAGAGCTGGGGACTGCGTCCTCACGGGAGATTCGCAGATTCCTAATTTTCGGTCTAACACTTCGGGTCCCCTTCTTAGTGAACATCCTTTCAGGTCAGGGTGAGAAGCAAAAAGGATCCAAGCAGGCACTGGACTACGTGCCCATCCTTAGACATCACCTAGGGTCCCCTAATTCTATGTTGGCTTGTTGTTTTTAGGGGTTTTCCTGGAAAACGGGAAGATTCGGAGCAGTGCATTTCTCATCTTCATACGTGGTCTCAGGCCACTCCTATTTTCCTGGTGCTGCCGTGTCCAGGTGTAGCTCCCGGGCAAGCATCGGGAGGACAATGGCTAAATCACCAAGCATTGACAGGCAATTAAAGAAGAACTCTTAACAATGAAGCTAATTTAACAGCAACCAGTCTAACCGGTTTTAGCTCTGTAACCTTAAACAAAAATAGATAACTTTTTATTCATAACACTAGCCACTTAACTATCTGAACTACTTCACCGTGCAGCTGCACATGCAGTGATCCCTGTGCAGTGTGATAGTAGCAGTAGTTGTTACTTAGAGTGCTTAAAAATTGCCAAAACATTGTCTGGAGATCTTTCTCCACTTCCATGTGAGAGAAGGACTTTTCTTTCACATCAGAACTTATTCATATTGCATCTTTAACCAATTTCTTCTTCCCAGATGTCACAGTAAAGTATAGATGACATTCTTATCTCAGCAGCATTTCATACTGTAAGTAAAACTGACTTCTGGTATGCACAGCTTTCAGTCTGCATCAAGAAAGAAATACACATAATGAACAACATTTTAAGGACAGATGGACAACGCTTTTTTGTCATTATAGAAAGCTACCACCTGTAGAAAAAAAATATAATTAAATATAAAATAAAGAATTAAATTGTTTTTTTGTGAAGCTGTATTGCAAGTTTCTGGCACCCCACCAGGGTGTGAGTGAGAATATTTATTGTGCCTAAGCAGTCACTGATTTACCCCACCCCAGTAGTTTGTGAGTAGGATTTTTGCTTATAGACAAGAGATAATGCACTGTACAAGATAGCTGCACTGTTATGCAGTGAACAGAATCCCTTTCAATGTCTATGTTTTCAGGTTATTTATCTTTCTAACACTGGTAGGGGTTCACGTTTATCACAGTAACTTATGTTTAAGAAAAGACTTAGCACTGTTCTATTCTTAACATTTAGAAGTTCTGGATAAAGAAGCTTTTCCTTTTTAAAGTACTAAAGCCTTCAATACTGCATCTAGCAGTTTTTAGTGAGGCAAGATAGATGCAAGAAATAGCCTTAAGATTTATTTATGCACAAAGTTATATTCTGGTTTCTTTGCTTTTTGTTCTATTCTTTCTAAACAGCTCCTTTACCACACTTAGTGCTTTGATTCATCTGCTTCTACCCTTCAGGTAGTTCTAAAACATGTCCTGATGAGCTCAAAGACCACAACTTGAGGTATAATTTCGTAGCAAAGATTTTCTTTCTCTTGAGTAGCTGTTAAATGCAGCAGGTATAGTCTAGTTTTCTTCTTTTCATTCATTTTGTATTCCTACTGTTAGTCCATTTAATCTTACATTCTCTCTTCTACTAAGAAGCTGTTTATGTAAGTAACACAGTCATCCTGTGACTTGAATCTTTCTTGCCTTCTTTCTTGCCTTCTTCATCTCTCACACCCCTTTTATATTTACCATACCCAGAATCCTGTCCTCATTTGGGCCTAACAAACCAGACAGCTGCAAAATGCTAAAGACTAGAGAGATAAGATTTAGAGGAAAACAACAGTGACAAAAAGCCAAGTTATTTTATAGAATTAGTTGAAAGAAAAAGAAATTGAGTCAGTGCATTCAGATCCAGGGGGAAAAAGCTAGTCTGAATTTTTTATCAGTTTAGTCTGTGGGCCACTTTCAGATTACTCTTGTTAGAAATCAGTTTAGTTTAGATCTGCAACTTGCTTAGGTCTTCACAAACAGTTGATCAGAAGTAGTTATTCCAAAAGAATTTTGTGTAAGATGCAAAGTCTTGTTAGATTTAAATGTCAACTATCTGCCAATACTTAAAGTGCAGGTAGATTTGTCAACTGCAGTGCACAGAAACTGAAATTATGGAATAAAAAAGAAAGAGCGCGTAGTTTAGATACATTGATTAAGTTTGACCAATGAACCATAGAGGTTTTTTTCATTATTTAATTATAAATTTCTTACATTATTTATGCGGTTCCTAAAAAAATATGTCAGTACCTAATTTAAATTATTTTCAAGGTAAAAATACCTGTGGCTGGTACAAATGTATGCATAAAATTTCTTAACTATATGAATTTAATTAAATTGAACAACAAACTGGACAAGCATGACTTAAGACTTCACATAAAACTGCACCCTGAAATCAACTGAAGTTTTAACAGATTGCTACCTTGTCTGAACAGAGTATCTGTACACAACTTGACCTCTACAGAAACACTGTATCTCTGCATTGGATGAATATCTTGCTGAAAAGCTGAAATGAGAAGATAAGACGATTGGGGATAAAAGCATCATATAGTCAGCCCAGGACAGTAATATAAACAGGGGCATGAATATGGTTATAATGTGCCTTTAAAGTTAATAGGCATTAGGACAGCTGAGAAAAGTTCACACTGTTATTTAAAGTACTGTTTTGTTTGGTCTGAGTTACCACAGATTTGTTGGAAGCATTAATTCTCTCCAAAAGCATCTTCAGGGTGTAGACCTTAGGTGTCAAATAAGGGTTATGTCTATTACTGTTTCCTTCTCAGTGTTTAGCTAACAAAAGCATAAATTGAGTGTAAATTATACTTTTCTTTCTCTTCTTAGATATTAACCTGAGCAATCAAAATATGTCAGGTTCTACTTGTTGGTAGGTTTAATATGCCATAACTCTCCTTTAGAGAACTGTTATACCATTTATAGTGCAAACTGCCTTTTTCAAGGTTTGCAACAGTTATATCATCCAAGTCTTGTTCATCTGGCACCTTTCTTGCTTTCCTTGTTTGCTTGGTGGTGTATCTTAAACTTCTAGAGGTCTCATTCATTATTTGCTTTCCCAAATTCATGTGGCTGGCCAGCAGGCCTGGTTTGTAGAGGATTGATCAGGTACACTTGGCAGGTAGAATGTCACAGCAAAAGACATTATACTGGGCAGGTCTGATAGAATATGCACCCTTGCTCAATGAGCTCCCATCATAAGGCACTTCTTGTGCTGCAGGCCCTCCTCTGTGATCATGTGTTAGCAAGAACCTGTTTTTCATTTGATAAGCTTTGTTATATAGGCTTATGCATAAAATGCCAATTCTTTGTAATGTGTCACTGTAGCCTTAGTTTTTCTAATTTACTGGAAATTAAGAAGCATAAAGTAGCATAACTATATGATACTATATATAACACTATATTTACACCTGGAAATTTTATTTGCATGCCTATTTCAGTCATGAGCTTCCCCTGCTCATATTCCAATCTGACAGAGCTTACACACAAGTGTTTACAAATGCAGTGTTTACTTTCTCTCTGCTACAGGAAGACCACTCTCAGGCATCAGTTCTAGCAAACCAACATATTTTATGCTAGTATATTGGTTGCATTTTGCCAAAACCTTGAAAACTATGCCCTTTGTACTGGAGTAATGCAATTCTCTAACTGGACCAACTGAAAAAATGTATTACATTACACTTGGTGCAAGTTGTATAAGACTGGTTTTTTCCTTCTGAGTTGTGGCAGTATAATGGGTAGTCACGCTGGAAGTTATAGTAATGAGTAGTCTTTTAGTATTTCAGTACTTCTAGGTGTAAATAAGTTTATACAGAGTAATAGTTTTCAGTGTCTGAGTATCTCTCTGAGAAGAGCTATTAGAGTGTGCAGAATTCAGCACAAAGCTAAGAATTGTTACTTAATTCTAATGCTGTTAGGAAAAATAGTCTGAAGAATTTGAAGGAATCATATGTGAACAGTTTATTCCAGTTACTAAATGGAGGATAAGCAGTAGCACTGTCTGAAAGAAGAATCATGCTTCTGTACTTAACTATATAACATATAAAATATGAAGGGGTGTTTGGAAAATACCTGCACTATATTGCTGTGTACAACAAAACCAATCAATTCTTTGATAGAGAGAGTGATGGAAAGCAGTGATTTTGAAGCTGAGAAGAGCTGCAAAAATGCAGAACATATTTATTCCTTCAAAGTGTTTGTACTGTTGTTCAGAATTTCATCCTCAAAATATTCCTGCAAGACACAGTAAGTAAGAATTAAAAGAATACAATAGCACTGGAAGAAAAAATGGCTACAAAGTGTTAACTGCATATACTTTACAGCAAGTCACTGAAGACATAACAGTGTCTCTGTATCTATTTTCTCAGATTGATTTTAAAGCTAATTACATAATTTGTTTACTGCTAATGTAAATAAAAGAAGGGCAATGGGACCGCAGATTTCTGAGGTCTTGTCTAAGACAGATCATTAATATGTTAAAATATAGATCTCTGTCTCCAGGTCTTACCAACAAGATTGGATAAAAATTCTGTCTGAAATTATTGATACCAAGCCTTAATTCTTCCAAAAGATTATAGAAGTTAATGATTCCACTTGGAAGTAGAGCTGAGAACTGTTAAGTAGGAAGAAACACCTTAGAGACAGGGATTTGTTACTTGAGGCAGAAGAGAGCTAACTCAACCCTAAAACTTAAAGAAATGTAAGAGAAATACCTTTGCTGTCAGACCAGCATGTAAGACTACATTGTCCAATCATACAAGGCAAGGAAGTGTAAGAGGATTTACATCACGTGCTAGAAAATATGAAGCTGTATGTGAGGGCAGGAGCAAAAAAGATGAAATTCTTTGAGTTCTTAGCAGTTGTGAACTGTAAAGTTAGAAAGTGTAATAGACTTTCTTAGAAGGTGTAATGAGTAACAGGGAATTCTAATGTGAGTTTTAACATTTTCTTTTTTGTTTCTGCTACAGTCTGTAGTTTTAAGTGAGCAGGTTATTTTTGTCCCTACAGCTTGTCTGTCAATGAAACCAAATCCTTTTATCTGACTTTTCAGTTTCTTCTTTGTGACAAATTCCACTATATGTGGTGGGTCGACTTTGGCTGCCTGCTAGACACCCACAGAGCTGCTTTCTCATTCCTGAACATCAGCAGGATGGGGAAAAATACAGACTAAATTCATGGGTCAAGGCAAAGACAGAGAGAAAACCTACTAAGTAACATCACAGGGGAAACAGACTCAACATGGGAGAAACAATTTAATTTTTTGCCAATTAAAATAGAGCTGGATGGTGAGAAACAAATACAAAATATCAATACTGCCTTCCCTTCATCCTCCTTTTTCTCAGGCTCAACTTCAGTCCTTCAATCCTGACTCCTCTCCCTGAATGCTGGCAGGACACAGGAAATGGCTGCTGGGATCAACCCGTAGCAGCTCCTCTCTGCCCCTTTTTCCTTATTTCCTTATCACACTCTTCCAGTACTTCTGGGTAGATCCTTTCTGTGGGATACAGTCCTTCACAAACTGCTTCAACATAGGTTGTACATGGCTCACAGTTCTATCAAGATAAATTTACTCTCCAGCATGGGCTGTAGGGAAATGGCTTGACAAGTGCCTGGAGCACCTTGTCACATTGTTCTCTGATCTTGGTTTCACATATTTCTCATTCCTCTCTCTCAACTGCTGTGCAGCTTTTTTTATCATTTCTTAAATAAGTTTTCTGAGAGGCGTTCCACTTTGACTGCAGAGCTCAGCTGTGCCTTGCGTCCATTGGAGCTGGCTAGAACTATGTGAGGCAGGCACATGGTTGCTCCTCAGAAAGGTTGTCCTTGCAGTCCATTGCAATGATCATAATCTTGCATTGTAGACCCAATGTAGTAAGATACCAAGTCACTTTCACCATAATGAGATCTCCAGAATCTCCAAATGGTTTCGTGTTTTACCTCCACTTGAGCTGCTTAGTTGCCTTGAGAGCTGGTACTCCATAATTCTGAGAGTAAGAAGTTTTTTCTGGTGGCTGACATTAGCTGGGTATGCATCCTGGCATTCCTGAGCTTCATAGGAAGTGTGCAGTGTTTGTGCTGGAACTGGATAGTCCTTCCAAGTACAGGTTGGGAGACAGAATTCAAGACTGGTCTTTGTCCCATGGAGGGCCATGAATTATGCTTTCACAAAGACGTTAGTTATGCAGAAGAGATTTAGCAATTTTCTCTTCCTTTTGATCACTCTGACAAAGTGACTTGCTGAGATGCTTCTCTCTTTCCTGAAGAAGTCCTTACAAATTGGTAGTTGTGTGGCAAGACTGAGGGATATGATGACTAGAAGTAAGAACACTGTATTGCATTGCAGGAAGTTCTGTTGTTGTATCCTTGCACTTATATGTATAAAATGCAAAAGGTCTTGTAGCAGCAGAAGACAGGAGTTATGGAACTGACTGCAAATACATGTTGTGCCTCTCCTACTGTAAGGCTGGACACATGCTTGCTTTTAACATGATATTCAAGATAACTTAAGTGAACTTATGTGATGGGATACTGGCATATTAGATCCTGGATTTTTCAAATTACACACACAGAATAACAGGACCTCTTGTTTCAATTGTATGGCCTTTTAGGTGGCGATAGGAAGTAAAGCACTGCTCTGAGACAGTTCATCAACTTAGTAAATTATTATGAAGCAAGGAAGATGCAATAATATTGTTGGTTAAAGAAAAGCATCACAGGAAATTAATACTTGGCAGGACTGTATTTGGCCATTCTGTGTTTCTAAGTTGAGAACATTCCGTGATATGGATACCAAACATACTTGGTAAAGCAGCAGTATCATATAATTTGAATATGGGACTGTGAAGTGAATGCTGGAACCTGGGCTATCTCTTAGAACTCCGGCACCATGCCAGGAGTGGGGAACTGCCTTGGTATGGGGATTTACCAGAGGCAGAAATTTTAGAGCCACTTGCTCTAACGTGACAGACACAAGCCATGACAGGGACCAGACAGAGGACAGAGGAGGTTCCACAGGGAACAGTTTATTCCAGCTGAAAGGAACAGGACAAAAAGCCCCTAGCTGTATTGTGCAAGGGGTTTTGTCTACATACAAGTCAGGGGGTGGACACTAACAGCTAACCAATAGGGAATTCTCAGGGGAGGAGTGAGGGGATTACATAAAGTGTCCTGGGCCAATTTGGGTAGGAGGGTGGAGAGGATGGGTCATGTGAGCCAATGGGGCTTTGAGGAATAGGGGAATTCCAAAGGGGTGTTGCAAACAGGGATTGGCCCGAGGTTTAAGTGGCAGAGAAGGTTCAGGAATCAAGGGCTGGGTTACCATGACAGGCAGGGAAGGAGCTGGAACAAGAGGCGGGGAATGGCATGAGGATAGCTTTGAGGGAGGTAAAACTCCGGGGTAAACCAACTCAGGGAGAACATGGGGCTATGACAGAACAGACCACTTAACAATAAAATAGATTCGAACCACAACAGGACTGTCTTTAAGAGGCTCTTCGTCATTTAAAGAAACCGACAACTTAAAATTCAGAAAGTGTCCAGTCGAGCATGTCTTAGGTTAGAAATGGGTGGGTGTATTCTATTCCTATGTGTGGAGCAGTTATTGGGCAGTTCTCTTTATCTTTTCCACAACCAATCCTCCCTCCGGGAAGATACCTTCTGTTAATGAGCCATTGACTCGCTGCATGGCTGATAAAATTACATCATGTCGTTGTGAGAAGCTCCGCCCAGAAGGAGAAGCCAAGCATTCCTTCCTGGATATAATCAGAGTTTTGGAAGACCACAGGCAGCCTTTTCCACTGGAATCCCAGAGGAGCAGCTTTCTTCTCCACTGGATTCCCAGAAGAAGACCAGGCCCATTTCCACCACCCCTGGATCTTCAGAGGAAGAGTACACCCTTCTACAGGATCACTGCTTCAACAGAACCACATCTGTCATTCCAGGATGACTGCAGCCACCATTTCAATTGGAACTACTAACACCCTGACCCAGAGGGTGTCAGATTGTATTCTGACTCTGTCCATGTTATTTTGTATTACTGCATTTGTTTTGTTTTTGGTTTTGTTTTGGGTTTGTTTGGTTTTTTTTTTAATTTTTTTTCCCTAATAAATAACTGTTATTCCTGCTTCCATATCTTTTCCTGAGAGCCCCCTTCATTTCAAAATTATAACAATTCGGAGGGAGGGGAATTACATTTTCCATTTCAGGGGAGGCTTCTGCCTTCCTTAGCAAACAACTTTTCAAGACTTTTCAAACCAAGATGAGTGTATCTGGAGAGTCTTAATTTAACTTTTTAGTTTGAAATACATCTCCAGATACATAAATTAGAAATCCTGCTGCCAAAATACATCTATGTTTTTAGAATATCCATTTAAAAAAGAAAAAAACTCCCAACCCTCAAAACTTCACTATTGATGTAACTGTTGGGTTGGGTCTTTTTTTTTTTTTTTTTTTTTTTTTTTTTTTTTTTTTTAATTGAAGGCATGGGGAATACAATAATATGACCAAATCAATGAACCATACCAGGTGTCTTCATTACAAATAAATCTCTTGTGGTCAGTTAGTTAGTTTTCCTGACCAGTCCATGGAATCATGATGATTCTTGCTAGTATTACAAATGTAATAAAAATGTTCAAAGTAAATTACCACCTCAGTTTAGTTGGTCACACAAAATGCTGCTTTCATTTTTTGTTGTTGTTGATCGAAGATACTTTAATATGCCAGAAGTCCTACCACATCTTTCTATAAACACAGACTTAAAAGACAGAGACTCTGCTTTCCCCTCCCTCCTTCTTTTCAATGTCAAAACTTAAAGAAAAACTAAATTCAATTATTGAATTTGAAATAGATGAAGTTCTGAGTTTTAACTGAAGAAACAAGAAGTCCTAGATCAAAATAAAATGGCAATTTCTGTTTTAAAAGTCCTGGAAATATAAGTCTAATAGTGCTTTTAACTTTGCTAAGAATACCAGACAGGAAAACATTTTCATAATTTTAAATACGAAGGGAGTGTAGAGTAGAAATGAGAGCTATCTTTAGTTTATTTTTATTTCATATTGTTTATCACTTTGATGAATCATTTAAAATCTATGCTGACATTAAGGAAGTACATAGTAAAAGGGAGAAAGCTACTTACTTCAGCTGTATATTACTGGATTTTATTCCTGAGCTCCAAAACTAAGAGAAATGTAAAGACTAGTGAGAAAGGGTGCTTGAAGATATAGAATGCCTTTCGTTCAGTGTGCTTTGGCACATGCTATTGCTATGAAAAAATTTCAGAGCTGCATTTATTAAAGTGGGAAGAGAAATAGTAATTGTGAATTGCTTGAGATCGCAGAGCTGTGTGAGACAGTTCTGGCAACTAAGCAAAATTTTCCTAAATACAGGAATGAATTATACTTGATAAATGGACATAGAAATATACCTTCCAAATCATGCAATACTTCAGTATATAAGTGGAACAATCAGCATTGTAAAAACTAGAATTGTGGATATTCTCCAATGACAGTGTAACTTTTATTCATTAATAAATTGATCTAGTTCTGTAATGTTGGAACTGTTTATGCTAGTAACGTATCTGCCCTATTTTAGTTTCTAATTCTTAATAATAATGGGAATAGTTTTTGTAATAATTTTTACATCTGTGTTTTAACATTGATGAGTTACAGTGTGAGATACACTGGCACTTGAACTTTAATTCATACTAAATGGAAAAAAACCCCATAATCTATGTTTTTGTGTTTGTATTCTGAAACTTGGTGAAATTTGGTACAATTTGCTAGTGTGCAATAGAAGGAGCATCAATGAGAATTCCAGCTAGACCCAACAGAATTATTCAATTGAATCTAGTTTTTAAGTGTTAGCTAGTTTTAAATATCTTTGTGTTACTTTAATCAGAACTGATAGTCCTGAAGTAATCATAGTTGAGCTGTAACAACTCATGTGATGATATTCTGCAGAAGGTATTTATTAAACTGCTATGTGGGTTCACTAGTTCCAAACCACTGCTGTTGACTTGCCTTTAGATTTTACTGGGTTCGTTGTTTTGGGGTTGGTTTTTTTCCTAGATTGTTAAGGGTAACTTAGATTAACTCAAAAACTGGAAGATCTTACTGCTTTCTAGAAGGATGAAGACTACAGATAATTAAGAAATATTAAAGCAAAATGTTCAAATTAAAAATTGAGACCTTTATCTTTCATCTCTCATTGTTGATCTTTTTGATACCTAATACAACAACATGGATACTAGAAAGGACACAGAAATGGCCAGTCAGATTGCTAACTGGAAAATTATTTGATTTTTAAAAAATGCAGATCTCTTGTCACTGAGGACATAACGGTGAGCCAATTTTGGAATAAGTATTTTACTAACTCTATCCTTCAAGTGTTGTCATGCTCTTTGTTGATTGAATGAAAAGCTCTGGCAAATTACTGCTTAAGCAGGGTGAATTGATTATAGTAAAGAATGTTAAAATGCATTAGGACTGTACATTAATTAATCATTAATTATCTATAGAGAATCTCAGTATGCCTAATGTTCTTTACAAGGTCTGAAGTAAAGGAGGGAGTTTCATGATAATGTTTTGAAACATAATTTGTTACATAAACCTGTGTGGAAAAAAGGATTTTGTTAGAAGCAGATATCAATCATTCTAATAGAATGTAAGATATGTCACTGGTTTTTCTGCATCATAAATTTTAAATCAGTGATAGTGAAAGATGTTACTTATGGAGAAACATATAGTTACCAGTAGTGGTAACCCTGTGGGAAAATCTTATAAAAAAGGTATTCTTGACAAACTAGAGGATTAGGCAGTCACCAACATTATGAAGTTTAACAAGGACAGATGCTGGGACAGGGCAACCATGGCTGTGAGTATACAATGGGGAATAATGTGCTGGACAGCAGTGCCATGGAAAGGGACATGGGGTTCTTGGTTGATGGCAATTTGAATATGAGTCAGCAGTGTCTTGGCAGCCCAAATAGGCAACCATAGCCTGCCCCAGCACTGCCAGCCAGGCAAGGGAGTGGATTGTCCCGCTCTGCTCTGCAGTAGGGCAGCCTCACCTCGAGCACTGGGGGTAGTTTTGTGCACTGCAATATAAGAAAAACAATGAACTATTAGAGAGCATCCAAAGGAGGGTCATGAGGATGATGAAGGGTCTTGAGGAGAAGCCATATGAGAAGCAGCTGTGGTCACTTGATCTGACTGAGGAGACACCTCATCAGAGTCTACAGCTGTGAGGCAGAGACTGATCTCTTCTCTGTGGTGACAGGACTCAAGTAAATGGCATGAAGTTGGGTCAGGGAAGGTTTTGGTTGGATATCAGGAAAATATTTTTAACCCACAGGATGGTTGGGCACTGGAGCAGGATCCCCAGGGGAATCGTCACAACACAGAGCCTGAAATAGTTCGAGAAGTGTTTGGACAATGTTCTCAGGCCCATAGTGTGATTCTTGGGATGTCCTGTGCAGGCCCCAGAGTTGGACTCAATGATCAGTGGTAGGTCCCTTCCAAGTCAGCATATTATGTGATTCTATGATTCTATTCCCTAAAATCTCTAAAATTAGGAGTCAAACCTTCAACTTAAGATTCTTGACATTCGTTTACTGAAGTATAAAGACCCGCAAAATTGCTGTTGGTCTTACCAAAACAGAATTTGTTAATGAAAAACTTTATTTTCTTTTTAATAGAATGAAAGATGGGGAAAATTATTTTCTGTATAATTCATTTATTCCTTCCAAGAAAATGTGAAGAGGCTAATATAATTTGACCTAAAGAGTAAATACATTTCTACATCAATCTCCACATTCCTCTTTCTCTTGTATGAAAATTCTGCAAGGTGATGCATGGACTGAATAGGCACGATGATTAAAGAGATACTTCTTGCTTTTCATATTAAGAAAAATTATAGGTTGAGATAAGAACAGTTAAATAATAAACAAGATAGAGAAAAAAGAGCAAGTATTGTCATGGTAGTGACTTGCTGTCTCCAAACAGCACACCAGTGCCCAGCTTGTATCAGAGGATTGGCTACTTTGGAAAGACTACACCTCCAGATCTGATGCTGAGCATGTCATTGTATGGCATGTGGCGTTTCCATTTGTTCAGTTGGGGGTCACCTGTCTTGGCTGCTGCTTCTCCCCGGCTCTTGCTGCCGGGACAGAGTGACAAACAGAGAGGGCCTGGACTGTGCCAGCCCAGTTCAATAACCAAAACATTTTGGTCACAGATGCAGAGTGCAGCACCATGCAGGCTGCTATGAGGAAACATAATTATATCACAGGCAGGAACAATACAGGTATACAGAAGCTAATGCATAACTCTGTTACTACGGTGCAAATTATTATTATGCAGTCTTCATTACTTAGCTGCTACTTCCTCCTTCTGTACTTAGAGAGCTTTATTAGATCTATAATGGGCTTTCAAGCACAGTTCTGTTATGCAAAGTAAGGTTTGAACCCATTTAGGGTTCACTGAGAGAGCTTCCTTAAAAAGTATCCCCAGGTGCATTGTGTTTGCACCCAGACTTGGACAGTGCAGAGGTGGATGGTGAAGGAGACAAGGCTGTTGGGCTTTGGAGAGGTATTATGGACAAGGAAACTGTGTCATTAACAGAGACTGCTGTAAGTGCTCTTAAATTCACTAATGCAGTGGAAGGGCAGGAGTGACTGTTATGAGTCGTTAGCAGAGAGCTGAAGCTGCAGTGGTCGTTAACATGTAGACACTAGATGTGCATTCACAATCTGACACTGTCCAGATCTGAAGATTGAAGGGATTTCAGATTTTGAAGCCAATGTTACGTTCTTATATTTTGGTTTTGTTCAGTTTGTTTTTTGATTAGACCTAGATGATGTTTTAAAATAAAAAATGTTGCCTCCCCTTAATACCTATCATGTAGAAATTTCCAATATTATGTCCAAAGTACTTACGTAATTTCTTGAAACAAACCTGTAATCTCATCAAACCTTTGCAAGTATATGTCTGTAAGTTCAAAGCACAAATGCAGTTCAATACAGATATCAAAATATGACTTTGCTGTCCTTCTGCTACATTCGCAAATCTATGAGTTACTTTTCCCTGGTAAAGGGTAATTATTTCCCTTACTCTCTTGCATGTTTTCCATCTCCAAAACAATGAGATGGATAAGAGATAAAACTTGTTTAGTTAAAAAAAATTTGAAATTGACTGGGAAAAAAAAAGAAAGGAATTCTATTAAGGTTCCTGTAAAAGATATTTTGATGTAGTCAATTAAAATTTTTCTGAAAAACAGCATGACGATTTCCTTCTCAATTAGAAGCTAAGACATGTTGTTTTCAAGATTAACCCATGATCAGATGCTATCTTTATTATTATTATTATTAACTTTTTTTTTTTCCTAATGTCATGGATTCAGAGAATGGTTTGGGTTGGTAGGGGCCTTAATGGTCACCTTTTTCCAACAGCATCAGCATTTTTTTCCTTATATCCATTTCATACAGTAAATAATCTAAAGAAACAGCAATGTGTGATGGTGTATACAGTGGGGTTGATGTGAGCTGTTGTTAGTTGTAAATAAATTTTTGTAAACAGCTAAAACCAAATATAAACCAAAAGAGAATAGTAATCTAGATAACAAATGGAAACTAAACTGTCTTCTATAACTTTTTAGAGGCATAAAGGAGATTTATAGCTAAGAAAATGTATATTTGATTTTCAGTAATTTAAGGCCATAGTATTCAGAAATTATTAAGGAAGGGGGGAAAAAAGGAAAGAGAGGAAAAAAAAGAAAACCTGAAAGAAACTCCAAACTTTGAAGTTTACAATTCTTTCATTCTTTTTGTGAAGCCTGTTGCCAAATAGAAATCCAGTATTGCAACATGACTGGAATCATTAAAGATACACATGAAAAAAATTGATCTTTCTCATATTGTCTAAATGGTGGAGAAGATCAGTTTTTTAGCCAAAAACCTATTTGAGCATTCTCCTTGTTACACTCAAAATTAGCACTGTGTTCTCCAGCTGTGATCTTATGAACATGGTTAAGCCATGTTTAGTTGTGTAGTTCCCCCAAGTGCTTGCTTGGTGAATGCTGTCTTCGAGTTACTGCAAAACATACATGTCATGAAGCCAAGCTGTAGTAATGTTGCTGATCCTGTTCTACAGCTCCTCATCAGCTCTGAGGTCCGGTACAAAATCTTTGTGTTAGAAGGAGTGCCATAGTTGAGCACTTTGTTGTGCTGTCCCTCATACTTCATGTTCTTCCATATAATCACTGCCCTTGTTTTGCCTTGGCAAAACTGAGCCTCAGATATGCCTGTCCCACAGCAATTATTAGCAACGCACTCTAAAGTTAGCATATCTTTTGGACCATTGTCTGTCATTGGAAACAGAGACACTGAGACAGCCCTGTTCTGAGCATGAATTAGTGAGATGATTAGCTGTAAAGTGACTTCCTTACTCGTATTAGGATGTAAAGTCAAAACTTGTTGCTATACCCAAGACTTTTAAGTTCAGCTGCCAAAATTCTGTAAACTTGTACCAGCAGAACCAAGCCTGTATCTTTTGAATTTGTTCCTTTTTCTGCTGCAATAACATATTAAAATTATCGATAATAAAAAAATATTCCAGGACTAGCACATTTATCTTTTACACAGTAACTGCTAACACAAGGACTGGGTTGAAAACTTGGAAATATGATACTTACAACTACATACAGAGGGATTTTGGCTCCCTCTAGTGAAAAAAGGCATCAATATTAAAGCGGAGATTGGCTCACTTGTACAGATACGGACGAGAAAATCATTGAAGGATGTTTGACTAATGCACTGCAGGGCCTCAGTTCTGCTGCACAAGGCAATCAGTGCAGGACTTGGCTGATATAAAGTTTCAGAACTGGATGATGTTTATTAAGCTAAGAGGACCCTCATTCTGCAATTTCCTTAGGAGTTTTTTTATTTATTTCTTGCTGTACAAGTATATAGAAGGAAAAGCTGCTGTAAGATTGACAGCTGTTTGTGTGAGGGGTTTAGTTTTGGATTTTTTTTGTGTTTATTTTGTTTGTTTTAAATTTGTAACTATTCCTTTTACATTAAAATACTTGTGAATACCCAAATTAATAAAAATAATCAAAAGTTAGATGGAGTGGGAAAAAGAAGGCAGAATTAAAAAAAAATCACATCCACTTCTGCAGAGAAGTGGACTCTCAGTACCTCTATTCTGTTTCTAGCTGCCTTATACCAATTTTATTTTTCTTTTCTTCTTTTCTTTTTTTTTTTTTTTTTTTTGAGAGAAGGATAAAACAGCCAAGTGAGAGAAGAAAATGAAGGGATATAGCAAAATAACATGTCTAAAAGAGAACAATGACATTGTCAAAGGTACAGAATAATGGCTATTGTTGACAGTGTTCATCTGAAGACAAGCTTGTCAGATCAATCTCAAGCTCTTTTGGTGTGGTTTAAACCATTTACTTCTCCGAGATGACACAGCTCTACTTAAAGTGATTTTAACAAATGGCAGAGGTGCAAGAAGGTACCATTAATGTTGTTTGAGCAGAAGGGTATCCTTTTCCATAATTTGTCAAGATTTCAAAAAATTTCTGGTTTCCTTTGTTTTCTTTCTTCCAAGGCAAGGCAGGAAAAGCAAAGCTTCACTCCCAAGTTTTCTGCAAAGGTCAAGAAAAAACAAGGGTTTTCTGTTCTTTTTCATCCAACATATTCAGAAATTAGTAATTGAAGACTTTAGGCCAACTTCATTTTTCATAAAAAAAGCTTTCTTTTCAAATACAATGATTAGCCACCTCTAATATATTTTTTGTTGTATTATTCAGGGACATAGAGTTTAAAGTAAACAGAAGGAGGGTGAGAAGAAGGACTTAAATCATTGCCAGTCTGAATGTTCTTTTAAATTTCCTTCAATTGCATGTTAAGTAAATCCAGTTCCTTAATGTACTGTTAATTGTCCCAAAGGCATATATCAATTCCAACAGATGATTATTTGAATGGTAGGAAGGATATAGTAATTTTCACGGTAAGTGCTCTGTTTTTTCTTTAATGGTTGAGGTTATGGGAATTTATGTGTATTATCCAGGTAAATGGTTGTTTAATTTGAACTACTTTGTAGCATACATGTATTAGACTGTAATAAACTACCTTGAATTTGAACACATGAGTGTTTGGAGAAGGGAAAAAGGAGGAGGAAGTAAATGTTGGCACAAAAGTCCACAAAAACGTATCAAGGAGAAAAGCCCAGATCTTCCTAATGTGGTACCTTACCTACAGGCTTTTGCAGAATGCATGGAACTGCTTCCAGGAAAAGTATGTCTCTTTTCACCTGCACCAAACAAGAGTAAGAGTGCATAAATAAATATGTCTAAGCAGGAATTTTCTTTGGGACAGACAAAAAAAATTAAGCCTGGGTTTATCAGAGAACTGATTACCTTGTCTTGGGAAACTGCCTGTGCACAAGAGATGGTGGCAGTAAGAAAGTGTCCATGGCTGCTGTTTAACTGCAATTTTTTTTTTAATTTCTTTTTTTTTTTTAAGGAGAAAATTAATTCTTCTACTAGGAACTTGAGAAGGGCTTATAAGAATGTTACAACTTGTCATAAACTCTCAGATGATGAACTCTTCACAAAAAGTTGGCCCATTTAAGTAAAGGTGTCAGAACAGATTTGAGAACTTGACCATGTTTTCTTCAGAGACAGAATAACAGGGCTAGGTTTTCCTGCTGTGTCTACAAAAGAGTTCAATACAAGTAAATTAATTTTACAGGAAATGGAAAACTGTGACTGAGAAGACTATTAATTTACTCTTGCTGCTTAGCAGTGTGCAAAAGTTGTTGACTGCAGTATACAAAACAAGAAAGTTGAAAACTAAAATCAGGTTGGAGTTTGATCACAAACTTGCAACAAAAAAAGCCTATTCTGACAGGTGAGATTTTCACAATATATAGTATTCAGGGAAGACGATGAAATAATTGTGTAACATATTGAAGCTAGGTTGTAAATCATCTACGAAAAACTGCAGTCAATTTTAAATCTACTTAAGCCTCATGTTTGTTGTAATAATTTGTAATTATATTTAAATTTTTAATAAAGCCATTTGCTCAAAGTGCCTAATTGATTGCTAAACATTACAGAAAAGAAAAGTATTTTTTCTCTGTTGTTTCTAAGCTTTAGTAATGCAGTTGGATCACACTTTGTCCTCAATTAAGGGACTATGACATTCTTATGGAAGCTAAAAGTAGACTTAGTAAGAGAAAAACAAAGGCAATATAGCTCAGAATAAAAAAAACCAAAAAACAACAAAGCAAAAATATGTTGTCAATGCAGAGTAACAAAAAATACAGTACTTGTGCATTGTGTAATAATTCCAGATAATACAGTACTTATGCACAGTGTAATAATTCCAGATCTCTCTGGAATATTGTTAGTCACTGGCCATACATATATATTCTCCATTCATTCAGAAAATGAGCTGTAGATTCTATTAACATCTGCTGTTTAAGAAATAGGGAACAACATTGCAAATATTATTGATAGCCAAGTAAATATTTTGTAGTGGCCAAGTAATTAACTGGGCAAAGATAACAATTCTGAATAGTTGTGACACATTTCTGTTCGTAGAAACAACAGACCCCTTGACTATGGGCAGCTGATAGTCAGGACTGTACTCCCAGTGCTTCCCAGCATTTGTTAGCATGTATCTATTGGAGAATAGCATCATCAGGTTTTAGTGGCGCTACTAGACTGTGATTGGGATGGTGGTACTGCAGACAGACATTTATGCTTTGTGTCTGGCAGAAAGCTAGCATAAAGAGCGCGAGATGTATTTTAAACCACTGCAGCAATATTCCCACTTTTAAAATGCTAACAGAACCTGTAAAAAGACATTCATGAAAACTGGTCTGTAGAAGTGACCTAAGGTGTATCTGTCATCTGAGTGCACAAACTTGTGAGAACATCTTTACACTGCTGTCATAAGTAGACTTTATGTAACACAGCAAGAATAAATTTGCTTAGACAATGATAAATAGCAGAGGGGATAGTGTACCTTTTGCTGCTATCTTCTGTCAAGTAAATACTAGCCAAATACCTCATCAAATCTTGCTGTGAAGACAGACTGCCAGAAAGGTAGGTACAAGACCCTTGTACTGTGTGTCTTGGTCAATTTGTATGCAGATCCTTTCTTCCAGCAGGACTTTTTTGCAACATTAGTGCGTTGTACTGAATCCAGTACAAAAGCTGTGACTGTAGGAACTGTTCTCTTTTAATTTGAATGGTGATAAAAATGCATATCAAATTAAAGCATTTTAGAGCAGCAGGAAGATTTTATATATAGGTAGCAAATCATAACAAGATGCATATTTACAGGTTGGGTTCCTTTTAAAATTTACAAGAATTCCAGACAAAAAAACATAGCTTAGTAAACTGCAAATCTAAATCAAAATCACAGTATTTAGAAAGGTGACAAGAAAAACAAGAGGAAGTCAGACAAGAAAACAAGAAACAAAAACCAAAGGAAGTCAGAAATAAGGCACAACCTCTCCTCCTTTTCTGTTTACTACAGTATCTTAGAAGTACCTTAGAGTGTCTTAACAGTCATGTATACAGAAAACTGTGCCAAGAATTACTGTGGAAAACTGTGGAAAAGTGTGCTATCTGAACATAAAAATTGGATTTGCTTTCACGACGATTAAAATTTCCAGGTAATGTGTAAGGTAAGGGCATGTTTTGTATATTCAAAAACAATTTTAAAATATTTTCAAATTGAAAACTTTTTATTTGTTTTGAATTACTTGGATAAATATGGTGCACGTTAAAATACTGCAGACATGCGGTTCATTTTAGAGTTGCCAACTGAAAAGGAGGGTTGCATTTTGTGTGCTTAAAAAGTATATTTTAGGGTTCTTTTGTTACTTATTTAGAAGGTTAGAATATGTGTAAAATATGCTAGCTGGGGACTTACAATTGATGAAATATTTGCTGTAAGTAGGTCAAATTGCATGAGCTTTCAAAAAGAAAAAGTAGTACTCCACATGCCAATTCTGAAGTAGATTAATACCCCTTAAGCAGGATATGGAAGAGGGATATGACCTAAAAGGTTAAGCAGCACTGTGGATGGCAAAAAGCTCATCTGCTTCACACAAACACAGGAGGTAAATTACTTCTTTTTCACAAATATTGCTAATCAGAGCTTTCCTTTAAAAATTTCAATGACAATAATGACAGTAAAATTCTGAGCAAGCACAAGCTAAGCAAAGGGTAGCTCAAGCTTGACTTGTATTTGATGTAAAAAAAGGCCACTTGGCCTTTTGTATGTCTGTGTGGACAGTCTCAGAGTTTCCATGACTGCAGAAGGAATGTCATTTAACCCATATTATCATCACTACTTGCTCAGCTGCAGTTACTGCAGAGTAACAGCAACATATTTTACAGGGTGGGCTTTTATGTGTAAATCCTGAGAAACATTTCAGAAAGAGGTATTATGTGGGGGGGAAAAAACCCCAACTCTTAAAAGTAAAATATCTAAAATCTTTCATTTCTAGATGTATTACCAGCACAAACTGTACCAGAATTTACAACACTTTTGATTATGACAGCATAACTCTACTGTGGATGTTCTTGCTCTTGAAAATTCCTTAAGAGACAAAGCCTTCGTTAGAAATTTAAAAAAAAAAAATCTGAAATATTTCGCTTGATTTGAAAGGCTATGTACTAAACGTCAAATACTTATAGTAGTAATTAGAGGACTAAAAGTTAAATCAATACAGCATAACATAGGACAAAGATGTCTAGCGTGCTAATGTTCTCACAGAAGACTGTAAAATACCTCTATTTTTGTGTGGTTGTTTTATCCCTTTAGATGTACCTTACACTTATTCCCACAGTATGAGAATGTTTATGACAGAGTTGGATGACCTCATACAACCTTCTGTAAGTAAAGAAAGAGAAGCCAGAAAAGAGAGGCAAAACTGTTAATGGCAGGTGGAAAAAGGGAGGCAGACAAAACTAAACAAGAAAAATAATAATCAAACCCCCCACCAATTTCTGTGAAAAGTAAAGGCACAGACAAGAAAGAACAAGTGCAAAACTCTCACTAGAAAAACACAATTTATCCAGCTCAAGTATTTTGTGGTACATTTCTTGCTGTTTTTTCATGCCAAACAGCTTAACCACTGAAGGTGTCCCTTTTCTCTTTCTCTGCTACAGCTAGAAAGATCACTGTGTCATTGCTGACAAGCTGCTATTCTCAGAGGTATTTTCTCTATATCAACTGATATATTCTCTATATCAACTGATTTGCTCTGTCACTTTAATATGGTGTGACTTCAACCACTTATATTTTCAGCACCTGAAGTTGCCCAGCCCTACAGTTCTTTGCTCTTCTGAATAGTTACACTCCTTGACAACTGGTATTTGTAAGTATGTAAAACTATGCAGAATTTGCACTCTGAGATGATGCCAAATGAGTCACACAGTCACAGTAGGACATACAAAGCAGAGAGGGAGGAATGAGAGCACAAGAAGAGAGTACACAAGAAGCGAGTGCAATCTACTTTTTTTCTGCAACAGGGCTAACACCGTAGAAATCAAAATTAACACAAATCCTCCTAGGGGTAACTCTTACAAAAGACAAAGACTTCCTTTGGTGTTCAAAGGCCTGGAATATTTAGCTTTGGAATATCAACTCAGTTACAAATGTAACTGCAGGAGGGAGCCACCATTCTCACAATTAACCTGTATAACTTTTTGTGGGGATCTACTTTTGTCACACACATAACATTTTATAAGAGAAGAGGCATTGTTGAATGGCTTAAGTGAAAAAAAAAATTTAAATGTACTCTGAATAGAATTAGGATCCAAAGAAGCAAGTATTTCTAGAAAGCCTGAGATATTTCTGGTGATGAGGTCCCTTCTAAGAGGTTCACTTAAGGTACCAAATTCTCCCTGCAAATACTGGCAGACTAGTCAGAGGAGAAAAGCAATCTTTTTAAATGGTTCTTTGGGAAGACAGAGCTTGCACGGAATTTCATAATTGCTGGTCTATTGCCTGCATTCCAAGAAAGAATATTAAATACTGAAATGACCTATGGAAGACGAAATCTTTGTGAATATGAAAGTCCAGTGCATGACAGTCTCAGAAAAGAACCCATCAAAGCCATTGAAATCCCAACATACATGTTATGAGTTGACAGTGTATGCCAGTTCTTACCAAAGCACAGCAAAGTGCTGATGACCACTAATGACCACATGAGGCCATTAAGTCACACACAGTATGAAGCAGTATGAAAGAGGAAAGCAGTTGAGAGCATCAACCCTGTTAAGTAGTGTCAGTATTCTTATTGACATTAGCAGAAATTTGAAATGAGTCTATGAAAATTACAAATGAAGCAAAAGAAAAGGGAGCCATGACTACTCTGGCATAGTGTTTCCTAAGAGGGAGCTTCAAAATGTAAAAATCGTATCATCCTTTAAACTGAAGGAAGGTATTAAAATGACAGAATGGAAATGGCATCAAATGCTAGAAAGACTCTGGGCAGTGTACTTCTAGATAGAAATGCCATTAATGGAAAACCGACTAAACTGGCACCAGTGCAGCAGCATCATACTAAACCCCAGAAATGTCCACTGCCATTCCTTTAGTATGCACATAGCAGCTCTGCAACATTCCTACTGATCATCTCCTTGGCAAACTGGGAGTGAGGGGCCATAGTGACGCAGAGTCCCCAGACAGGTGCAAAGGAGATCCGCTTTATTGAAAAACCAGTCTTTTAAAGCAGTCAGGCCTTTCTCAGTTACATAGCTTTAAATCATAACAAACAGAATTCAAACAACCCTCATACACCACGATGTAAACATGTGATGGTTACACAACTTGTTTTTCTATTTCTAATTCAGCTGCATCACTTTCCCATAGTCCTTTTCTACTTAGCCAAAGTAACAGGCCTGAGCCATGGGTTTACAAGGCCTTCCTTTTGTAAGGTTTTACCTATATGCAACAGCAAACCACTAGTTTCTTCAGTACCAAGACTCGAGGTAGATGATCTTACAGATGCAAATCCATGCCCGTCAAGTGAAACATATTGTGGAGAGAAAATCCTGTTGGAGATGTTCAGTCATTTCCTTTACTAGACAGACCAAATAAAAAGAAAAGCAAGCTATAGGACTGTGCACTTGCTATTACAAAACACTTGCTGCCATCTGAAAATGAACAAGCAGAAAATCAGCAAAAATGAGACTTGAGGCAAACACCCCTTTGAAGGGAATAATGGTTGTGATAAGCGTACTACAACTACTCTGATAGAAAAAGGCTCTAGAAGTAAAAGCTAGTGAAGGGCTGCACCTTTCACATGCAGCATGTAAACCACAACACACTTACCAGTGCACTCTGTCCTTGTCTTGTCCACTGCATCTACCATTGTGTTTTATGGACCTCAGGGCCTGAAAGAAGGCACAATTATTTCCACAGAGGGGTAGGAAGAGGCATAGGTAGCTGTGGCTGTCTTAATATTAATCAAATGGATGGGACCACAATCAGACTAAGAATGATTTATTGCTTTGATAACATCAATCTCAAAGGCCATGAAATTTATAAGACAGCAAGCAGTCTGCCAGAGTCTAAGATGGTCACAAGTTCTTTGTTGCAAGACAGTATATAACTTTCTAATCCAATGGAAAGTCACCACAGAGTATGTTTCGTTTTTCTAACCTATCACCTTTACTTCTTTCTACTGCAATGTGGATGCTTTTGTCCAATAAGGTCTTATTACATGTACACATGTGTCTCTGTTATAATATCTAAACTTTTAGCTTATTCTAATACAATCACATTACTACATTAATATACTATAAAACCATCATATGTAATACAGTTTCTTACTTAAGGCATATTCTTACTTGTAACTATAGAAACATAAGTTTATGATTTCTCTGTTCAATGTCTGTGTACCTTGCTTTCACAGCAATCTAGACTTCTTCTAAGGCTGTAAATCAAACACTCCTGAGTCTGTGAAGATTTCTATCTTTCTGATTCCCACACTTCTCCAAACTCTCTTGGGAAATTCCAACTTGAGTGTTTTTCAGTGTCTTCATCAGTGAGCTTTTTCTGGCTAGATCATGCCAACACTGCCTGTCTAAGGAAAAATCTAATGTCCCAGCTATGGAACAGGTAGACAGAAGTTTGTGCATCATCAGTGAGATGTGTGTGCTCACACACACATGCAGTGAAAACAGAGTGGTGTTATGGTGGGGGGTGTAGGTTGGAGACAGAGATGACACACTCTCCAAAGGTCCTTGTGACAAACAGCCTGTTTGATTGTTCAGAGTTTAGGGTGTAGTATTCACTGAAGAATACTCAGTGTTTTGATGGGGCACTAGAATTCCTATGAGTCAGCATTAGCAGCTTCTGAGGAGGCAAATAACCAGGAAATGAAGACCAGCACTTCCCTCAGTGTCAGCCATAAGCATGGAGTGAGAGGTTTATGTCTAGAGAGTCCATGTGGTTCAAACTGGCTGTTGTGGGTTGATACTGGCCAAGTGTCAGGCACAATTGGACAGAGGAGAGAAAATACAATAATGGGTTCATTGGTGAAGGTTAGGACCAGGAGATATAATTTATCAAATCATGTCACAGGCAAACTTATGAAATTGTTTAACAAAAGCAGATCAGGATAATGAGAAGTAAAATTAAATCCTTAGAAATACCTTCCCCCACCCCTCTCTCCTTCCAACTCTAGCTCCTATCCTAGCAGTGCAAGGAGACAGAGAATAGGCGTTTATGATCAGTTCATCACCCATGGCTTCATGGGGTTCTCCACTGAAGTGTGAGTCAGTCTCATAAAAAATAGCTCTCTGTGAACTGCTGCTACATGAGTCCATCCCATGGGCAACAGTCCTTCCAAAACTGCTGCAGTGGGTCACTCTTCCACAGGCTACAGTCCTTCAAGGACAGGCTGCTGTAGAGACCTCTCTCCACAGGTCTCCCACAGGGTCACAGCCTCCTCTTAGGCATCCACATGCTCTGGCATGGGCTGTGGGTAGATGTCTGTATCCCTGTGGATTTCCATGGGCTGTGAGGGGACAGGTGCTTCACCATAGTCCTCACCACAGGCTGCAAGGGTATCTCAGTTCTGGTGCCAGGTGGACCTCCTACCCCTCCTTCTCCACTGACTTTGGTGTCTGCACATGTTCTTCTTCCACTTTTCCCTGGCTTAAATTACAACACCACATCTTTTGTTTCCATTTCTTCTTTAATATGTTATCACAGAGGTTTTGTAAGCATTTCTAATTGCCCCAGCCTTGGCTGGTGGTGCATTCATCTTTGGAACCACCAGGGATTTGCTCTGCTGAACATGGAAGAAGCTTCTAGCAGCTTCTTACAGTAGCCACCCCTGTAAGCCACCCCCCCACTACCAAAAGTAGGCCATGCAAAAACAATGCACTGGCTTTTGATAACTACACTATACAAGACTGACAGGGAGAATCCTGTACAGAATCCTGTACCTCCACAACTTTCCTGTATGCATTTCTATGTGAAACAATAGGACTTAAGCATACATAGGTTACAATGTAGTCCCACAGTCCTTTCATATAGATTGTAGCTGAAAAGTAGGGAGTACTTGGAAAGTCAACCTAGAATTCTAAATCATCGGAGGTGGTAATGTGATGGTTTGCTCTCACAATTAAGGGATGAATATTATATATATGTTAAGAGAAGTATACTTATGTTATTGTGATATGCTGTCCCCATAGTCCTCTTTCCCCTCCCTCTTGTATTGTTGCCACTGGATGGCCTTGGTAGTCGGGGCATTTGGTGGGGAGGCCAGGCTTGTTCCTAAGAGGCGTGGCATGGCAACACCTGACATTCAATCAAATTGCAAGAAAGCAGTCTCCATCAGTGGACAGCAAAGAAGAGTTGACTGACGGACATTGGGGGGTGTTAGGGTTACCTGATGCAACACCAGGAGTATAAAAGGTGGAGCAGCTATTTTGTGGTTGAGCACATGGTGGTTTAGTTCCGTGCTCCCAGTGCTGTTCTTTCTCCTTATTCAGTAATTTGTTATATTTTGTTAAAGTTTAATAAACATTTGAAATTTTGAAAATGAGAGTAATTTCTCACAAATGGGGGCTCAGTTCAGGATAAACACCTTGTCTCTGTGGCCCTAGGAGATTTTGAAGTGGAGGCATGTGCTCCACCAAGTTCAGTAGATCGATGAACTTCTCTTCGGCTCACCTGTGATTGTCAGGTCAACACCCCAGGGATAACTAAGGACTGAACATCAAAAAAGAAGAGGGGGAAGGTGAGTACCATCCTCATAGTGTTTTGGCCAGATTAATAACACATAATCCAGGTGCATTAACCCCAGCTCCAGGTGGTAGTGCACAGGACCTGTACCTCATCCATTGGAGCTTAAGGATACTGGACGGTTGGGCTCATATAGGAAGGAACACAAAGTAAGAGGAAAGCAGAGAGCTGCAAAAGGCAGGACACAAGTAGAAGAGGGCAGAGAAGCTGCAGGTGGGATGCAGAGTAAGAGAGAAGTGTGAAAACTGTGGACAGTGGATGTGAATGAAAGAGGGGTAGAAAAAGCAGAGGCGGTGGCAGGAACTGCAGGTGGTGAGGGGGAAGACCACCAGACCAGGGGGCCGTGGGGGTCGACAAGGGTAGTGGCCAGCGGGAACGTGGCACAATAGCTCCCAGCGCTTGCTAACCCAACTGAGGTGGTGGCGGCACTGAAGTACAGCTCGCATGTGGTGCTGCTGAGGGTCACGGGCTAGCTTGGTTGTGTGGGGGTGGTCTTGGAAACCATGGGCTGGAGCCCACATGGGTAGTGGCCAGCAGGAACCCAGCACAGTAACTCACAGCACCTGCTAACCAACTGAGGCAGCAGCAGTGCTGAATGCATTTTGCAAGTGGTGCTGCTGAAGGTCAGGGGCTAGATTGTTTGTGTAGGAGGTCTCAGAAACCACAGCAGTTTCCCTGCAGTATCCACTGGCATAAAGCCATGCAAGCATGGGACCACCTGGGTGACTTTCTGCAGCCCTGCACTGTGCCAAAAGGCACGGGGTGCCAGACCATGCTGGCTTCCCTGTGGTATCTGCCGGCATAAAGCCATGCAAGTATGGGTGCCACCACATGGGTGGCTTTGGGCAGCGGCCTTGCACTGCACCTAAAGGCACCAGGGCGTGGAGCCATGGCAGCAAGAGGAGCGGTGGAACTGACACGGTGGTGCGGAGGTCCCTGGATCGCAGGCAGGTTGTTTATTTTTGTTTTCTGGGAATAAGGTAAGCAGCTTTTTTCCCCCCCTTTCCTTTCTCTCACTCTTTTTTCTTCTTTTCTTTTCCTTTCTTTTTCCTTCTAGCTGATTGGGAAGGCAGACCTTGTTGGGAGGGCCTGTAGTTGGCTGCTGCTGATGGGACTAGGAGCAAGTAGGGAATCCCCAAGGGGAGATGGAAGTGAAGAGATATCAACAGGTATACCCATAAACTCCCCCAGGAAGTAAACTAACCCAGTGGAGATGTGACCTCAACACCAAGAGTGAAGACAAGGTTATGCAGTATTGTGTAATAGAGTGGACTGAGAGGGGGATTGAGTTTAACCAGGTGTACCGGTTATGGTGTGAGTCAAAGGAAGGGTGGATGTGTCAAGGTATCCATATAAAAATTAAAGAACAACCCTGGTACAGATCAGGGAGAAGGGACTTCTCTCTGAACAACCTTTCTAACTCTAGCCTCTCAGCCCTGAATTTTGAAAGAAAGCTACTCTACACCCCACTCTGTCCAAACAAAAAAATCCTGGATTTGAGAAAAACAATGATTTGGGGTATGTTTGTTTTCCTCCTTCCTTTTGCCACCTCCTACCTTTTTGTCTTTCTCTGTGAACATTAATTTTTAATCAAGTGTATAACAGAACAGTCATTCTCCACTCAAATTTAACATTAACAAGTGCTACTTCTCTTTCAAATTAAGAGAAGAACTCAGGTGTCAATTATTTTTCCATGTATATGCAGTAATTTACCTTGCCCTCTTTCAATCCAATATAATATCTTGTTGGACTCTGTTGCAAAGTCACTGTCACCCCTATAGAGAGGCCTGGATCTTTCCTTACCATGTCTGCCTCATCCCCAAGAGAGTATGAGTTGCCCTCCACAGAAACAGAGACCCTCACCGCCCCTAAGTTAAGGGATAAGACGTACCCCTTGACAAAACACAACAGTTTATCTACTATCACCTACACTTTCCCCTTCCCTTCGTCTCCTAAACCACTGAACAGCTCCACTGGGACGATGAGACCTAGGCCTAAGAACTACATCCTTTAGAGTGCATCCCCTCCTCCCGTGGCCAGTGCTATCTACATGGAAGGAGGAGAGGTTCACCAGAGCCCTTCTGCTGCTGTGCTAACTCCAGGGCAAAGACTGGAATGAGACCAACCAAGGCATAAACCCCCATCTACTCTGCTAGTTCCTGTAAAAATTGGCTGCTGCAAAGAAGCAGATTTGGTTCTCTAAAGAGGCCAGAACTAGATGCTTCCATAGAAATTCTGACTTCTAGAGCTGTAAGGTAGAGCTGTTGTTACTTCCTACCCCAGCATCCCATGATGTGAAGAGTAAAGAATGCCTTGCCCCCTACCTTTCTCCTGACCGTGGTGCCGGCACATGATATCAAATTTCCAGCCAGCAGTCTCTTTATCATTCTCTCCTGGGGGGCTGCCCAAACCATCCCAGGTCTCCTTCACCCCTGCGTCTTGCAGGGCTCCGGCCTCTTTCTCTCTCGCTCTCAGGCCGCATGGCCTCCCCCTCCCCCACCCAGACGCAGCTGGGCAGCGGAGGAGATCCAATCCGCTCACCTGCTGGACTCCAAAGAGGAAGTCTCTCTGGGAATGCTCTGCTTTTAACCCCTGTGTGTTCTCAGAGGCGTTTCCAAGTCCCCAGTGGCCACACTGGGTGCCAATTTAAAATCTGGTTATTGATTGGTTTGACCATAACTTTCCCAAAACCTCACTTCCTGGTCAAACCACGACACTGCTTTATTCAGTCATTCATTGTATTTTGTTAAAGTTTAATAAAATTTGAAATTTTGAAAGTGAGAGTCGTTTCTCACACAGGTTTCTTGCTTTTGCCAACCCACTGATTCAGGCATCACAAACATTACCTCCACAAGAATGTGGAAGTTTAAAACTAGTAATAAATAAAACATTATTTTTAATCATCTTCTGGGTTTCTGTTTCCACTACCCAGATAGCAAATATCACTCTGATAAAAAAAGCTCTAGTTTATAAAATTAGAGAAAAAAATTACACTGCATATTTCACAAAGTCACAATTTAAGGAAGAGGGAAGCCTTGTGCAAAAAGAGGACTAGCTAATCCTGAGGATGGTCCTGAGAAGGACCATCAGGTCCTTCTGTATGCATAGGTCTTTCTATTGATTGTCTCAGCTGCATTTATTTCTGTCATACAAGTTATGGCAGTACATTCTGCAAATACAGCAAAGTCTAGAAAGTATGTTCTTTCAGTGCATACCCTGTTCCATCTGGGTTCATGAGCAATAATAATAATAATAAAAAAGTCATGATTTCTTTGCCTCCTCCTATTTTCTTCCTTCTTCTTCATTGAAATGGGAGGAAAGAAAAGAAAGGTTAAAAGGTGACAGTTTTTTGTAGCTCATCATAGAAATTAACCAATTCCCCTCAATCCCCTTCTCATAACTCCAGCTGCCAGGCAAGCCTTCTGCTCAGCTGCTACTTCCAGTGAAGTGTTTTCTGAAGCAACATGATGCTCTGTGCATCTTCCAGATGCTTATCATTAAAATTTACAAATTTACAAATTTACAATAAGAAAACAAAATACAATTTTTGATATGCCATGCTTGCCTTGAGCCCTGAAGTAAAGAATGAAAAAGACATAAAATAAAAGAAATCCAAGGCTTCCCCCTGCCCCAAACACACTGCCTACTACCATGCCTGAGTTTTTTCTCCCCGCTCTTTTGTTAGTGACTGAAAATCCTAACCTGCCAAGCTGAACCATTTTAGATATTATAAAGTATATTATATGAAAGAAGCAAACTGTCCAAAAAAATGCCATTCTCCTGCTGAATCTGTTGACAAGTCATTTGTTGTTCACAATTGAAGACTCTGTATGTTACTTGGGCTCACAAGTTTTGTGAGTAACACAAAAACATGGGAAATAGCAAGTCAGAAATGTTGACCTGGGTCGTAAAAAGGCTGCCTCACTCTCCTTTCTAGGAGCTGATAAAGTGCTTACAAAATGCCACTAAATATATTAATGGCACAACTTCATCAAAGTCAAAACTATACTTAATATTACAAATCCATGCTAATAAGATACCTTCAATGAGGCCCTTGATAACAGTATGCACTGCTACCCCTAAGACATGAAGAGAAGGACACACATTAGTAATTTATGTGTGAATCATTAAAATCAGAGAGTTTTGGGAAAGCTTCAAAAGGCAGGCCTCAGAAACAGCAGAACTGCAATTAAAGTTAAGCGGTACCCGTAAGATTTTTCAGCAGAAAAGTTATGAGATGTAGAAAGTAAGGACAAATGAAACAATGGTCTGTGTATTAACACTTGGCTAGAATAACTCCCTAAGCTGCAGGAAAGTCTATCTAGCAAGATATTAGGAAGTTCTAAGCTTAATAATGGAACTCTGTGCATTGTGTTTTAATGCTTACAAACAAGTATTGTGTTCGAAATAAGGAAACACTGTTTTAACTGAAGGTACGTGTGCTTATAGTGGTTGGATAAAACTACTGTCAATATGCTTTTGCTTTGTGTGATTGGTTAAAAAACTTTTAAAGTCAGTTGTTACAAAGTTGTAACACTGAGTTCTTTGTCTGCTGCCTGGGATGTGAGCTGATGGCATCTTCCCATTGTCATAACCATGTAATGAGACTGATGATGGAAAATAAATGGCTCAAGACCCATTCCACAGCAGTCCCATCCCATTTGTGATTTTGAATATAAACCCATGGCTGGCATTAAATGGTGCTCTTCATGTGTTAGGAATTATAGATTAGAGGAATATAAAAAATCAAAAAAAGACTGTGGACCGTTTCAGTGCCAGAGGCCCAGGCTGTTGAAAGGGAGAATGGACTATCCCCCTCATTGTCTGTAGCTGATATACTTGTAAGTAGTAAATAGCAACTTTGGGATAATGAGATGGGAAACAATTTATCTAAAGCATAATGGGACATCTTTTGTTGGCTTGAGATGGTTTTACAGGATAAAGGACATTCAGATATCTCAAAACATGAACTAAAATACTTATTAACCTGGGTAAAAGCGAATTCTCAAAATATAGACTCAAAGTCTCCTTTTACCTTTGATTTCTGGGACCAGATAAACTGGAAAATTTACAATTTAGTCTCTTTTAAAAAGGAAGATACTTTGGTCAAAGTAATGCCTGTCTCTAGAGCTTTAATGGAGACCTTCAAACAGAAAGATCACAACAAAGACTTTTTAGAATACCGAAACAAAGTACCTAGTTCTGGGACTCTAATTCTGAGTGGTACTGAGCCTAAATCCTCCTGGAGGGGATTTTGGGTTTTGCTCAGGGTTCCTTCCCTTCTCCTGGCATTTCTGAGTTTTCCCCAGGCAGTGTAAACAACGCCCCGATTCTCAAAAAGCGGGAATCAAATTAGCTTCCATCTTCGGTCGTGTCCTCTGTTTCTTCTGGGATACCCTGTGTCACCGGTGCTGTGACGGGGCATCTTCCCATTCCTCTGCGGAATCATCCACCCCCAGAGTTTCCGGGAAAGCATTCGGGATATTCATTGCGTTCCGAGAATTTGGGGGGTCAGCAGTCGCATTCTGGGGAGGCTGGGAGTCAAACGGGTCCGGGAGATGAGAGTTTGGGGAAGATTTGGAAAGCAGGGGCTGTTGTTCCTGTGTCCTGCTCCTTTTCTGCTGCTGGTGATGCGGGCGGATCTTGTTCTGAAACTGTGCTGGCTGAGTCTGCGGAGGGGGGCTCTGGATCCGCTCTGCCTGGCCGAGGGGCTGCGGGGGTCACCCTACCATAGTTTCCCTTTCTCGGGAAGCCACTCCTTCAGAGCGGACTCATACTGTTTGCTTCGGATTTCTGAAGACTTTCTTCGTAATAGATTCCTCCGCCAAGCCTCTTCCAAGGTTTTTGCCACTTCTAGCTCCCCAGCCTCCGGTTACAGCAGGTGGGGGGGGGCTTTGGATTTGGCTCTGCCTGCGGTGGAGTGGGCAGGGGGACGGACAGAGGCAGCGGGCGGCAGCCAGGGGCCGACCAGGGCTGGAATGGCTCTGCCCAGAGAGATGGATGGGGAGGAGGAGGGAGGGCTCAGTAGAGTTTCTGTGGAGGCACAGACAGTTCATTTAGAAGCCTTGAAGCCTGTCTCATTCGCTGTTGCGGGGGGCGGGAAAGCATATCTAAATCGCAGCTCGGAGCTGAGAGTTTTCCAGCTGAGTCCCTACAGGCAGGGCCACGGTATGGAATTTGTAACAGTTCATTGGAAAGTGCCACAAATTTGGGATTTACAGCTCACAAGCAGTCCGAATTGTGCAAGTTGCAAAATAATTCTAAAAATACTCAATCTAGCGAATTGAGACACGAATTAGCAGGCTCTGGTTTTCTTCCCGTTTCCAAGTCAGTACATTCCACAGCCGCCCCCACCAGCAGGGGAGAGGCTATGAGGAATGTGGAGCTCTGGTCCCCCGCCCTTCTTGGCAGAGCTCCCGGAACAGCTGGTTACTCTAATAACACTCCCTGCTCTTCTGTGTCAGGTACAACAGTGGCGAGAGAGAAAAACAAAACACAGTACAAAGCAGAGCTAAATCCTTATATATAAATAGTTTCCACTAATTAATTGTTAGAATATTGATATAAATTTAGAAATTGATAATTAGATAATTTAGATCATTTAGAAATTAATATTGATAGATTTTTTTTTTTTTGTCTTTAACATGTGTTTATTTAGGAATGGTCTCATTTTGAAACAAAAGACTACTGAAGGCATGTCTTTGCATGTCTGCCCATTCAGTATAAGAGTGAGTTTTCCAGATAATGGAAATACCTTGTTAAATTTGGTTTCCCATTAGGTTTAGATACCGTCTTTGGGTAGTATCCTGTGGGGATCCCAGTTGCCAGATTCTCTGGGTCTGAATTGAAGGCACTTGAGACAGTAGTTCATGTTCGGACTCAAGTGTTTATCATTTCTTATCAGTAAAACAGTCTCAAGAATGTGAGTTCGGCAGCTTTTCATTAGAAGGCACAAAATGACTAACAACCTCCTGTTACAAGGTCTTTTAAGACTAAACTATCCAATTAAGAACTGACACCTAGATTATTTTCCCTTTGAACCCAATAACTGATCCCAAAGAGCCTGCAATGTGAACTTTTCTGCCCAATTAGAAAATGCCACCCAAACTCATGAAGAAGAAGGAAGAAGCATGGAGAAGAATCCCAGGACGACACCCTGTGCCCTCTATCTTGCTTCCATCCACAACATACTAAAAATCCAAAAACCTAAATTTCTCACCAAGTGATACACCTACACTACTCTCTATAATCTGCTTCACACTTTTGTGGATCCTATTCTATCTTGAAGTCTAGGAAACTTCCTCCACGAATGAGAGTCAAAGTCAGTGCTCCCCTGAGGGCCAGGGCATCACAGAGCAGACAGAGAAATATTCCCGGTGCCCTGGGCTTCCACAATATCCAGTCTCAGCTAATAAAGTAAATACAAACATATAGAAACAGAAATATGCCCAATATTCTTCATTTTAATAACCAGGTCATATAAGCAAAGTTTTGAATAATCACACAGGATGCTTCAGCACACATTTTTCTGCTTTTATTAATCATTATTTTTGCAAAATGATTCTTTACAATTATTCACTACTCAATCTCTGTAATAGTTTGGGAAACACAATTGGACAAGTTGCAGCCAGTAGCAAATGTTACTATTTTTCAGTCTTCTCTCAGCCTCTTGCCATACTGCACTGTCAAGAGAGAGGATTTTTGAGCCTTTGAGATCCAGACCACCACAGCTATGTCCTGCGCTTTTTCCCAGACTGTCCTACAGAAATGATAAACTTGTAACAGTTTCCAACATTCACATATCTTTTTTTGAAGTTTGCAAAAAAAAGACCAGACATGGCAAAATAGAGCTTTTATTTGTAAACTGTTGTGATTCTAAATGTAATGCTTCTTCAGCTCTGCAAAGGACAAGATGAATATGATTAAATATCTTAACATTCCTTGGGTTTTTCCAGGTAAGATGACAATTTTTATTTTTTAGGTAAAATGTTAAGATGCTAACTAGACCTTGCTGCAAAACTGACAGCAACATCTTTTCCAGCTTACAATCAGTGTGGCTGTAGATGTACTCTTTCAATCAGCATATTGAAATAATTCTTATGGCTATGCCACTTTTTTGGTTGAAACACAGACCCTACTGTGGTGCAACAGAATTGCTCTATTAAGCACATGTAAGCTTTCTTTATATTTTGCTATTTACAATTTAGGATAAAACTATGCAGCAGGCAGAAGACTAACCACTAACCAACATGCACACAAATGACAGAGAAGGATGTTTCTTGCTCTTATCGCAAACATTCTCAAATATCCCTTACAGCGGAAGCTCCGTGTTTGGAGATGCTAATTATTTTATTCTGACATAGGTATTTACGGCTGATCATATTTCCTTGGTTTGCACTTTCTCATTCAGATACTAAGTTCAAACAGCAGTTACAATTATTCACACAGCTTTTCAGAGAATCAGTATGAAATATCACTGGACGTTCTCTGGTGATGTGATGCCCTACATGGAAAATTCTGTACCAAGGCCATTCATTCATTTAAACAATTGTTCCTTTAATATTTTGTCTAGAAACAGAAGATAGCCTCCAGAACTAATATAAATAAATATATGTCACTTACTAGGACTGACTAATTATATTAATTCATTCAAGCAGTCAACCATTTTCTTACATTCTACCAGTATTCACCTTTTGCATTAGAGGGAGAGCATAAAGAGAGACTTAAATATAGTAAAATTTTCAATGGCCAAATTCTTCCAACATATGTAAGGTGTATAAATTATAGCACCAAAATACATAAATACATGTTAATATTAAAATTTTTTCTCTACCAGTTCCTAGAATATCAGATTTCCTTTCTTTAAAAAAGAAAACACAAAGCAAACCAACCCACTGATATACATATATTGAACAACCATGTTAAAACTCACCTTGTGTAAATACCTCAAGACTTTAATTATCTAAACAGCTAAATTCAAATGGCAACTAGAAAATTTCATAAAAATAAAGTTGTTTATAGATTGCTGCTCCTAAATTAAAAAATCAGCTAGATTTATCTCCCCCTCTGCTACTCTCTCTCATCATTTGTGTATTCCTTTTTTTATTATCTAGTGAATGCCAAAAGAAACAGAGTGATACTGTACATATAAAACCTCTCTCCTGTTTTGATCACTAAACTAAGTGACACACATTCTGTGGTAATCTTAAGGACCTTAGTCCCTTAATCATTAAAAATATTGACAATGAGATGGCAAAGGAACTTCTTTTTTATCTGTTCTTTTATATTTTCTTGCTTCAGTTAGTGGAGAGCTATTTCTTGAAGAAGAATAGGCGGCTTTATTTCATTTCTCTATGCTGCATTTATTTTTCTTAGAAATGCATTGCATAGTTAGACTATGGAGAAAAAATGAGGCTAGCCCCTGCATGCAATAATTTTGGAATCAAACAACTGGGAATTCAAACATCTGAAATGTACCTCATTTCAGATGTTTGTGCAGAAAACAAAAAGCCTTGGAAAATGGCCAATAAAACACAAAAGCTAGACAGAGCTTACAAGCCTATGCCTTCCGGATCTCAACTGCTTGTTTGTTGCTGTTACATGTTGTACAAAATAAAACTCTCATAAGACAATAACTTCTATTTATTAGCCTAAAATACTGGCATATCCAGCAAGCCTTGAATGCTCAGATTTACCCAGTATTTACCATCATCTGCTCTGAAAGCGCTTAATAAAAGTATCTGCTATTACAAAATCAATACTCTCCCAGCTAGAAGTCATAAATCATTATATGGACTATTCCTCTTTGACAACCCACATTTCAAAGCAGAACATACATTACTAAAATTGAAATCAAAATAGTTTGATTTTTTAATAGAAACAGTGAGATAATCCAAAGCAGAGAAGAAATATATTTCCATTGAAAATATTTCAATCTTGAAATCTTTCAAACATCTTCTCATCACCAGAAGAAAAAAAATTCTATGGTATTGGAAGTTGGCATAAAGTTATAAAAATAAAACCAAAATTAGGCCAAGCCAAGAAAATAATTACAAGTTATTCACAGTAGGGACTTATGCCCCTTATTCTATGTCAATGACAATAATATATGTTTTTAAAACAGCAGAGAGACTAATAAAGTGTTCCTCCACTTATTCAATTGCTTGAAAATGCTAAGGTCATTGTGCATTTGTGGTACTAATACTCTGAAAGTTACCACAGGACTGAGGAAGCTGTACTGATGTTTTTTCTGAGGTGAAGTACTGGAAGGAAAATTGACCTGATAGAAAGTTTCTTCTCAGTATACAATTTTCTCTTGGACTTTCCAGTGTTTTTCTAGGAGAGTGCTTTCTACTTCTTACAATGTGCAAAAATGAATAGATGGTAGAAGAAAAATTCCTAAAAAAATACTGAGGGAACAGTCAGACTAGTAAAGGGTAGGTAAGGAGGATAGAACTCTGACCCTGTCAACATTTTAAATAAGTATAACAGACAAACATTAAAATCTGTAACTGGTTCACATTCTTGTTATGGTAAATTTTCAATGCAATTTATTCAATATTTTAGCACTGTCAGTAGTAGTCGATTTTATTTCTGGTGCTGTGAGCAAAGGGTCAAAACATGGCAGAGAGACCCACAAAAAAATTCAGTCTGTCATGAAGGTATTAGAGTCGTTCAACTGTTTAAAATGTTTATGGTACTTCTTGAAAATGCTCCAGCTTTGGTCAGTCTAGAGAATACAACATGTACTTTGAAAATACCCTGCAAAAAATAAAAGTCTATTGTTAGATAAACAAAATGCAATATAAGTTTCTGTTATTACAAAAGTATGCATGTACTGCTGTATAAATTACTTTTTCATAGAACTTGGTACAATCCTACCTAAACTGAGAATGCCGTTCATTTTTAGCAGTACTCTCAATATCTCATTTGCTAGTTTCACACTGGTGAGGCCACACCTTGAGTGCTGTGTTCAGTTTTGAGCCCCTCACAACAAAAAATACATTGAAGTTTTGGAGGAAGTCCATAGATGGGCAACGGATCTGGGGAAGAATCTGGATCACAAATCTAATGAGGACCAGCTGAGGGAGCTTGGGATGGGGTGGCTCAGCCCAGAGAAAAGAAGGCCAGAGAAAAAAGGGAGTTCTCATCATTCTTGACTTCCTGACAGGAGTGTGTAGCCAGGTGGGGTTCAGCCTCTTCTCACACGCAACCAGCAACAGGACGAGAGGATATAACTGCAAGCTGTGCCAGGCAAGGTTCAGGTTGGACATCAGGAAGAATTTCTTTCATGGAATGGTTTGTTAAACTTTGGTACAGACTGCCCAGAGCAGTGGTACAATCACGATTCCTGGAAGACCCCTGGATGTAGCACTTGGTGCCATAGTCTAGTTGATAAAGAAATATGCAACCAAAAGTTTGATTTGATTATCTTGGAGGTCTTTTTTAACTTAAATGACCCTGTGACTCTCTGTCAAAAACAAGTCCAATTCAAATAACGTAACTATGCAACTCAAACGATTCTTCTATAATTTAAGTACCCAAAGACTATTCCTGCGACAGAAATATCAGCATTGATCTTGACATGGAAATATCTCTAGATATTTGTGTCATTGAGAAAACTGGATCCTGAAAAGAAGGCTTTCCTGAATGAATATTCAAAATAGTATTTCTTCAGGTTTCAGCTAGATGCCAAAATTCACGCCCACTCAGTAATTTAATTGAATGTGGAAGGACATATTTACTATTGTAATTTTCAATTCAAAGGTGCACGTCCCCTGAAAAAATATACATGACAGGCACAAAGTGTAAAAATAGAATTTATCCCATATTGTAAACGCTTTTCTTTTTGTTTCTGAGAGACATGATGTGTACTACAGCTTATAGGTAAGGAAGGATAAAAGGTAGATGACCTTAAAATCAGTAGTACATCAATTCTTTGTTGTCAGACAACATATAGTAAATTATGAATTTGTGAATTATGTATTTTATTCTCTATTCACTTAGCAGCATTTTCACTCTAAACTTGGCTCACATCTATGAAAGTGTAGTGTGCCAGATGATTTTTATTATTATTCAAGTGAATATTGAAAAGAGATGGAATATATCAAAAACCAAGCTGACTCAGCAATTACTCTGAAAATATTCATTTTCTTCCCATGTCATTTATGCTAAAGAATATATAATCCATAAAAATGTTTCTCTCAAAAAAGGGTTTTTTTTTTTTTTGCAAAAATCAGTGTCTTTTAATTTGCAAGTTTTACATATATTTGCAGTGTAATGCTACTAACAAGGAAGAAAAAAATTTGATAAAGAAAGAACAGAAACTTCACTTTTTATTTTCATTCCTCCCTATTAAATATTTACCTCATTTCAAAATGCAATTGGCTTGATTTGTACCATACCTAATTAAATTTCATTCATGATTTAAAACAATATCTTTATTCATTATTTTAGCAGACTTTAATTGGTTGAAGTGAATAGTGTGTATTTTATTATAAAGGCATGTTCTCTTTGTCTAATCTCATGATTACACTTTAAATGACTGAAAAAATATTCTGTCATTGGTCTCAACAGTTCAGATCACATTAGAAGACATATTGTAGCATCATACTTGCACAGAGAAATCTATTGAGAACTACTCAATTCCCCAGCAAGAGTAATTCTTTATGAAACTGCAGTCATCTTAGATATTTCCACTGCTACAGAGGCAGTAAAAAAATGGACAAGATTAAGAAAACTGAAAAAAAAAAGGATGGCTTGGTTACAAACTGAATGAAAGCATTTTTCATAATGTGACGAAGCCTTCACAAAGTTAAAATGACAGTTCAGGACTTTAAATGATACGAAGATGTATTCTTTTTTTGGGAAGAGTTTTCTTTAAAGCAGGTAGAGGGCCTCTATAATCCTTGGGAGTATACTTAGACGATTTTACTGGATATTAAGTGCTAAGATTAAAAACTGCATTCTGGGAAATTTTCACTGATGACCATTTATTCCATTTACTCAAAGTGCTTTGCAGAATTGAAGGAAATTACTTTTTATTTATATATTCAAAGAAGAGAGATCTAACCTCTCTCTCTACCTTGAACAAATTTTGAATAATATTTAAATTGTACTTTAGTTTCTTGACAGTGATGGTGAAGGTCCTGGGAATAATTTTAAAAGATCTGTACAAAACCCAGTTTTGTTTTCTATTGTTTTGTTTCTCTCAAGGAAAAGATTGCATGTGAATTAAATGTACTGAAGCATTTTGTAGGGAGTACAACTAAAATTTTTACCCCACCTCTAATGTAATAATAAGCAGGTCTGCATTTATCACATTGCTTACAATAAAAACTAAAAGCGTATTAGCTAGGATGCTGCAATGAGCAGAAAATGTTAAGAGATTACTACCTTATTAAAAATGAATCTCTACTATCCCTTTCTTAAAATGCAGGGAAAAACAGCTGAGATAGTTTTACTTTGGTTTTGTTGTAGTTTCTGTGGAAAATTGGAGAGCTAGTATGTATATAGTAGCTCAAATATCTTGGAGAAAAAACTGAATTGTGTGGGTGAAAGCTGATAATATTGTTTTTATTAATATACCTATAACCCAACAATTTGTGGAAACTAATGTCCTTGTTAAAGATTCAATGTCATAATTTCTGCCAGTGTGGATTGCAAAAGAGGCCTAGGATAAATCCTGCAGCAGGACCGGGGGAAGCTAGTCTTGCTATTTTTAACATTTCTAAGTAAATAAGTTTTCTTCTTTTTAAATTTTGTGACTTCTTGTTGTGTCTCCTCTGTATATGATAATAAAGGTTGGCTGCAATGATCCAAATTTTTCTTCATCTGTTTATGTAAATAAATTCAAACAATTAATCAGGATTTAATTTGTTGCACTGAAGCTATATTCATTCATGCTCGTTTGTCTTTGGCCGTAATCATTGCTTGCCAAATCAGTATTCTAATGTCCAATATGACTTTTCCAAGATGGAGTTCACCTTCAATGTGTCTACATATTGAAGGTGAACTTCAGTGATAATAAGAGGATAAAAATTGCTATACCATCTAATCTGTCATCCTATACCTCCTATTGCTTCACAACCAGGTAGAAGTTGGATACCTAACAACTGGGGGTAGTGGAAGCAGGTCTGTGTTCAAGGTGGAAGGTGAATCCCTTACCAGCCTACCTCAACAGCTCAGGTGTGCTTATATAATAGTTAAAAGGGTGTGGTAGTTGAGGGTCAGGCACACGTAAATCTTGAAAAACGTCCATTTACTTATGTAATTGCTGAAGATCCTCTGTGGTACTACATTAATATTTTCCTTTCAGAATAGAAAATAATTCCCTGTTTCATAAAATAAAGAACTGACATGTAAAACTTTCATCTGTAGCATTTCTCCTTGTATTGTCTGTAATGTGTCTGCTTTGTACCTGCTTAATCAAAGATTCATGCCATCTAAAGGATATCAGTTACAGGTGATGAGGGGACTGTAACTCAGATCTTTGTCCATTTGGTATCTTTTTTGGCAGCCTCAAAGGAGTGCACTTTTCTTTCTAGTCAAGTACTTCTGATGGTGTTTAGCAAGGTTCCTAAGAGGATGTTCTGGATATCACTGTCTCTTTATAAAACTACTACAGAAACATCTTCTAACTCCGAACTGCAATTTCAGAGACAAACAAGCAACATGACACCACATGTTCATGCAGCAACAGCAAACCTTTATTGTCTGACAAGACTTTTCATAGGGGTTTCAAATCCCCCATTCATACAAACATGACTGGGTAAAGATCTCACCTCCACCCAGCTCACTGGCCAATGATAGGAGTGTATTCCTGGTTCGAAGGGATTGGCTGGGGTCCCCCCTGTTTGAGCTTGAACTCAGCCTGTAACACAAGGGGGATTTTTGTTATTTTTACAAAAACTGGGGATTTTTTTTGCTCCTTGTTCTAATGAACTAGGCTGGTCAACTAAGTGTCTGTTATGGCCAGATTATTTGTGCAGCTTTAGACCAGCTGTAGCTGTCACTGTTCCCCCTTTTCTGTTTAAGAAAAAAACAAAGTATTGTCACCTTCTGCAAGGCCTCTTACAGATAGTATGACAAAGACAACATGATGACATAGATCCCTTACTCGACAAGCCTAGCCTCCCTCAGCCAGTGATGCATCCCATATATCATTGGAGCTGTAACATCCATTCCCAAGAGCTGTCAGGCAGGGATCACTAACAATATAAGTTCACAAAACTGAGAACTGGCATGCTCATTACTTGGAAGTAACAAACTTACAACTCAATTCTATATACAAGAAACCACAGAACCATGGGAAAACCAACCAGCAGGGGAAACAATCTGTTTTAATTCAGGCCTGTGATCTGTATTTGTACATAGATAAAAAATTCTTAGTCATCATATCTTTAAATATATAATATCCTTTTAATAGTGTCATGTGATTTAGGGTATATAGAGCACTAGGCATACCCCCTTTTCAGTTAAAAAAAAAATGTTCTAAATTGCCACATAGAGAATACTAGTGGCATAACACACCCTATAGCTGTAAGAATTGCTTTGTATTTAGTGAAGTATACAACCGTTTCTGAAAACACCATTTACAAAACTAATTTAAAATTAACAAAGGGAATGTTCTATGCCTTAGTTATGTTTCACAGGGTACATCTTGGCACATGTGCAAAAATAACACAGACTTGTGTTTATAATGTCTTTAAAATATTTGGTTCTCGAGGTATTCAAGTAAAGTGACAAATGAGTTGTCATTCCAAGGGTCCCATTGATGGCCCAAGGTGAATATTGGGGCATGTGGATTACCTTTGTGAAGGCTTAACATAATTGTTGTTACTTTCAGATGTGGTGAACACAATGTTGGCTTCTAGTAGAAAGGGTTTCAAATCTCAGTCTCAATTTACCTGAATTGATAGTGTTATAGATAAGGGGATAATTCACGCTGGAAATACAAGTTTATTAATGTGATATAAAGTAAAACTGTAAGATCATGCTAGCGGATGGGAGGGGGTGATTGCCACACAGGACAGCTCTCAGCCAGGAAGGAGGTGCATCATTAACATACGAAGAAAACCTAGCTCGCACAGGAGATGGGCACTCCCCGATGGCACGACCACGAGAACGCCCGGCGATGACGGCCCATGTAGATGTCCACCTCAGATAGACAGGACCGTCAAGGACATACATCTGAATGAAGGATTCTGGGAACTGGGGTCCGATACACATCGATTCCCTGATGTGGCTTTGTCCAATATGGGACAGTGAATAGACACTGAATATGAAGAACTCCAGGAGGGGACAAAGGGACTCTGCCACAGGCAAGAAAAAGAGTATAAAAACCAAACTCTGCCATGTCTTGATGATGAACAGGGGGATCTGGTGCGATAGAGGCCAGATCATAGTTCACCCGCTCCGATCCTGGGGTAGGTGCTGCTTTTTGATTGGTGGCGGTCAGGACTGTATATCGGTTGCAAATAAATTCTATTTTATTTTTTTATTTAATTTGGTGGATCAATTTTTACCTATAACAATAGCATCTCATTAGACAAGTGAAGTGTCTCTTTTGGTTTGGGTCTCTGTTTTCTAGATGCTGCAGTAGTTAAGATTATCAAATCTGGACCTTTATGATCATTCACTTTGTAAAAGTCAACATTAGATTACAGACTGTAATAAACGTATTAAATTCGTGCTCATATAAATATGATAAATATATTCGTACTCAGGGAAATATATATCAAATTACAATTTAGAATATGTTACAGAAAGCACCCAGGTTTTTAGAAATCTTACACAAGGGTTGGGAAATTGGTTACCACATTAGATTGTAGCACACACAGGTGTTCATTGAATAATAGTCCAAATTAGCAAGTGAAGGGAGTAGCTCCTACGGAAATTCTGAGCGAGTCTAGGAGTGCTCAAGCCATAATCGGCCAATAACAGCCGAGGACAGCTCTGGACCAGCATGTGAATGCTCGGTTCTTGGAACTAGAACTTTATATGTATCATTTCCCGGACCCAGCATTGTTTGACCCAAGGCAGCTTTGTCCGAGCAGGAGACAGGATTCCTCCAAAACCAGATGGAGGACAGAGGACTACATGAATATTCAAATCCTTCCCTGGATACTGTTCTGTCTACTCGAAGATAGAATTCTTCTGACACTGGACAGGGAATGAGGACCGCATGAATATTCAGAGAAAGAGAAAGAAACAAAAGAAACTTAGCTCCGGGCAAGAGAAACAGTATGTAACCGGCAAGAAAAACAGTATATAACCGCGGCTCACCAGATAGACTTTGTGAACTCAATAGGTCTGATGCGAGAGGAGGTCAGAACTGTGTTCACCCAGTGTCGAATCCCAGGTTCAACACTGTCCTTTTGATTGTGGCTGGCAGAGATTGTATTTCGATTCATGAAATAAAATCTATTTCCTTTTTACTTTAATCTGGCTTTCTCATTATTGATTTGGCCTGATCTGGTTGTTGCCTATAACACAGACTAAAGCAGTAGCAGTCCTTTGTATAAAAATCACATTTAAAAAAAATGAATAGGCTAGGAGTAATGTACAAAAGAAACCAATAATCATTGTTGGAAGGAAATGTAAAATGTCATTGAAATGCAAAATACTTCTGCTAATACTCTTGTCTGAAATAATTTTGAAATAAATTTAAGAAGACCTTTAGAACATTTACAAGCCAAGTATTAGAAAAATCAAATTACATCAAAGAAAATTTTATAAAGCAATTAAAAGTATATGTGTGTTTTCCTCATATCCTTGGAATTTTATTCCTTAAAAGTTTTTCAGTTTCTCTCTCCCTCTATTTGTAAGGTATTAAGTTTGTTTTTCTTGGGCCAGGTCTCATAAGCCCTCAAAAGAAACTTAATACACTCAAGGATAGCTCAGCTATTGCTTTGGGGGCATAAAATAAGCAGGATGGCTTCTGCTGCGGTGTTAGAAACAAAAAAGGTTTAATAAAAGGCAAAATAACAAACAGAAAAACACAAGCCAGGTGCAGAGGTCTGCTCCTGGTAAAAACACTTCACAAAAGCACTTTAGGTCTTTTGTTTCTATTATTTTCTATCTGATTGATCAGGCGGGACTTTTTGGCTTTTATCCAATTAGATGTTCTGTAGTGTTTGGTGAAGTCCCTGAGGTCCTATGAGGTGGCTTTTCACCTAATCGTTGAGAGAAACTTCTGGGCTTCTTTCCTTTTTTGGGGGACAAAGGTTAGTTTTGCCACTCTGTCATTAGGGGGCACACTCCTACAGTAAGGCACCTTTTCTGTTCTTTCCTTGTTACCTGAGGAATTTTGTTCCCACTGAGTAGCTAAGAGGCACTGATAGCTTAAGACACTAGGGAGGGGGAACTCCTTTGGTTTTTGGGAGTTTCTCTCGGTGGGGCAGAGATACCATGAGAATGGGGGCAGCTAAGAAGAGACAGGGTTGGAGGCAGCTCTCTCTCGTTTTTTTGGCATCCAAGGAGGACTGCCAGGCTGTCGCATACTTCAAGGAGAATTCACCAGAACCACTGGAGCTAAGCCCTGAACTTCACCTCTCCGTGCCCTGCTCGGAGCTGGGCCACCGCTGTTTCTTTCTCCCACCCCCACTGTTTCTTCATTACTGCTCTGTATTTTCTCCGCACCGTTAACCCTCACCCTGCTGCCTTGCCAGCATGTTGCCACAGTTCCAACTACCGCGAAACTGCTGATATATCTCGCCCACCAGCCCAAGATTTTTGCTCATTCCTGCCAGCTCTGATGGTAACTGGCTAAAGGGGAGAGTGACTGCAGGTAAGGGTCCCTGATTCTGTTTCTTGTTAATGCCCTAGTTACTGTTGTTTTGTTTTACCTTGTTATACGTATAAGTAAAGAACTGTTATTCCTATTCCCATATATTTTTCTATATATAACCCTTTAATTTCAAAATCATAATAATTCAGAGGGAAGGAGAGGGTTTACATTCCCCATTCCAAAAGAAGTTTTCTGCCTTCCCTAGCAGACACCTGACTTGTAAACCAAGACACACCTGTTTATCTCATTAAGCTTAAATATATTTCTCTTTTGATTGCAAATAAAGCACTGTACCTTCTTTTAAATGAAGGCATATGGTCCCAACTACGATGTCAGGTGTGCACAGGCCATAGATAGTTTAATACTTTCATTTTTTGCTTTAAAAAAAGCCAACTGAAAGCTAGTTCTGCCTTTAGACTCCGTGACTTGATTTCCCATGATTAGCACTGCAATTTGCTGTATAGTTTTCCAAAAGTGCTAATCAAAGTCACCTGTAAATGCTCCAGAATTGTTGCTCCAACCCATAAATGCTGAGTAGGTTTTGCCTAAAAAAGTCTAAATTAGACATTTTACACCATACATGACCAAGCAAGGAAAGGGTAAATCAAAGAAAACTAGCAATTCCAGCAAAGTGCACATTGAATGGACAAAATCATGCTTAGCCTCTCTGAGCCTGCAGATACCAATAACTGGGTTAGAGTTGCCATGAAATGCACATTTTAGCATTTTTTTGCTAAAGGATTCCTTTTTTTGAAGGATCCAAATTGAAGGTGACAAAATAATGTTATGTTACCATTAATCAGAATTATCACAAAGTATGTCTAGTTAGGTTAAGGGTGTAAAGTCCTGGTAAATATTATTTAATAAATCTTTCTCCTTATAAGTGTATTAATAGGTCTCCTTTTTATTGTTTTTTAAAATAACTTTCAAGACTTAGAACTTTATTTGTACCCTTGGCTGGTTTGCTATAAATTTGTCAATTTATCAGATAAGCCAGAAATAGCTAACAGCTTCTATCCTTGAATAATAGGTCTGCACAATTCTACATAACTGAGAACAAAATTTTAGGTTTGGAAATCTCATAACTGAAACTGTATAATTTTTCAAAGACACCTTAGTACATCTTTTCCTTTTAAAGGTAAAAACAACATGGAAAATTGCAACCTAGAAAAGTATTAAATTAAACTATAATCATTAGGTATTACACAATATCATACTGAAATTTAATGCATATTTGAGAAGACAGTGCCTCAGCACTCCCAATTATAACATGAGGACCAAAACTGTTGAGTCCGGTCTTTCAAGGTTCTATCAAAGGAGTATTTTAGTATGTCTTAATTCTGCGGCAGTCAATGCTGGTAAGTGAATGGCTAAGGCGAGCTGCAGCAGCCGGGGCAGCTGTGCAGTCCTGCCCACCGCCCCTCGGTTTTGGCATCATTTTTAACACAGCGGTAGCCCACTGGGCTGTGCTGCTGTTGCACGTTCCTCTCGCCTCTGTGGGAAGTAGAAATGGGTCCTGCAGACTGAAACTGCACCGACAGAAACCACAAGCACAGTCGCCAGACAACCCAGTTTGTTGGCAGGGGTGCCAAATTTGAGTTGTGGTAGGAGCACAGCCCCGCTCCGCTCTGTTTAAATGGGCTTGGCTCTACTGTTGCCTTCCTCCACTGCTGCAAAGGCAGCAGAGGAGCCCCTGGCTCTGGGGGGCTGTGGCAGCAGCGCCGGCCGGCCGGGCACTACGGCTGCAGCTGCAGTGGCTTGCTGGAGCCATGTGGGTCAGAGCCACGCTTGTTCTTCCCCGAGCGGCGGCAGCAGTGCCCACAAGAGCAAACCTGTGTTGCATGAAAGGTAGGGGAAGGGTGCTGTCGCACCCCTGCCCATTGGGTTCTCCCTGTCCCAGTGCAGCGGCTGTTGTTTGGGGTTCTCTAAGGTGGTGCCTCGGCGCGGGTGGACCCGCCGGGGTCGAATGGAAAGCAACAAGGCCACGTTAAGCAAGGGCAGCGGCAATGGTGTCATCTCCACTGTATGTTGTGTCCCTAGCCAGTGTAAGATCCAGGGGAAAACTCCAGCTCCGGCAGTGGTGCAGTCACAGCAGCAGTGGTGGCTGCTGAGGGATTTCCCGATCTACTGCCGCTTCCGGGTATGAAGTCCGGAAGTAGTCGGAAGTAGTCGGGATCCGGGAATTCCTGATGACGCGTGTCCAGGCTCGCTCCCAAGCAGCAATGACAGCCAAGCATGCCTCATGGAGGCTGGATTAAAGGCGTGGTGTCAGAGCTGGCCCCCTCTGCTGCGGTTCATGTTTATTTCACTAAGTTGCTGTTAAATGGTTCATTCTGTTCTCCCCCCAAGTTTTTCCCAAGTTGGCTAACCCCTAAGTTGTACCCCCTCTTGAACCTGTCCCTCAAGCTACCCCACTCCCTTTGCTCTAATCCCTTCCCTGCCTGTCAAGGAAACCCTGCCTATGAAGGCAACCCCGCCCCTTTTTTCTGAATGTTCCTTGCCACTCATTCCCTGGGCCAATCCCTGATTGAAACCCACTTGGAAATCCCCTAATCTAGCGTCCCATTGCCCGCAGGACATTTCGCCTCTCCTCCCCCTATCCTGATTGCATCATTAATGTGGGACCAATCTCCTTGCTGCACCTTTGAAGTTGGTTGTTTTTTTGTATCCACGCCCTGGTTTGCAGCTGCATTTTAGCCCCTGCATTGAGGTGTTCAGGGCTCTTTTTTTCACCCTTTTCACCTGGAGTAAACCTTTCCCGTGGAACCTCAAGACAAATAGTCTCCTCCTTTCTCCTTTGCCTGGTCCCTGCCGTGGCTGTAACAGCATACACTGTAGAGCTTGCAGCTCTTCAGGTTCAGCTGTGGGCAAACCCCAGTGCCCAGCTGTTCCCCGCTCCTGCCGTGGCTGCCGGAGCAGGGCTTCATAACATTAAGGGTAGTCTCGTTGCCCATGGGGACTGCTTCAAATATAATTCTACCAGCCTGTTTTAAAGTTTTTATGTTATTTTATTTTTTATGTTTTTAAGTCTACGATGTATTCTTCAGTCCCATATAAGGTGTGGCTCTCACACTATGCCAGCAGGGCTAGTAGAGCTCACTCATTCTGTCCTTCTTTTCATTAAAATGAAAGTCCATACCTTTAGGATGGGTCTTCCAGTGCTGAAGCCCATGCACCCATGTTCCCAGCAGTGTCCTTTGTTCCTCAAAAAAGAAAAGGAGTGGGTCCGTACCAATCACGTCTCTCTATGCCATTCTTCGCAGCTCAAAGGCTGCAGGCAATTCCTACTGGCTGCCCCGTGGCCCTGAACACCACTCTTCACAGCTCAAAGGCTGTAGGCACCTCCTCTTGGCTGCCCTGTCTCCCCACTTTGTTGGCGGCAACTGCTGTGATCACATCAGGGTGATGTGATCACATCACCAATCATCGCAGTTTCGGAGACAGACAAGCAACATGACGCTCCGCGTTCATGCAGCAACAGCAGACCTTTATTGTCTGATAGGTCTTTTTATAGGGGTTTCAAATCCTCCCCCTCATACAAATGTGATTGGCTAAAGATCTTACCTCCGCCCAGCTCACCAGAAAATGATAGGAATGCATTCCTAGCTCAAAGCATCCCTCTTGTTTGAGCTTGGACTCAACCTATCAGTAACACACCCAGGGACTTGTTTACTCCTTGATCTAGGCTGGTCAAGTAAGTGTCCTGACCAAATTACTAGTGCAGCTGTAGACCAGCTATAGCTGTCACACACATGATAAAACACCTAGCAGTATTCCATTATAAACTATCAAATGAATAACAACCATAATAGTAATTATACAGAAGAACTGCTGATAAAACTCTGCATGAAAGCTCTGCATACGTGTAGCACAGATGCTGAAAACATGTAAAGCTGAATACCCTCGCTCAGCTTCAGTCCTGTGCAAATCACAGAAGGTAAAGAATGAAGCAGCAGAGCCCTGGGCTTTTGTGGGCAGTGAAGGCAATTGCAAAAATACAGCAGCTGCTCCTTCTCAAGAACAGTCAGCCACCTATGCTCCTGCTTCTGGAAAAACTCACTGGTGCCCTACTTTTCAGCAGCTGCCATCGAGTTCTCTGCCTCTCGGAGCCTAAAGAGTAACGTAAGAATTTCCATGAAGGGCTGCAGGAGGACTAGGTAGAAGCACAGGAAAATTGACCGTGGTCTCTTTCTTCAGAAAAGCTAATGTGAATTGAACAGGCAGGCGAGCGGCAAGCGACCACCCTCTAGCCATCTGAAAGCTGTGCACTCATGCTCGGAGCATTGTGCTTTTTTCTTCACCTCTTGGATCTGCAGCTTTCTCCATCTCCTGGAGGCAAAGAAGCTGCTACTTCTCGCACAGATCACTGTGGTGGCTGTGGTATGCTCCGGTGCACTGATTCTGCTGAGAGACGCCCAGGAGTGGCACTCACCTTCAGAGAGCTCTCTCTAACCCCGTATTCTGCGTCTCTTGTGATTTGCATCTTAGCTGAAAGCTTCTCCACTACGTTTTGCAAGGTGAACCTGGGCCAGGACAGCACACTTGCCCGTAGATTGCCTCTGAAACTTGTATTTGCTGTACCTTCAAAAAGTACTCCTCTTTCCGAGGCAACCTGCAAACTGCTGTCCGACCACCTTGCTCTCTGCCCACTCCTCCTGAGCTCTCTGTACCAGTAGGCACATTATAGTCTTGCAATGGCAAAGGATATCGAGAGATGTGACAGTGCATATGTGTAGCACAGATGCTGAAAACCTGTAAAGTGGAATACCCTCGCTCAGCTTCAGAATAAAGCATCAGAGCACAGGGCTTTGTGCACAGTGAAGGCAATTGCAAAAATCCAACCACATCTCATTCACAAGCACAGTCAGCTTGGTATGCTCTTGCTTCTTGAAAAGTAACAAGCAGCTGTGGGACCTCATCTCTAAACGTGGGGATAAGCCCTCTCTTAAACATTCATTGTGGCACATTTCTGTGCAATGCAAGGCATTCCTTCTCCAAAGAGGTTAGCAAGAGTGCATAACACCCTGCTGCTTGGCACTCTTCTTCTCAGATAGATGTGCCGTCTCATTTTTCACTCTCATAACTCTCCTGACATCTTTCAGAAGCTTCTGCTATCGCATTGGGCTGTGGATGTAAAACCAGCAGTGGGCTGTACCCCTTTTCCCCTTTACCACATAAACCACATGCACCTCACCTGTGCATTCCATACTACCCTTCTCTGCTGCAGCTGCCATTGAGTTCTGCATCTTGGAACATAAAGGGAGGCGTAAGAGTTTCCACAGAGGGCTAGAAGAGGACTAGGTAGAAGCACAAGAAAGTAAGATGTTTAATGACTTTGGTGTGTATCAAAGGAAAAACTGACACTAAGATATAGATAAATTGATGCTCAAAAGGAAGAGTCAATTGTGGATGAAGTTTAGAACTCCTCATTTTATGAGTATCACTCTTTTTTTTTGTTATGCTGATGTCTTCCTCACAATAATATTTATGTGTTAAACACTTGTCCATTTCTACATCTCAGCTTCCTCAACATCTAGCTGTATCTCCACTCATGGAGCTATCTAAGTGCAAGGAAGACCACTATGTCTTACCTAAATAAAAAGACATTTGTGTCATAACTTACATCATCTCTGCGTTGACGAGACTCACTTCTTATTTTTCTGCCTGAGCTGTACTCTAAACATCTTGTGCCAGTACCTAGAACCCTTGTCTGTTCAACTGAGAGCTTTTTTCATTGACTTTTGTGTTGCTGGTTTGCTATGATTTTATCTGTGCATTGCTGGTGTTCCAGTGCAGATTAGAGCATTCCTGAATTTTGGTAGTTCTGGACCATGACTAGGAATTTATTTTATCTCAAATTGAAATACTTCAGACAAAACTGGTTTTTTTTTCTATGGCAAGCTTTAAAGTTGTGCTGGTCTGCTAATAACAGAATATTGTATCTGCTTCTAGGGGTGTTTTTTGACTGATAGATCATTTAAGCTGTCTTCTCTTCTGCTGGTCCTTGAGCCATTCTTGCAGCCAGCTTTGTGCCTATGGTCACTCAAGACATTGTATTACTTTGGCTCACATGAGCTTTATTATCATTGCTTTGTTGGTATTTCCCACTCAAAGTAACATGTATCAGGGGTTTTAGTTTGACTGTTTTTAAAAAGAGTGAACTTAATGTCTCCTGTGTTTTCTTCATCTAAAGCTGCTGTTTTTCTTCCCACTGCTTATCAACATAAAAACTGTGCTTGATTAGAGTACTTCAAAAAAGTTAAGATGACAACCTGTATCAATTTTGATGTAGAATTAAAAAAAAAATTGAAACCAACCACATTTTTTTTCTGCTGAAAAGTTTGAGATTTTGGTAGAATTTGTATCTTACTCCTGCATAGTTCCTGCAACATACCATTATTACACAGCAGGTTGAAAATCTGTGGTAGGCGTCAGAGACTGATGTAACAAAGGGAACCTCACAGCTGGTGTTTACTACAGGCTGCCTGATGAAAGGGAGCTTATTGAAAAAGCCTTCCTGCTCCAGGCTTTGTCTGGAGGCATTGTGTTCACAGCCTCCTGTCCTGCTGGGGGACACCAACTTTTCTGTCATCTTTCACCATGAGAGCCCCCAGCCAGGCAATAATTGGCATTGGACTCCACTCTCATTTACAGAAAGCTGATGAATAATTCTTTATTAAGAAACCTATTGCTCTTTTTTGTACCTTAGTTCGCTACAGGTGGAATTGATTGGTCCTTTAGTTAAAACACCATAACCATTGGCTAATTAAGAAACCACCCTTTTGTAAACAAATATCCATAACACATTCCACATGTTCACAATACCAGGTGCAGCAAGTTAAAATAAAAGTTGTTTCTCATTCTTTTCTCTGATCTTCTCACAGCTTTTTCCCAGAATGATGCCTGGGAAAGTTGTGTTTCTCTCTGTGGCCTGAGAGCTGCTGCCACAGACATCTACTGGGAAAGGAGTACAGCCAGTTGGAGAGAATCCAGGAGACTGCTGGGATGCATGGAGGGTAACTTTTTGTCCCAAATAGACAAGGCTGTCAGAGAGGATGCAGTGGATCTGTTGGTCACCAACACAAGCAAGCTACTTGGAGACATCAGGATTGGAGGGAATCAGGGCTGCAGTGACATGCACTGATGAGTTTGCAGTCCTGAAAGATGTAGGACAGTTAAGGAAAAAAGTTAGACCCCTCAACTTCAGGAAAGCAAACTTGCTCTTCAAAGCGATTGTTGATAGGATGCCCTGGGAAACTGCCCTCAGAGACAAGGGGGTGGAACAGGGCCGGCAGATCTTTAAGAAAGTCTTCAATAGCGTGCATGAGACAACAATCCCCAAGAGCAAGACATTGGGCAAGGAAGACAAGAGCCCAGCATGGCTGAGTTGGGACCTGCTGGTAAAACTAAAAGGAAAAAAGAATTGCTCAAGCAGTTAAAGGTAACAGGTAACCTGGGAATAGTATAGAGACGTATAGAGGTGTTTAAGGATGGGAAGAGCAACACCAAGGTGAAGCTGGAACTGAACCTGGCAAAGAACACAACAACAGGAAGGGCTTATTACAGGTGTGTTAACTGGAAATTTGTAATTCCTTATATTCATGTGAGTGGAATTGTGTCCACTCACACAAATAGAAGTGTCTGGCTAGGAAAGGCGCACAGCAGTGTCAAATTCACAGATACTAAACTGAAAGAAAATACATTCAGTAATGTTTTCAGTGTGTTAGATTATTTGGAAATCAGTGAACCTGTTGATTTTTGAGTTGGTGTTCCCTTGACATATGGAAGTACAAATCAATGAGGTTTTGTTGTTGTTATTGAGTTTTTTTGCTGTTTTTTTTTTTTTTTTTTTCCAGAGAAGCTTTCAATATTTTTATTGTAGGTAAGTATCTTAATATAAAGCAGACTTCATAGACACCATGGTAATTTTTGTACATTTATGTGATCCAATGTGTCTAAGCATAATTTTTCGTTTAAGTTTTCATTTAAGTTTTCATTAAGGAACCAGCATTCTCTTGAGAATGGAATTAGTATTCTGTTTTCATGCCATAGATTTATGTACTTATTTCCCAAAACTTCTACTTTCTTTGCTGCTACAGTCCAAGGGCTTATTATCTACTGAGTTTTTTCCATTGGTATTTCTTATAGGGAAAAAGTAGCTTTCTGCTTTGTATATATCAAGATTTGAAATCTTTACTTTTAATATAAAACTGTACAGTTTTAATAAAATAAATATGTTTAACAAGAGTCAACTCACACTATAGACTTTTAAATGAAAAGTATACATAATTATTTAAACACAAGTGTATTTTTTTGTTTTCCTTTGTGGTCCAAACCAGAAGAAGTTTAAACACAGAATTTGGATGAAATTATAAATTACTTAGATGGAAGAAACGTATGGAGAATCGGAGGAGCTCGTATTTTTTTATAGAAATACTTGAAGTCTGATGTCATATTTCCAACTTGTAGTATTCAGGAAGTTAAAAGTGTTTGTGGGTTTTCAAAATCAAGAAAATTTTAATTTCTATCCCTAATGGATGGCAAGGGGTAATCAAATCAACAGGTGAGCTGCAAGGGGAAATTATTATGCATAACAGGAATAGGAATAAAAAGAGAAGCAAGAAAAGGCAAATCTCTCAACCTGTAAAATACTAGCAACCAGAAGGCATTTCTTAGCTTAGAAGAAATCCAGACAAGGAAGAAACCCTACTCGACTCCCACAGTTGTTTTAAGAGACAACTCTGCAGTGAATCCCACATGTGATGGTCCAAAGCTTTTTACAAGCAGTGTATAAACGTCTTACACCATGAATCTGAAGCACATTTACAAAACTCTACAGGATTCAGCTTGCTTAGACTTGTTTTAAGGAGTAAGTTGTTATCTAAGTCAGTAAATAAATTCTTAAGGGAGTGCAGGCCTGTGCTACAAACCATCTCACGGGAGGATGGATCTAGAAGTGATGCCTGGAGAAGCCTGACATAGAACCGAGGCTAGACAGAATTAAAGAATGAAATAGGTGTTTATTAAGAGGCCTGAGTGGATGCACCTTGGGCAGTACAAGAGCTCAAGGCCAGGGCTACACCCAAGATGAGCCCAGAATGGTCACAAAATGCATGACCAGTCATGAGGCCTGAAACTTTTAAAAGTTCTGGTCCATTAGTATGTTGCGGCTAACTGTCCAATTATAGCTTTACGTTTTGAAGTCCTATCCTTCTTGTTTTTCACTTGCCAGTCCACCATTGTTTTTTCTCCTGGGCCTGTAACTTGTATCTGTTGTCCTTAGTGCCAAGCTAGAAAAGGAATTGTTTTGTCTACCTACTCTCTGAGGTGAGCTTACCAAGCCTTAATATGAAGCTCAGAACTATGCAGTAAAGCAGTACAGAATCTAAAAGGTATAAAATCTAAAATTTAAGGCATTGGTACTAGACAAGGAGAGGTGCCTTGCAAACATATTATCTGGTTCTGATTGAATTAAAAAGAACCAAATCCAGATATTAAATTTTCTAGCCAGGTAGTTTCTTTCTGATTAATATTTTACTTGGTTGTATTTCTTTTTCTATAATTTGAAATTAATGCAGCCTATTGAAACACTCTATTTGTTCTGATATTTAAGAAAGCATATGGCTTATGTAATACCCAGCAAACAAAACCTCACATTGAAGGCTGTCTCTTACAGGATTATTTTGCTTCAGGGGGGTATTTCTGCTTTTTCTACTTCTCAGCCCTTCTACAAGAGCATCTGTTATCAGACTTTTACAGATTAAAAACTGTGTTTCCAAATTTACACACTGAATGCTCCCATATTGTACTGAGATTTTTCTGAATTACGCATGCAAGACATGAATAAAAAAGGCACATGTGATGCTTCATCTGAGTAGTCTTCAGCTTCTGACCATTTCCAGCTCTATGGGAAGTCTCCTCAATAACCCACTGTAAAAATTCAGTCTTCCATTGATCCTGCAAAATTTATTTTCATCCACATCACTCTTTTGTTTGTCTGCACTCTATATGCTGCTGTATTATTTTTCTTGGAATCTGATATGTAATTATTTTGCTTGAAGTTCCCTGGAACACATATTGATGGGGGACTGATTTTTTTGGTCTCTTAATACTATTGCTTGTTTATACACGTCCATCATTTTGACCCCAAGTGTGCAGAATTTAGGGTTTGAGGTGGGGTTTAGCTTTTCCTCCCATGGTCTGAGGGGAGTGACAAGACGAGATGGCTCAAGGCATTTTTCAACCTGGCCTTGAACATTGCCAAGTCTGGGGCATCACATTCTCCCTGGGCAACTTATTACAGTGTCTCATCCCCCTCTCAGCAAGAATTTTTTCTAATGTCCAACCGAAATTTTCCCTCGTTCACTTTGTATCCATTATTCCACCTCCTGTCACTACAGTTCCTGACAAAGAGTCCCTCTCCAGCTTCCCAGTAGCCATCTTCAGATACTGGAATGGTGCTATATGGCCTCCACACAGCCTTCTCTTCTCCAGGCTTTACAGCCCCAACTTTCTGAGACTCAACTAACTGACTGTGTTGGGCTGAAGTAGAAAAACTCCTCACACTTGAATCTGTAATTGTTAATCCTTCAGAAAGTGTCAGAATTTCTATCTTCTAGTCATTTCCCAAGTGACTTTTTTACTTTAATTGTTACTGCAAATGGATAAAATACTAGATAACAATCTGCAACTGACCGCCTTTAGGTGGTTTATTTTGTCTCAAAGATTTCCATCAAACTTCTCAGTGTTTCCTTGTTATATGGCAACAGCTGAAAGACTCTGGTCAAAAAGGTTAAAGCTACAGAGCAAAATCAAATAATATCAAATAATTTTGATGCTGAAGAATGCTATGAGACATTTAAGAATTCTATGCAGGTAGGAGGCAATAAATAGGGAAAATTCACTGAGACTAGAAAACCCAAATATTCATGCATTAATGAAATCCTTTTTTAAATGAATCAGTGGTTTACTAAGAAAATCCCCAAACATTTAACCCCTTAATTTTCATATGGTTTTCCCATATATCATTTATGATTTATTATTTATTAACATTGCTCTTATCTTATCTTGTACTTTTCTGAATAAAACCAAACATAAATAAGTTTCAACAACAGAAAGAAGAAAAATAATTTTGTTTTTCAGGAGGTAGTTATATGAAAAATTTCACAAATCCAGTGTATTTGGTTCCTTTCTGTTTTTCTCAAGTAAGGATGATTTTTTTTTTTCTTCTTGATTTGTAGGTAAAAGTTCAAGTTTGGAACATTTTTCATTACTTGCTTTTTTTGAATTTTTTAATTATTATGCTAATATAGGGTGAAGAACTTCAACTTTTCCAATATGTATCAGAGACTGAAATGTTTCATTACTGTTCTGGAGGAGTTTGTACAGCAAAACTTGTATGAAGAAGTTACTATCACAGAAGCCCATCCTTCCCTGAAGATGCCTGACTTGAACTTTGCACTGTGAGGGAAGCCACTTAGATAAGATAGAGAGGACATTATTGTTCAGTCATCTCAGGTCTAGGGAGAAATAAACAAGGCTGAGGGAAAAGAATGTATCCACAAGAAAGTTGAACACAGAAGGATATCATGGCTGGGTTTGGTGTGGGGGAGACCACAGCCCACAAGGGGTTTACACAGGCTCCCTCCCCTCCAGCCAAAGAAGGGAGAAGGAGAATTCATCTGTGTGGCATAACCTCTGGTCAGAGGCACTTAACACCCACCCTCCCTTGTAAAAAACTGGCTCAGCTCTAAAACCTCCAGCCACATTCATGGGACATTCACGTCGAAGACAGCTGAGGGGGTATCATAGTCCATCAAAGACTCCCAAAGTACTCACCAGACTCACTCCTGTGACCTTGCAACAGATGACTTCACATGATGCAAAGCGAAGCAACAGACCCAGAGTCTGCTGCAGGACACTGTCAAACTGCTCCCCCTCCAGGGAAGGTACCTAAGCATTCCTGCCTTGCCTGAGCATATATTAGTCCATTAGATTTTATGCTTTTTGGTCAACCGTCACCACCAAGAAGACCATCTGGAGAGGATCATCAGGATGCCAGTGACTATGGAGTGGTTGTAATTTTCTTTAGTCTGTCACTCTCTTTCTGTCCCCCTGACCTATTTTCTATTTCTTTGTCTTCCTTTTTTTCTCTTTTTTTCTCTCGCTCATACTTACTATCAAATAAAATCCATACTATTGACTTTGGCATATGGTCTTTTTTGCACATTAATTTGGGTAGAGGCATTTGTAATAACTTTAAAAACAGACTGTAAAAATATGAAATTATTTAAAGAAAAGTAGGCATCAGCCCACATAAATTTTGAACCTTCTTTATAAAGCTTCTTTATAAATATCAGCTCACAGATGGACTTATTAATATTTTATTTGTCAGATTTTTTATGCTCTATCCCTTATTCTGGATAAGGGGTTCACTAGGCAATTAATAGTGATTTTAATTCCAAGAGAAACCTTGTTCAATACATAATGGCTTTGTGCCTCCCTTGGATACTGCTAGAAAACAAAATGAGGGATAAGTGGAAAGAGTAAACGTAGGACGACTTAATAATATCATAAAAGTTGTGCATCCTTGTTACAACCATACTGCTCATACCTGACTTTTTTTTTTCTGGTAGGAACCTTTTGTTCTTCTTAATGCTATCAACATTAGTGTTCAGATGTGTATTGCCTTACCATTTCAATTCCAAAACTGGCTTGAGAAAGACATGGGGGAAAAAAAAAATTGGCATTAAGCCATGCAGTCTAAGTAGATAATTACCAGATACAACAGGGTCCAAATATAAAAATGAATGAAACTCCTTGGAAGATGTGTACAATCAATTGTGTCCTAGTTTCAAGTCCGTATAACTTACTAAGGCATGGAGATTTCCTTCTTTCAACTTCTACTTCTTCCATCTTTTCACTGTGCTACACCTTTAGATATTAAGATACCTTACACTGGGCCTGTGCAAACAATGAAACAGGAACTTTAATCTCTGAAATTTAGATTAGAAGGGAAAGACAGAGGCCTGTCGGACATAAAAGATCTCAAAAAATGGAGGAAATTAAATTTTAAAATTTCTTCAACTTGTCCAAGCATTTTAATGCTAGCTGCGTGAGTGGCAATTCAATTACTGTGGCAATTCAATTTAACCATAACTGAGTATCACACAACCTAAGAAGAAACAAATTAGAAATCTGACTGGGCATAAAATTTCATTCTTTGGAAGGACCACATGGTATTTGCCTAAATGTCCCTTATTTGAACCATAAAGTTGGAAAGAAATATGCATAAAAGGTAATTTTTTTTTTTTTTTGTCTTTAACATGTGTTTATTTAGGAATGGTCTTATTTTGAAACAAAAGACTACTGAAGGCATGTCTTTGCATGTCTGCCCATTCTTACTGGCTTCCCCCAGTATCTGCAGCCCACCCTCTGGGTTTTAGCATAAAAACTTTTGTGTCATCTTAGTGAGTAAAGATGAGGTAGCTGTAAGAACATATGTCAAAAGAAAAGTCTAGGGTGTAAATCTGCAGGAAAAAGCAAACCTCCCAGTCTGCCAAAATTCCAGTGTACACCCATGTTGCCCATCACATGGTGAGGAGCAGCAGCAGCTTCCTAGACATTGATACACAGAGGAGTTGGCAGACCATGCAAGGAGGAAGGTGCCACCTAAGCCTACCAAAGAAGTTTGAAGTTCTTTTGTGAAAAAATGAAAAAGCAAGGGCAGAAAATGCTGGAGAGGGAAAGAGACAACATGCTAATGGGCGAGCATAGAGGCAAGGAAAGAAGAAAAAATAAAAATGAAGTAAAGACCAAACATGAGAAAACCAAGACCAGAAGAAGAGGAGGAGGAGTTGTTTCATGGCACAGCAAATACTCATGAAGGGATTGTGGCCCATAGAGAAACCACACCAGAGCAGAGGAGAAGAGTGAGGAAGAAGAAGGATCAGAGAGATACTGCTACATACTGACCACAAACATCCATGTGGTGCCCATTTTCTTGCTGAATAGACTGAGTGTAAACTCTGGAGGCATAAATCCTATCAAAATCGTAGGTTGTGAGGAGACTGAAGAGAGCCTGGAAGTGATGATGAGTCCAGGAAAGGAAGAAAGGTGTGTTTTCCAAGAGTATTTTAATGTTTGCTTCTTCTTTCTATTTTTCTTGTTTCTCAGTACTCAAAGAAGCAATTAAATATTTTTGTTTATTGGTAACAAGTTAAGCCAAATTCTTCAAGGCAAGTTTGTATTTCCTGTAACAGTAGTGAGCAAAGGATCTCCATACACATTTTAATATAGAAGCTTTCTCACTCTTACTCCTCATGTTTGCTATCCCATGCCACGAGAGGTAAAGGGAACAGGGAGAGAGAAGGGGCTGTCTGTGTCTTGGCTGAACTCAGAAGCATTAGTGCTATGAGAAGGGTTTAAGAGATGAGAGATCTGAGCAGGAGCCTCTGAAATACTTGAATGCAAGAAAACAAATTTTTTCAACACTTGCAAGGTAAAGCAATTCTGTCTGAAAGCAACATAGCTGTGAACATATGAGGGAGAAGCTGAAGGACAAAATAGCATGAAAAAAGGACTACTCAGGCAATGAGGAAGAAATAAAAGGACAGACAGAAAAAAAAGAAAAAGTAGTTCATTATAAGCAAGAAAGTTTTACTCTGTTTATGATGTATGCCTCATCTCCTCACCCAACTGCAGTCACAAAAGTTAGCAGACCTGCAGAACTTGTTTGCTGGGGGCTATATGGAGTGCTTCACACTCCATATCACAGAGGTATCCTGGAAACCATACCGTGGCTTGCATACACCCCTTCAGCATTGTTCTCTGCAGTGCAAGTTGGGAGGAATCTGTCAACAAATGGTAGTCATTGAGTCAGAGCTGATAAAGCCAGGCTCCACATCAGACTGGGTCAATGGATTATATAAATTTATTTAATCTTGTGCAAGCCTATCAGGGTATATCTGTCACTAACATGTGTGTCGAGTATAGAATAGTGTTGAAGGAAGTAGAGTTACATTACCAATAGAAAACATGAGGGACACAAAAGGGAGAAGCAGAGTGATTTTCTCCACAGAAACAGTCCTACTTAGTAGACTCCTATTAACCTTTTCGGTTGTTAAGAAAAAGTAATATTGCAGACTACAAGCTGGCATAAAAAATTAAAGAATCCCCTTTAATACTAAAATTTGCTAATATTGTTATTATTTGTGGACATATAAATATATATGTATGTCATGAGAAAAGGCATTTCTCGGGTGCTTTGAAAAAGAGTCCTTATCAGAATATCCTCCAGTACATATATTCACAGATTTTGTAACTTCTCTATTGAGAACCACAGACACATACATTGCTGAGCATCTTTCAGAAATACTGAGTGAGCTAGACTAGCCTTTCTGTTCAGCATTTAGCTTTCATCTACTACAAGTTTCATATGTATTCATGTTAGATGAAGGACCTGTAATTTAGGCAGCTACAGAGAAAATATAGTCTCTGCTGCTATGTTCTGTCAACTATGAGGTCCAGTTCCCAGTTATTTGAAAGTTCTCTTGATCCAAACCAGGAGCAGGGCCATCTCCTGAAGACACTTGTGGCAGCATTTCCCCTTTGTCACAGAAAATCTTATATATTCTGTCCATCAGTTAGTGAGAATGTTCCAGGCTGTCCTAGGGTGATTTTGTGATGCTTGTATCCCCAGGTATCTGTTCTATTTGTGCTGGATGTTAATTTCAGCACTGTTATCGATTCCGAGAGCAAAGTGGGCACGCAGTTTGTTTTTAGAAATTGCACTTCTGTCCTATATGCCTTGTCACGTACTGTGTTTGTCTGCAGCACAGACAGTAGGAGAGAGCACTCCTTTGATTTCTAGTTGTTTTTTTTTTTTTTTACTGGCTGAGGAAGAGAAGTTCCCCATACAGTGTCTTTTCTTTTTCTTGTAATCAATTGGCCCTGCTCTGGGCTGAAAACAAAGAAAAATACTGGGAGCTCACACCTCTGGACCACTGGGGCCTGGGATGCAGCTTTCCAGCACCAGAGGGACTGATAAGAGTCTGCGCTAGCCGAGCTACACCGCAAGGAAAATGACTTTCTGAATTTATCACCTCTTCAGATCATCGAGAGGTTTTATTGTTTAATATTATTCATTTTTTTATGCTTGTGAATACTTTTCTTGTTAAATAAAGAGTTTTTTCCCACTTTTCTCCAAGGAAATCTTTTTCTGAACCAGTTGAGGGAGGGGTCTCTTGAATCTGCTTTCTAGAGGGACCCCTTTGAAAGTTTCATTTCCTAATTCTCCCTAAACATGGACACAGGCATTGTCCCTGTCACATGAAGAAGTGAGATAACTCAGGCAGAAGCTATCTCTGACACCAAGAGAGGTGGAATACAATAAGCATCCCTGCTTTCAAGGAACAGCTTACCTTGGGAAAGAGATGTGGGGACATAAGCTGGAATTTCTGACTGACACTTCACTTTACAAACTTTTATATATAGCTACACCAATTTCCACAGTGGCAGGAGTCTCCTACACACAACCTGGGAACCTGTAGGGCTTTTCCCTGAAGCTGGACTCAGTCCTACAGTGACTTTTCCTGAAACTGAGGGAAAAGATTTTCTGTGTACTCCATTATTAATTTGGTGGTAAGTCACATTGACTCCTAATTTGTACTATTTCTTTGCTAGCCTAATATAGGTACCTTTTTATTCTGCACTGTATTTTGAGTACTAACAGTTCTTTTTTTGTTATTCCCTGTAGTATGTAGTCTGCTTAAAGTCTGTTCGCTTCTGTCTATTCAATAAGTAATTCATTTTGTAATACAATTAATAGACCATTATTAAGAATTTGGGACTGAGAGTATTTTGGGGTGCAAGCCACCTTAGAGTCTCTGGAAGAAATCGGAGTCAAAGGAAGGCCTTGTCTAAATTCATCTCCATTTGTTCCATGACTGTAACACACATGTCAACTAATGACAGTTATGTTGAACAATTATCTGGGGAAATATGTTACCATGTTCTGGGGCAATAAATAAGTATATATTCAAAATACAGTATATTAACTGGAAATTTCCTGTGTTCAGCATGCACACCTTTGGGAGGTGCTATCCACTGTGCATCCGGCCAAATAAAGAGTGCTGGCTTCTTAAAGCTACTTTGGTGTTAAGGAGTTTTTCTATTTTACCAAATTTTTAGTAACAAAGCAAATCACTTGTTCAAAGAACATTTATTTTAAGCCTTAGGCCCTGACAGAGAGGAAACCAAAGGCTCCCTATCACCACTGCATTTTATATAAATATTTGTCATATAGAATCTTATAGAATTTTGTATTCATCAACTTTAAAATGCTGTTGAGGTCATAGTGCCTTTCTTTTATTGTCCTCTCATAATTTACTTTTCTGCTCCCCTCACATAAAAAGGTTTAAACATAACCCATCAGAATCTTAACAGAAAGTATTTTTCATTACTTGTATTGTAGTTTGTATTGTATTGTATTGTAGTAGAAATAACATAATGGCAATTTTATGAGGCTAAAGAAAAAAGAAGAAATATTGCCTTTCCCCTAGAGAAAAACTGCAGCAATGAAGAACTACCAGAATATCTGGTAGAATTAATTTTGTCTGCTAGTAAGTAACAAGCCAAAACATGTCATATATCTTGTTATTAAACCATCGAAAATTATATAACTGGAAATTGTTTACACTCAATAAAACTTAGACATATGAAAAAATTGTAATATAATAAAAGTTGAAGTAAAGTTGCATTTTGTAAATGCGCATTTGAAATAAAAATTATTTGAGTAATTTTCATATTGCTTTTCATAAGTGGATTCTAAGATGTAAAAATCTGTAGTTCACCATTTCACATTCTTAAATGGTGTGTTTTCCATTAATAGATTCTAGTAATGAAACAGTTTAACTCAACTAAGAGCTAGATATTAAGTCAAAATGTGCCAACTAACCTTAAAATATTTTTGCAAAAGAAGAGACCTCCCAACTTCAGCAAGTACATCAGATACTTCTTGTCAGGGAAGTAGTTCAAATAAAGCACGAGAAATATCTTCTATACTAGTTTTCAAATTTCAATCTCTGTATTATCCAAAGAATATTTTAAAATAACACTGACATACATATGAGTTTATGGTTTTTTTAGCCTTCTCCCAGTTTCAACCTGTTGGAGTGTTTTAGATGGCATTCAAAACAAATAAACTCAAAAGTTTTGATGATACCCATTTTCCTACCAATGAACAGAAGCACCAAAATTGACATCAATAACATACTTTAACCTTGTCGCCAGTGCATCTTCCTCATGTGTCATTCTCAAACACAGTGGGAAAGGCAGAAGCCAGTGAATAGATTTGGTGGACATATACTGATAAATGACTACGCCCAACACTGATATGACCTATTTTGCAATTTCAACCACAATTTCTAGGGTAGAGTTCTACTTCTCATTTGAAACTGCCTGTCTCTTCCATTTAGAGTTAGTAGGTGTTTAATGGCCTATTCCTTTAAGTTTGTTTAAAATGTTTCTTCCAGATTGGACATATCAAGCATGTTACAAACATCTCATTGAACAGAGAATTTTTTAAAACTGCTTGGAATGACAGCTAGTGTCAAATTTGTTAAGGTGTAGAAAGAATTCCAGATGGTTTGGTTTTCTGGTTTGTTTTAACTACACTGGTAAAAGTCTTTATCTTTTTTCAGGACATAGTGCATTTTTGGAAAATGTGTGATACACACAATATTTATTCTGGACTTCTTATATATACACACACTTTCTAAATTTCAGTGAATAACTTCTTCCTTCATTTTTGTTAAAAATGTAGGAATAAGCTATTATTTGACAATGTCTCTCCAAGCAGGAGCAATCCAGGTGCTTTTCTGCTAGATTGTCTTCACATTCTTTGGTTGCCATAAGCCCCATGATTATCATGCCAACAAAAATTCCAATAAAAATCACAATAGCATAATATAATTTGTAATCTACAATAAAATATCATAGCATAATATAATTTTTAATCCACAAGAAGTAAACCACTCAGGAGATGTGCACTGGATTTGAAGTTAAACACTGTACGAAGCATGTCATTCGCAGGACCCTTTAGTAGCCAAAATAATTCATTATCCATGCTGCCATAGACCCAATTAAAACCACTTAGTACTGCTTATTTTCTTCTAGTGTTTCAGTTTCTGAAATTTTTCAGTGTTGGCTGTCATCCAGTATCTACAAATAGTAAGTCATCAAGATGTTGAAGACAACAGTTTAAATATTTGAATTCAGCATCTGCTGCTCCGTTGTATGTTAGCAAGCTTTATACAACTACATTTTGCATAAGTTCAGGTAAAATATTAAGACTTTCTTTATACTGGTGTATAGACATTCGTGGTCTAGATCCCAGCATGATATCTCAATACCCTATGAAGACTGGTACAGAAAATCATGAGTGACATGAAAAAGTATACAGAAAATGAAAATCAATTTTGGCCATGAATATATAGCCAGAATCTTTCAAATCTGAAGGACATGCAACCTGCACCCAGTTCACCAGAATTATTTTAAAGTGTAAGTACAAATTCACATTTACAACAGTGATGGAAATAGGTTCATCCACTATTGCTCTTTCAGAAAGAAGACAGTTCCTCAAAGAAGCATTTGAAAATAGAAAAGAGAAAAGGGCAGAGTTACAGAAATTACAAAATAATTACATTTCTCAGTTACACACGTTTGTGTAAGATTTAAACTCATGAAAGACAATGCAATTTTATTTTAAGACATTCCTTTCTGTCAGAGGTTCTTTCTTCTCTATGCAGCAGATCAGTTCCACTAAGAAATTCAGAGTATGCAAATCAAAAGTCACAGAAGATTATCTCTGAAATATTAAAGTGACAGCATTTTTTAAAAGAAAAAACCATATTTGCTCTATGTGACATTGTAAAAATAATTTTTAGTTTTCTATAGAACAAGACAGTAAATGAAGAATATTATGAATTAATAAAAGAAAAAGATTAATAAATTAATCATCTATATTATTTATATTAAATAAATAAATTAATAATTTTTATTATTAATTAATAGAAATTATCTGCATTGGTTTTAGTCTAAATTTTACAAATTTGGAAAGTGCACTGATAGCTATTTGAAAATCCTTCTCACTTGAAATAGATCTTCCAAATTAGGCACTCCTATTTGTCACAATTTCTCTGTCAGAATCTTTACATATCCTGAAAGCTGAGTTGAATTCCACAGAATGATGTAATTTATTCACACATGAAAAGGGGAATGTCCTTTTCAAATTTGTTTTACACAGTTGTTTTACACAATTTCACTGATCCAGAAGAGAGTAACTGCCAACAAAATATATAAGGGGGTTAGTTTTTACCCCTAGGTTTTTTTAAAGCTATTTATCAGATTATCAGTAAATAACATGTAAGATTAACTTAAGAAGGAGTTCCTGATATCACTGTTCTTTATAACATCACATGAAATTTTAAAAAATTTTCTGATGTGTGGGGAGTACACATACAAAAAAATTTTCTGATGTGTGGGGAGGTATTAAACAGTTTTGAAAGCCTTTTCCTTGCAAAGCTTGTTAATCCAGAGCACAACAGAATTCCAGCATGAGCATCAGTCTGACAACAAGAGAGGAACTATGTGGTAATGAAAAAGCTGTTTTCAGTAGAACTTGCAAGTAAAATCTGTTTCCTGTCATCAGGAGAAATGCCAGATGAAGCATCCTGACAGAGCTGCTGTACTTTTTAAGTTTAGGATGTTGAAGAGCTTAATTGTTAGCCAAGTTTGAAAAAGAAAATTAGTGAAGTATGAGACATGTCATAAGTGCATTTGTATACTTTGGATTATTTTTGCTTTTAGTTTTTATTTATCTCAATCTGATCAGTTTACAAGATCTGATTTTATTCTACAGAAGAAGTCAGGAATCCTTGCCTATATACTAATGTGCTATGTTGTGAATACTATGTCAGAGAGAAAAGGTCTTATGAAGAATTATAAAAAATAAATTTACTTTAGGAAAAAGGAAATATAAATTTACCTTGTACATTGAAATTAAGCTAAAATAATTAAGCTGTACATGAAATTAAGCTAAAGTAACTTCAAACACAGAAAAGACTGGACACTATTTTGTGTATGGTATTGGGTTTTTTTACCTTGCATGTTACACGTACAGTTGTTACCAGAATGCAGCAAGATAATTGAAATATCATGAATGCAACATCTTAAATTCTTCAGACCCATACCTAAGAGTTAGACTGAAAAATTAGCATACATCATCATATATTAGCATATCTATTCATTCTCGCTAGGTGATTAGTCATAGCTTTGTCTTCACTGACCTGTAGGAATAACAATGTAAATGTGACCAGTACATTTCTCCAGAAAGTAACAGTTTTCTTTATTGAAGCTGTTGAGCAAATTTTTTCTTCCCTTTGAATAGCATTACAAGATTTATACTTGTGCTGGTGAGAAGCCATTCAGAATAACTAAAAGAGGAAGATAATTTCTATCCCGCTGGTTATATTCCTTAGACAATATTGCTAAGTCAAAAGCATGTTTAACAATTCCCCTGTAATTTCCACCTTCTGCCCTTTTGACACTCCTGAACATAAAAGATCATTTATTGATGCATTTTAGTGAGTAGATTAGGCACAAGAAATTTTACAGTAAATTATCTTCATGAATTAATGTGTTCACTTATTGTGTTCATGTGTTCATTTCTACTACCACTTTACATTAACATTTTTACTTTGTTTAGCCTTGAAGAGTTTTAGAGAGCTTTTTTTTATAACTGACCTGCACTACAAAATCTCATTTTCAGCAAAACTTATAGTCAGTTCTACTATGTCCTGTAAAAACTCTTAAAATTTATAAAATAGAAAGATATTCTAGGAAAGTTTACCAAGTCCCAGACTCTGCTTAGGCCTTGCACTCATTTAAAATTTTCTCTCTATTTTGCTGCAGTTACTTAATATTCCAGGAGACATGAAGCTTTTCAGTAGCAGCAGATAAGACCATGGCTCACAGTATTCTTTTCTACCCCAGACAACTTCTGATTTCCCCTTTAGTTGCCTTGATGGAGTTTTGTCTGTGCATGTCTAGGTCTTCGTGGTGAGCTGGGGCAGTTCACTGAGAAGTAGAAGTTACTTTTAACATCCCAATACCAAAAGATCACAACCAACCCAAGCTGTTTACCTTAGAATCTAGAGGCTAAAGTGAAGACTTGATGGGGATCAATGACTTCAGCAAATTCTTTTGCTGCAAAAGTCCAATTTGATGAATCAGACCAAAGGAAACTGAACTACACTACATTATCTCTATATATCAAGTAGTTCCAAATCCACAGTTTGAACTGCTGGGCCAAAATTAAATGGTTTTTTTTGTTGTTTTTTTTTTTTTTTTTAAAGCTCTCAGTCACAAATTGTAATAAAGTAGTACTAAATGTTTTTTTCCTGAGAGGGACATTCCTAGTTAAGGCAATATGTTAGAACAAAGGCTTATGACTGCAGTTCAAGTACCCCTATGAGAAAATATGTAAACAGTAACAAATCTCTGTTTACTAATTTCATTAATATTTCCACAAGTAGTTTTTGAATATTATTTGATAAAGGAAAACAGACTAGGTGAATATGGAATTTACAAGCAGAAAGTATTAAACATACTTTTTCTTCATGGAATGGCAATGACAAACAAATGACAAATCTTAAAAAATCTTGACCAGCTAAAAAACTACAGCAGTAAGCTATTGAATGTTTGAATTGTGATTCTCTTTGCTTTCTTTAATATATAAGTGAAAGTCAAAATAATAATAATCACAGCCTTTGTATGACAGTGTCAGATGGCTAGCTTGATGAATTAGCTTCATCCTCACATTATCAGTTTTGTACAAAAGCTTGCCTCTCTGCTTAATTTCTTCTAGTCTAACACTTCACTATTACATTTTCCTAGACTTTTATTTGCAATAAAACTTCGTTTCCAGTTTCTCCATTTAAGACTTGTAGCACCTTTTTTTGTGTGTGACCCACACATTTAAATCCATTTCAAGTTTTCTACCAAAATTAATTACTTTATTACAGTTGATTATAGAAATGTTCATTACTGGCTTGTTTTGCTATATCTACGCAATGCATCAGTCAGAAAAAGAGTCACTGGTATAATTTAAATCAAAATATATATGTTCACATTTTCTTATTTGTCGTGGGGTGACAGCCTTTATCCCAATATCGTGTGTTGTGTCTGGCAGCTGCGCCTTTTCCTCCCCCGGCCGTCTTGCTGCGGCGGGGTGGGGAGGGAGGGGTGAGTGTGACTGGGCACCTTGGCTTTTGCTTTTGGGCTGCTTGGCTTGGCTTGCCGCTGCTTGCTTGCTTGCTTGCTCCTGCCTCAGCTCCTAGCTGATAGCTGCTGTTTTGCTGCTTTCTGCTTTCTGCGCTGTTTTTTTTTTTTTTTTTTCTTTCGTTCCCTCTTTCTTACCCTCCCCCGAAGATACTGAACCGGCTCCGGACCTGACCTGGGACGTCCAGGACCCCCGGAGTCTGCGAGAGAAGCTCAGCGCCCTCCATAGCACTGCCTGGTTTCTTTTCTTTCCTTGTGTTGGGGAGTGTTCTTTTGTTATTTATCAATAAATAAGTTCTGTTTTCCACTTTACTCCTCCGAGGAATTCCTTCCCGAACCCAGTATTAGGGGATGGGTGGTTGGAGGTTTTTTTTAGGGGGCTCCCTTTTAGAGATTTCCCCTAATTTGTCCTAAACCAAAACATTATTAAATTCACTTTTTAATCACGACGTCCCACTAGGGAACTGCTGCATATGGCTATGTATAAAAAGCAACAGAAAATTGTAGCAGTTCATGAATGACTGGTAATTTCAGACATATTTTTACAAAGCCTTTGTTTTGGGATGCCTGTATACATTTCTATCATATGGACTCGTACTATGTGATTTGCTTTGACTTTTGAATATAGTTAAGCTTCAAAATAAATTGTAACTTTGTTAAAACCATTCACCTAATTTCCAATAATTTGCCTTTTGTATGCCACAATTACAGAAATATGGAATCACAGAATTGTTGGGGTTGGAAGTACCCTCTGGAGATCATTGAGTCCAACCATCCTGCCACGGCAGGGTCACCTAGAAGAGGTGTTACCAAAAAGCGATAAGTTTTAAATGTAAGAGCAAGAAAATTCACAAACTTCCTTGAAAACCTGTTCCCATGCTCTGCCAACCTCAGTGTAAAGAAAGATTATCAAAACGATTAAGGGGCTGGGCAACACTGAAAAGAATCTGGCACCTTCCTATTGACATTCACTTTTGAGACACTTATGTACATTAAAAAGATCCCCTCTAAGTCCTCTTCTCTCTGGACTAAACTGGCCCCATTCCCATGTCTTTTTTCTTGAGAGGTACTCCATCCTCTTAATCATCTTTGTGGTCCTACTGGACCCTCTGAAATATCTCCTTATCTTTCTTGTACTGAGGAGTCCAAAGCTTGACATAACATTTCATATGTGGCCTCATCAGGGCCAAGGGCAGCATCACCTTCCATTGAACTGCTCCCAGTGCTCTTCCTGGCGCAGCCAAGGATTCTATTGACTCCTGTTCCCAGGGCACACTGCCTGTTTATGGTCAAAGTGGCAACCACCAGGATTCCCAGGTCCTTCTCAGCAGAAGTGCTCTCTAGCAGACCAACCCCTGCCCTGTACTGATACTCAGAGTTATTCCTTTCCAGGTGCAGGACCCTACACTTGCCCTTGTTGTACCTCATTAGGTTTCTCTCCACCCAGCTCTCCAGTCAATCAAGGACACTCTGAATGGCAGCACAGGCTTAAGGTGTACAGCTACTTCCCCTGTTTAATATCATCATCAAACTTGCTGAAAATATCTATTATTGCATTGTCCGGGTTGTTGAAAAGTAAGTTGAATAAGACTGGACCCAATGCTGATCCTTGATCACATGTAATCAGTCTGATGCCAAAGCTATCCCCAGTGCTTCTTATCTCATTTGCAAAGACATTTCATCCAGTCAGGCCACATGAAAGACCATGATACTGAGATATGTCTTCAGCCTTTCAAGCAGTGTTCACTTCTGAAGCACAGGATGCTGAGGGAAAAGATGTTTCTTTGGCTCCCCCTACAGTATTCTCCAAGATTTTTTCCATATATATATTTAAAATATAGATTTGCCATGCAAATTTTGCTGTATTAAAGAATGCTTTAGGACAAAATAGCAATGCCTCAATCCCCAAGCTATTAGCAACTCATGTAAGCTCTTTTTTTTTAGGGTATATCTGAATGCAGTTGACAGTCTAGGACACAAAATAGAAAGACACTGGATTCTCCAAGGTAAAAAAGAGGGTAGTTTTAATTTTGACTCTAATATTTATAAATTTTCAAAAGTGACAGTGAATTGTAGGGTGAAAGTGCCACCTCTCCAACGACACTTGAGAAACCAACAGTCTATCAAATTTCTCCTCCTCCAGAAAAGAATGTAAAACAAGTAATTATTTACACAAAGTCCGTGGAAAAGTTTGTTACAAAAATATAAATATCAGAAGGCTTAGAAGAACTAAAAAAAAAACCAGAACAACATGCAGTGGACCTTCTAAGAAAAAGATTTCTCCTTCATGATCTGCTAGATGGATACTCCTGCTCTTTCAGATTATATATCCACCCATCAATGTCACTGAGTGTGAATTCCAAAGGTGCAAACACACACAAACACAAAAAACGTGAGGTGTTTACAAATCAACTTAGATAGCTGTGCACTTACATACATCCATATAAGCACTGGAAATATACACACACATAAATTAAAACCACAAAGAGCCAGAACCCATTTACTTGTCCTAGTTGATCTGGATTGTCCTTACTAGGCATATGCATCCTCCCTCCCTCTTTTCGTATGAAAAGTGACCATCATGTTTTTCTCAAATACTGACACAGACTTGCTACATAATTGCTGTATCAGATCTTAGGTATTACTAAATGCTGGTGTCCATCTACTGCCAAATAGTCCTTGCTCTTAGTTTACATGTACATGCACTCAGTCAGAGGCTACAGATGACACATTAAAAAAAATTCAAAAGTAGACAATGCACAAAGCCCAAACAGGTAGGCGTGCAATGTCAGAATCAGACTGCTTACAGCCAAACCACTTTTCATCTTCTCCATTTGTCTTTCCTCACACACATGCAGTCTTCCCTCTGTCTATTGTCCCTTATTAAAAAAGCTATCCCCCTCTTGATGATTTCCCCTATTGATCCTGTTGGTCCTGCTGTCACTACAACCATACCATCTGATATTTCTGGTATGGTTACGCAACCTTCTCTGGTACTACTGATGATATAGGCTGCGTTTATTCTGTAATCATCTAATCCCCACGGTGAAATCCAATATTCACTTCCAGTTGCACGTGAATTTTGTACAGTTCTCGCACAAGCCTTCATAACTATCCTGGAAAACCACTCATTCTCACAGCCTTTTTGCCAGCTTCACATTCTTGTTTTTCATTAAATTTATCCATTTCTCAGGTCACATACTGTAGCTTCCTGTATATTGTAAAATTAGGCAAATCTCCAATTAGGCCTAAGTGCCCAGAGACTTTAAAACTTTGTAGCTATTATTTTTGTTGTCTCCTACAACATACTTTATACCTTGACCTTTTTAATTATCCTCATAGCTATCTTAAACAAGAGATGAGCATGTTAAATGCAAAGTGAACAGCAGGTTAGTCTCTTCATATTAATTACTTTTATGTATTTTGTTACTTTTGGGTGTTTTAGCTACTCTATTAAACACAAAATGAAAAACAGAGTGTATTATGCTGAAACCAAACTTCTAATACAATATATTCAGATATCCACTAATTTTGATGATGCCTGAGTTTCAATTCAGTACTTCCTGTGCAGTGTAAATTGCTGTACTACTGATTTTATCTAGGAGGAAGTTCATCCCGCTGCAAGAACTGTCATAAATAGTTCTGTCTAATCTGGTCTGTGGTTGCAGATGAGCTGGTTTGAACCTGTAATTAACAGAAATGCTATATAGTAATAGGATCATTGCTTTCTGTATTATTTTTAAAATAAGAAAGAAAACAGGGCAAGTGGTATAAGCATGAATGTCAAGTTACTGACGTTGCTGGCTTCAACCGTGGCCTCTCACTCATGCAAGTTTTGGACTTATGGGATTGGGCGGTGCAACAACAGGCGGTTTGTCAGCCATTGTAATTAATGTGAAACATCCTGATGGCCAACAAGCTAACATCAGGCCCTATGTTGCTGATGCTCCTCAAAGCTTATGGGGTAGAGATTGTTTATCTCAATGGGGTGTCAAAATTACTACGGATTTTTAATAGGGGTCACTGTGATGCAGGGCAATGAACGTCCAGTAATAGCCTTGACATGGTTGACAGATAAACCTGTCTGGGTTGACCAGTGGCTCCATACCACCGAAAAGCTTACTGCCCTGCAAGAATTAGTCACACAACAATTGCAAGCAGGACATATTGAGGAATCATTCAGTGTTGTAGTGTGTTTTTATACTTGGTAATACTTTGTAATAGTTTTGATTTTGTATCCCCTTATTTTCCCCAGATGATGTACCCCTTTTTTGTACCCCCTTCCTCTACCTGTGTAACCATTCTCCTGTGTTGAGATCATCCCCCAAATCCCCGCCCTGGCTCTCTGTCAGTCACTCAGCATCCCATCCCCTCTAGCTGGAACTTTCTGTAAAAGCCGTCGAGTGATTAGCCCGAAGCCAGGGGTCAGCCCCCCAAGGATGATGTTATACGCTATCCCAAATGTCCATCTCTAAGGTTGCATCCCTGGAGGGTCTTTATTGGTCAGCAAATGTATCTACCCTCGGTTTCCTCCCCCCCTTTAAATGTAAGCTTGAAATTCCTTTGTTTCACTCTGAGCACGGTGCGCACTGTGGTGTGGGGGCCCCTGAGGAGCTCCAAATAAATCTTGGACTGGCCCCCTCCTGAGAGTCGGCCTTTTATCCTCTACCGATGTCTCCAGTGTCTCCTCTGATGCAAAGGTGACAAGCCTAGCTGCCCTCAGTACCCTCGGGGCACCTGAGAGTGTCCCCCCACTGTCAGTCACTTTGGGGCTGCCCCCCCGTTGCTTGCTGACCCGGGGCTGGCCGGGGTTCACTGGGAGGCACCCAGAGAGACGGAGACAATTCAGCCCCTGAAATACCCCTGTTTTTGTAATAAAAAAGAAATCGGGGAAGTGGAGACTTCTACATGATTTACAGCAGATAAATGCTGTAATGGCAACAATGGGAGCTTTACAACCAGGCCTTCCTACACCCACAATGATTCTGCAGGAATGGCAGATAGTTGTCATGGATTTGAAAGATTGTTTCTTTACGATTCCATTGGCTGAGCAAGACAAAGAAAAATTTGCTTTTACTGTGCCTTCCAGAAATCATGCTGCACCCAACAAAAGATATCAATGGAGGGTACTCCCCCAAGGCATGAAAAATTCGCCACCTATTTGTCAATGGTTTGTGGCACAGGCCTTGTCAAAAGTGCGGGACCAATTTAATACTTGCTACTGTTACCATTACATGGATGATATCTTGTTGGCATCTGATAACAAACAACAGTTATCAGCTCTTAAACAATGTACTGTGACAAATTTGAAAGCTTTTGGTCTGATCTTTGCCCCAGAGAAAGTGCAGGAACACATGCCTTGGAAATATCTAGGTATTGGTGACTAACACTCAAGTTATGCCTCAACCTGTGAAATTAAATATTGATGTTAAAACTGTTACAGATGTACAGAAATTGGTTGGATTCGATCATATTTAGGCATAACCAATCATCAGATGCAACCATTGTTTGATTTGCTCTCAGGCATCACTTCCTCTACTGATGAGAGGCAATTGACTCCGGCAGCAAAAAAGACCCTAGAAGAAATTGAATTAGCCTTAGTACACAAATTTGTTAACAGAATAGATACCTTTGTTGGTGTTCAATTGTTTGTTTTGAAAGACCATGAAATACCCTGTGGAATACTGTGTCAATGGAGTGATAATTGCAAAGATCAACTGAAGAAGTGTGTTTCCTGGGCTGTCGGGGTCCACTCCGGCTAGCTATAGACCCTTGCCTACATGATAGTTCATAGATGAAGGTAAAAGATTAGAGAAGTGCTCTCCTCCACGTGGGAAACGTTGTCCTTTATTCCAAGACACACATCAGGTGGACAAACCCATGGGAGAAAAGAGAGCGTTCCCTGGCAGCAGGGAGCTTTTATACCCCCCGGGATGGGGAGCGAGGGAGAGGACCACAGCTAATGGAATACCAGTGAGGAGTGGCGAGGGGAGGGGGAACCCAGGGGAGGTACCACCAGGTGGTACCTGGACAGGTGAGGAAAAGGCCATGCGATAGCAAAAAGGGGTAACAAATCACGTGATATAACATAAGCTATACAGTGCAATACAAAACTATTCTGTGCAAATTCCCAATCACCCAGTGCAAGAGAACAACTAAACTGGTGCACTACAACACCTCCCCCTTTGCTGTTAAAAAAAATTAAAGGAAAAGCATTGGACTATCTCTGTTTCAAGTTCAGGGTTCTGCCAGAATGCAGCTGATGCTTTTAGGAAAATTCTTCCTCTTTCTGGCGGCGTTCTCTTGGAGGCGACAGCTGCTTGCTTCTCTCCGTCTGCTGGAGCTGGATTCTTGGGGATGAAAGGTTTTACCCACTTTTGGGGTATCCATCGAGGGCCTGTGGGGGTGGACACACACGCGTAGCCATGCCTCCAGGTGACAAGCTCATAAGGACCCTTGGTTTCCCAAGTTTCTGGGTCCTTAATGAGAACTGGTGGATGCTGTGATAACTTAAACTGATTGTTATTCTGGAAATGCTGCACTACTGGAGGATTCATGTTTTCAAATGAACAATTCAAAAAACTAATCGTAAACAGGGCTTTGCAGAGCTTTTGTTGTGGTGTCATCCACACTGCAGAACTGCCTTGCCTAGCCAGGACTTGTCTGAGCATCTGGTGGGCACACTCGATCACAGCTTGACCTGTGGGGGAGTGGGGAATGCCTGTCTTGTGCTCCATTCCCCACTGCTGGACAAACTCTAGGAACACCTTGGAGGCATACACTGGACCATTGTCTGTCTTAATCTCCCTAGGGATCCCCAACACTGAAAAGGCTTGCACCAGGTGTTGTTTGGCATGCACAGCCCTTTCCCCTGCATGGGCAGAGGCATAAACCACACCTGAATAGGTGCCTATGCTGACATGTACGTATTTTAGACGACCAAAACTGGGAATGTGTGTGATGTCTGTCTGCCATATTTTGCAACTCCCAAGGCCACAGGTGTTAACCCCAACACCCAGTGATGGCACGGCCTGGAGCTGGCAGTTGGGTCAGATGGCCACAATGGCCCGAGCCTGACTCTGTGTTAACTGGAACTGACGAATTAGACCTGGCACATTTTGATGGTATTGTTGGTGACTTAGCTTTGCCTGCTGGAAGATGTCCGGAAGGTGTGCCATTTCTGCTGAAGCGGCAAGGGAATCTGCTTTGCTATTACCTTCTGTGATCTCGCCTGGCAAATTGGCGTGTGACCTCACGTGCATCACATAGAACAGATGCTCCCACTGCGAAACCAAATAAATTAGTTTTGAAAGCAACCTGAAGAGATGCTCTTTCTCGATGTCTTTGAGAACTGCCTGCTCCGCCCTGGACACTACTCCCACCACATAGGCTGAATCGGTAACCAAGTTAATTGGCTCTGAGAACTTCTCAAAGGCTCTCACAACTGCAGCCAGTTCAGCAACCTGGGGCGATCCCTCCACAAACTCAACATCAGCTTCCCAATGCTGGGTCTGGGGATTTCTCCAAGTCATCACTGACTTGTGGGATGCCCCAGATGCATCAGTGAATACTGTAAGCGCCTTGAGTGGCCTATGACTCCTTATCTCAGGAGCAATGAGGTGGAATTCCTCATTGAACAGTTTGTGAGACGGGGCGTGGACTGACACCTGTCCACTGTAGCTGTCCAGAGATAGCTGGAGACTGGCATTGCTCTGGAGCAGGTGCTCAAGCATCTCCTTGGTCAGCTTCTCGGGAGAGTTTCTTCCCTCTTTAGAGAGTTTAACCAGGAGGTGAATACACTGACAGTCACAACCAGCCAGCTCTCGCAGTTTTACCCTGGCCTTCCGGATCAGCTGAACTATCAGCTCCTGTGGCTGTGTGATGGTTTTGGATCGCTGATGGGAGAGAAAAACCCATTCTATGATTAAAAGTGAAACTTTTTGCTCTTCAGACCACTGAAATATCAACCCATGTATGTGTGGTAACTTTCCTAAACAATGAATTGGAAAGGCAGCTCGGGCTTATAACGATGAGCCTGCCTCTCGGACAAAGCCTTCTGCATATTTGGAGGGTGGTTTTTGCGTCCGGGGTCAGTTCCCTGGGAGAAGCCAGCTCTCTCTCCCCTTTCAATAAATTGAGGAGGGGAGCTAGGTCCTCATTGATGAGGCCCAGCTGAGGCCTGACCCAGTTTAAAGACCCACACAGGGAATGGAGATCTGCTAGGGTTTTGGGATCACTCTTAATTTCCAATTTCTGCGGAACAACAGTCCGCGCAGTGATCTCCAAGCCCAGGTACTTCCAAGGTGGCATCCTTTGAACCTTGTTTTCCTGCAGTTGGAATCCAGCAGAGGTTAAAACTTTAACCACTAGGTCAGGCATGTCTTGGAGTATTATGTCATTGGAGGCACACACAAGAACATCATCCATGTAATGCAGGATGATTGCCTCCCTTTTCTGGGCAAGCACTGGGGACAGCAATGAAGCCATGTACCACTGGCAGATAGATGGAGAGCATTTCATACCCTGAGGTAACACTCTCCAGTGGTAATGCTTCACTGGGGCTTCTCAATCAATGGTAGGAACCGAGAAGGCAAACAGTGGGGCATCCTCTGGGTGTAGGGGAATATGAAAGAAACAGTCTTTGATGTCCAGGACAGCCAATTGCCAATTCTGGGGAAGCATGGTTGGGGAAGGCATCCCTGGTTGGAGAGACCCCATGTCCTCAATTACCTTATTTATTTCCCTTAAATCATGCAGGAGCCGCCACTTATCCTTCCCTGGTTTTTTTGTCACAAAGACCAGGGAATTCCAAGGGCTAGTTGTCTCTTCAATATGTCCTTTAGCCAATTGTTCTTCAACAAGCTCCTCGAGCGCCTTCAAATTTTCTATACTGAGTGGCCACTGATTTACCCAGACCGGATTATTATCCAGCCATATTAACTTGTGGGCAGGGTGCTCCACAGTGGCCGCTTCTAAAAATCCTGGGGCGTTTTAGGGATGACTTATTTGACCCCCCACTGGGCCATGGTGTCTCCTCCCCACAAGGGAGCTTTGTAGTCAGTGACAAACGGCCGGACACTGGCTAATTTTCCATCCGGCCCCTCAATTTGTACAATGTTTTTTGATATTTTTGCCAGTGGGACTCCTCCTACACCTTGGATTTTACGATCCACGGGTTGCAGTTCCCAATGTGATGGCCACAACCTTTCTGGTATGATTGTCACATCTGCCCCCGTGACAAGCAACCCTTCCATGTAGAGATGGTCTGCTCCACGCTTTAGGTTGCATCCCATAATAGGTTTGTCCTCGCCAACCACTTCTACCCAGTACACACCTGGTGCCTTGTTATCTACTGAGATTTCTGCTGGAACTGGGATGGCCTGAGCAATGATTTGCCCCTTGGCCAAACAGAAGGGTGGCTGTGGACAGCGCACCAGGAGAATGAGGTTAGGCATGTCCCGCTTTATAGTCTAGGAGCCACCTCAATCTCCACAGGTGTGTGTGCAGTGTCCCCAATAACAAAGTACTCACTATTGGATCTTGTGCGATCTTTTGTCAAGTCCTGTAAATCTCTGGGCAGGTCCACTCCAGTGACCATCCACTGGGTAGACCTGAAAACAAAAGCTTTGGTGGTCACAAGCTTGAAACACTTGTGAGGTGTTTTGTACACCCTTATTTTGCTCTCCCACACCCTGCTTCCCTTCCTCCCCCTTTTCTGTTTCGAGGGAGGTTTTCCCTTTAGGGAAGCCCACAGCATTGATGTCGTAGCGCGGGGCAGCTGCGCGCTCGTGTCCCAGTTTTTTTGTGTGAAGGAGGTCTTCTTTGGTTGCTGGCTTTGGGGGCAGTCTTGGGCTAAGTGTCCTGGCTTTTTACATATGAAGCAGATGATGTGTTGAAGCTGCTTCAGTGACATCTGTTGCCTCCTCACTCCAGGAGATATAGCTGCCGGCACCACCCACGCTTCCCGTGCAGCAAACAGTTCTGCCTTCCTAGCACACCCTTTGTGCTAGGGTAGGTGGAGGGCTGAGAGGCAGTCCCAGGAGCGCCCTGTTGCAGACATCACTGGCATTTCTCTGTGCCATCTCTTTGACTATCGCCACTTGTGTCTTGGGGTCCAGTACTTGTCTCTCAACCTGTGCACGGAGCCGGTCGACAAACTGCAAGAAACTTTCTGAAGGAGACTGTTAAATGTTAAGGAAACTACCCGTAGCTTCAACAGTTGGTAGCCCAATAAAAGCTTTATTGGCAGCTTTCGAGATCTTATCTAGAATGAATTTTGATAAGACTCAAGCCTGGTTAGTCTGAGGAGTCTAAGACTCCTCTGGCTTAGACCACTCCCCCTTGCCACATAGATGTTCATAAGTAATGTTATTATTTGGTAAATCCTTGGCCCCCTGTGGACTTTGCTTAAGTTCCTCTAAGTGTTCCCTCAGAGATTTCTCCCAGTTGCTCTCCCATAAATCGAACTCCGACTGGGTAAGCAGGCACTGGAAAAGATCTATGAGGTCAGTGGGAACAAATTCAAGCGATGTTAAGGTAGCCCTCATCATGCTTCTGAAAATTTCACTGCTTCTTCCAAATTCTAACTGACTTTTACATAACTCGCGCTTTGGTTGATATGAGAAGGGTTGGTAGTTTCTAGGGCCACTTCTACCACCAGTGTATTGGACAGGAGCTACGAAGGGAATAAGTTCTTCCCCCTGGTTTCAAACCCCAGGGTTCTCCCTTTCAGCCCCACCCCCGTGGGACCCAGCAGAGGGGTCACTCCCCTGTTGGGGGCCAGCAGGAGCACCACTTGCTCCCCCACCTTCACCTTCACTGGGAACTGGGAAGGGAACCTCCCCTCCCCCAACCCCACCCACTTGTGAACTGGGGAGGGATCCCCCTATCCACCCCGTTGGGGAATGGGAGGGGCTTCCCACCCCCTCCACCTCCTTAGGGAGCGGGCAGGACACCCCTTCCCCCTGCACCTTCACTTCGGTAACCGAGGAGGGGGAACACTCCCTCCCCCCGCCTCATCCCCATGGGAACCAGGCAGGGGCCCACCCTCTCCACCCTCGGCCCCACCCTCTCCACCCTTGGCCCCACTCTCTTGGGAACCCAGGCAAGGGGCCGTGGGAAACGAGAAAAGGCAGGGGGTGGGGCAACTGTGGGAACTGGGGGTGGGGTTGCAGGATGACATCATGGGGAGCAGGGACTGAAGGGAGGGGGAGGAGCGTCCAGGGGAAACAAAGGGGTTGCGAGACCGAAGGGGTTGCGACACCGGAAGGGGTTGGGGGAGGGGACAGGTGAGAGAAAGGGATTGTGGGAAGAAGAAGGGTGAGCTGAGGACTCAGCCACGTGGCCACTGCCATTTTGGGCTTTGACCACGAGGTCAGCAGTGTGTTGAATGCTAAGCATGTGATCGTGGCTATTTTGGGGATAAGGGGGGCTAGTACGTGAATTTGGGGAAACAGCAGCTGGTTAGAGGGGTGCAGGAAAGGTGTCTTGGCAGCCTGCGCACAGCTGCCAGAACTTGGGTGCTGAGAGGGAGGTGGGAAGCCAGGGAAACAGTGGCAGTGCCAGGTACCCTGCAAATGCCGGGGAGCTTCGCTCCTCTCTCTCAGTTTGGGGGCAGAGGGTTTGGGAGGAGGGGTAGGGGGAGCCGCGGGAGGGGACATTTGCTCTGGATGTCCTTTCAAATCCCTCTTAAGTATTTCTTTCCAAATTACAAGGAACAAGGGAAAAAAAGGAGACACTGTCCCATCTCCCTGTTCTGCCTTTGCTGTTAACAACGCTCCAGTTTTGTCCCAGGCAGACAGAGAATTAACATTCTGCTGGGTTAAGTGAGGGAAATGAAAGGATATCCATCGAACAAACTGTTTTAAAACTGATTTGGAAACTTTAACATTTCCACTACTTAGGGTATCTAAAACTAAGGTATAAATGCTCCTCTGTGTTGTATAAAACTTTGCCCCCATTGTGATGTTATTTGTTTTCTACCACAACTTAAATCTGCCTTCTTTACATGCAGCGCAAACAAAAAACTGAAAGCACTGTGTTCACAGCCAATCCTAGAAAGAATCTGGGCAGCCTCGCCTCCCCTCCCTCTGAGGGGAAGGTGAAGCTATTTGCATGCTATCCACACGGTTTTTAAAATGGCGGGCGGCTGCTGCCGAGCTGCTCTGAGCCACGTGGGCGCCGCGCAGGGTTGGCACCGCCTGAGCGTGCCCGCTCGCGGCAGAAAACCCCCCGAGCCACGGCTCCTGCCACTGCCCTCGGTCCCACCGCTCTGAACCTCGCCTGCGCTGCTGCAAACTGCCGCACCGCGGTGAAACCCCCGCGCGCCGCTCCGCGCCGCTCAGACTGTGCGAAAAAGTGCCGCACGCACCCAAAAAAACCCACCGGACACACAAATCCGCACAATTGGGACTGAACCTTTCTAGCACCGGAGCACACCCAAACCCTCTGGGGGCACCCCGGGGTCCCACTAGCACTGGTGGGGAATACTCATGCCGTCCAGGGGACTTTGGTTGGCTGCTACTTTGTAAAGAAGTCCTCGTCCAGGACCGATCCGCCCAGGGATGGCAGGTTGTCGATCCTACCCTACTGCTTCCTTGCCGACTAGAGCGTGACGAAGGGAGCAGAGATAGATGAGGTAGATGAGAGTCCCAAAAGCTAATATAATCCATGTGAGTGAATTACCAGCTTCTTCGTGCTGTCTCAGACGTGGGGCGCCACCTGAAGAAGCGTGTTTCCTGGGCTGTCGGGGTCCACTCCGGCTAGCTATAGACCCTTGCCCACACAATACTTCATAGACGAAGGTAAAAGATTAGAGAAGCGCTCTCCTCCACGTGGGAAACGTTGTCCTTTATTCCAAGACACACATCAGGCGGACAAACCCATGGGAGAAAAGAAAGCGTTCCCTGGCAGCAGGGAGCTTTTATACCCCCCGGGATGGGGACAGAGGGAGAGGTCCACAGCTAATGGAATACCAGTGAGGAGTGGCGAGGGGAGGGGTAACCCAGGGGAGGTACCACCAGGTGGTACCTGGACAGGTGAGGGAAAGACCATGTGATAACGAAAAGGGGTAACAAACTACGTGATATAACATAGGCTATACAGTGCAATACAAAACTATTCTTTGCAAATTCCCAATCATCCAGTGCAAGAGAACAACTAAACTGGTGTACCACAACAATCAACTGCATATTTTGGAATGGATATTTTTGTCTTTCAGATCTCAGAAAACAGCTCCAGGACTTTATGAGCTTTTTGCAGATATTATCATCAAAGGCTGCAGGCGTTGTCATGAAATTTTGGGACATGACCCTGTGACCATTGTGATACCTGTACAACAGTGGTATTTTGAATGGTGCTTTCAAAATAATCATGAATTGCAGTCTGCCTTGTCTTGTTTTACAGGCCAAATAAAATACCATTTACCTTCTCATCCAACTCTAAAACTGATCAAGGAGATTCCTTTTGAAGGAAAACAAATTTGTTCTCCTGTTCCAGTGGAAGGTATAACGGTTTTTACAGATGGATCTGAGAAAACTGGAAAAGCAGCTGCAGATTGGAAAAAAGATGGTCACTGGGAATATGAGACAATGATTCAACAGGGATCTCCTCAATTGGTTGAGCTTTGTGCTGTTCTTTTGGCTTTCACTTTATTTCCTGATTCTCTAAATATAGTTACTGATTCTATCTATGTTGCCAATTTGGTTAAGCAATTAGATCAAGCAGTGTTGTATAATATCCAAGAGAAACCATTGCTTACCATATTAGTGAAGTTATGGACAGTCATTGGTGCTCGAAAACATCCTTATTTCATCATGCATATTCGCAGCCACACATCATTACCAGGATTTTTTGTTGAAGGCAATGCCTATGTAGATTCTCTAGTAGCTGCTGCTGCAATCAAAACCATACCTAATGTGTTGCAGCAGGCAATTTTATCTCATCAATTTTTTCATCAGAGCACTCGAGCTTTACAGCAGCAATTTAAATTGTCTCCTGGTGAAGCAAGATCAAGTCTTTCTTCTTGTCCTGACTATCACATGACTCATGTCACTCAATATTATGGTACCAACCCTAGGGGTCTTTCCGCTTTAGAGGAATGGCAGACTGATGTTACAAAAATGCCAGAATTTGGTCGCTTTCAGTATGTTCATGTTACAGTTGATACCTTTTCTCACGCAATGATTACTTCAGCATTCACAGGAGAGAAAACTCGTATGCTATTCATCATTTTTATCATGCCTTTTCTATCCTAGGTGTTCTGTGTCACATAAAAACGGATAATGGCCCAGCATATGTTTCGCAGAAAATGCAAGCATTCTTTCGTGCTTGGGGCATTGGGCATTCAACGGGTATTCCACATGTCCCCACAGGCCAAGCTGTTGGGAAGGATGAAAGTTTGACAAGAAAGTCTCACAGATATGTATGCTTAACAGAAAGATTTTTGAATGTAGAAGCTGAGGAAGGAATAGTGATGGAAGTAAATTTTGATATAGAAGAAAAAAATTGCTGAGTCAGTCTTACTGGATAACCAAGGAGGCAAAGGGTATGTTAGTTAGAAGGGGGTTTTTATGACTTAGAGCAAAGGATAAACCCACCTCAAACAAGAAGATGCTTTTACCAAGCAGAAAGATAAGCACAGGCAAACAAGTCAGCAAATGTTGCAAGAAGAAAAAAGGTCTCAGAATTTTCCACTGCAAGAAAACTGAAAAACAACTTCTAGCTTAAACTGTAATGTACTAACTTTTAGTGATTGGAGAATAGTAACATGAATATGGTAATTATAGTAGTTGTGATAGGCTATAGATAAAAGCTAAGGTATAGATTGGTTCTATTGTATTAAGATGCTCAGTAAAGAAAAGTATATAATGCATTTGTAACCTAAACTCGGGGTCTCCAGGCCTGCCTGCAGATGCAGCTGACAGCTGTAGGTACAGGCTCTGTCACCCACAACCCTGGACTGCTGTAACATCTTGGACGTAATAAACTGCATTTGGAAGAGCTGCCTAGAGTCCCGCATCTCTCGTTCAGGCTCTTACACCAAGCAAATATACGTCAGGTTCAAAAACAAAAAGGGGGAATGCAACAGGAGTGACCTCAAGTGAGATTAGATAAAGCTGTTTATGTGTTAAACTTTTTGCGTCCTCTACCTGACTCACAGTTATCTCCAATTTTTTACCATTTTTCTTCTTTGAATTCTAAGCAAACAGATCTCCATAGAAATGTTAAGGTATGGGTTAAGGATTTAATTACTGACATATGGTCTGGCTCAGTGGAATTAATAACTGGGGAAGAGGTTATGCTTGTGTTTTGACAGATAATGGTCCTCGATGGGTTCCTACTCACTGTGTCAAACCTTATCTGGAGCGTGCAGGCAGGGACAAGATGGATGGCTCCGCAGCTGAAGCAGAACGTGCGGATGACACTGGCTAAGGCTATATCTAGATATATAAATCAGGATATGTATCTCATTACTCTTCATGTGCTTTCATAGTAATTAAAGGGTGTGGCTTTGGTCTGGGCTGACCAAGACAATGCAGGTTTGCATTGTCTTGGTCAGCCCAAACAACCTTTGTTCTAGTATTCCTGCAGCTCCTTTTGAGCACTTTAGGGTGGTTATAGTTCATGGTTTTATAGGGTAAAGTAGTTAAGAAATTTAAAAGCACTTATAGATGGATGATTGTACTAAGAATGGGGATGTTGATTTTGTTGATGGTTGTGATTGTTGTTCTGTGTTTCCCCTGTCTGCTTGGATTTTTGCAAAAGGCCCTGCAAAAATCCATAGCAGCTGTGTTTAAAAACAAAATGGGGGAATTGTGGAAGGGGCTAACAGCGGGCCTGTTAGCTAAAGGAGCGAGAAGAAGCTGAGAAGAAAGAAGAAGCTGATAAGGAGTTCTCTCCAAGGTTGTAACCAAGGAGAGCAAGAGAACTGAGGAACTGAAGAAAGACAAGAAGAGAACTTTACAGCTGCAGAAAGTATTTTTAGAAAGCTAGTTAAGTCATTGTAACTTTTCACCAATGGTGTTATGTTGATTTATTGTGTCCAATAGTTAGGGTCAAAGAAGCATAAACAATTAGAAAGTGTATAAAAGGTCAGCCATGTTCGATAATAAAGAGTTGCCAACTGAGACTGCTTGTGGTCTCTGCTTTGTGTCGTGACTGCCTCGACAGCGATAAGGGATGCAACCTTAGGGATGGACATTTGGGATAGCATATAAAATAATACTTGGGGGCTGACCCCTCGCCTCGGACTAATCACTCAACAACTTGGACCGAAAGTTCTCCATAGAAGGGATGGGATGCTGAGTGACTGACAGAGAGCCAGAGCAGGGATTTGGGGATGATCTCAACACAGGAGAATGATTACACAGGTAGAGGGAGGGGTACAATTAGGGGTACACAATTTGGGGAAAATAAGGGGATACAAAACCAAAACTATTACAGAGTATAAAAGCACACTACAACAATAGGTCCATAGAATATTCTGTGATACAGACAGACTGATAGTTATGAGGGAAAAGGAAATAGATGTGTTGCCCTTTGGTGTTACAAGTAATGGGAACCATATAATGACATTTCAATTCAACTAGCTAAACAAGAAAAATAGAAAATATGCAGAGCTCTTAAGTGCCTTTCTCCAAATTACTGTTTAATTTTCTGATAAGAAGATCTTCTCAGACATCCTTGACATGTAAATAATTATGTAAATTTCTGTGCTCTTCCAATTAATCTGCAAGGTCTGTTTTATGGAAGTAGAAAAAGAAAAAAAGACTTTTTTTGTTTTTCTCAAAGGTGAAACTCAAGTAAGCTCCATTATTTTTAATGGGCAATGTAACTGTCTCAGGGTCTTTCACTGGCCCTCAAATTCTTACCTTTTACGTATAAGACAAGAAAGTTCCATATTCCTTTTGTAAGTGAAAAAGGTTCTACACTTTAACTCAGAATGGGAAAATATAACCCAAAGACACAGCTTTCAAAAGCTGCTGTATATCATAACGATCACAGAACATCCCAGTTTTTTAAAATTCTGTTTCCTGACTTTGACTCTAACCAATAAATTAGACATCAATTACTAATAGTCAGGAATTCTAAAAAGATCTAAAAATGACTGCCAGTTTCCACACACAGGCTTGAAGTTGTCACACTTCATGAAAAAAATTGTCTCATAGCTGTCTTGAAGCAAATTTTTGCCTTCAAATTTTTTGGATACAAGGTTTTTGCATTTATATCTGACTTGAATACTGAACAAATCTATGCATTTCAATGATTAAACAACCCCCACCCCTCCCCCACACCAAAGAAACAAACAAATATTCAAGGACTTCAATAATTCTTTTTCTTTCAAAATAAAAAACATAAATTGATAAATTGCTCTATTTTTTTTGTTTCTATCTGAAAACTCAAAGACTATCTTAATCTGCTGATTATTAAGAACACTAGCTTCTGATTCAGGAAAAAAAAACCTTCAAAAAACAACTTTCCCTACACAGCACTAGAACCCTTGGTTTTAAGGATGCCAGTTTTGCCAAGAGGGCATTTTAAAATACTAATATTGCCCTGCCATAGTTTTTACTGACCAAGGCAATCCTTTTTTCTTTTCCCCTCATGCTTTGCATCTGACTTGCAGTTTACTACACTGTATGTCATCGTATCATCTAAGTGAGCAATCCAGCATTGTTAGACTTTACACAGTCCATGAATCAAGGACATTTCTACAGGACAATTTAACATCAGTGACTATCTTTCTAAGAAATGTTCCTCCTTGACTTTTGAATATAACACTTTCCTCTGTCATATGTCCCTGTGCTGCAAATAAGTTGCTTGGACTTGTCAAGAGAAAATATATCTCACAGGAATTCATAGGATAGAAGCAGGGTGATACTTATTGGCACTGAGAGGACCTGAATCAGTCAAGCTCTGTTGAAGTCATAAACCTTGTAAAAAGCTATCATGGAAGCTTATTCACATGTTCCATGCTCCATCCCTACAGCACCTTCAGCAAAATCTGTTGTTCACATAATCCGAAACATTATTCCCATTAAAAGCCTACAATTTTTCAAGTGGGAGACACGTGATAGTTTAATGCCTCATATGCTGCTTAAATCAGTTTTACACTTTCCAAATTCAGGCTAATTTTGTGACATTTAATCTGTTTTCTCAGTTAATGAACAACTAAATGTGTTAACTTGTTAATAAGTTAACTAATCACTGTTTTCACAGTATCTATACGTGATTTTATATGACCCAATATGATTGATACACCGCTAAGTTTAAGGCCTCTGTGATAATGAGTCTGCTTCTGAACAAAATCTGATTGTTGCCCCTGTTACTTCAACTGCAGATATATATCTGCACAAGGCTTCTTTGCTACTCTGACATTTTATTCATTCCCTTCGACACAGTGCCAAACGTTAAAGAGCTCACCACCAATCCAGATTTCTCATTCTATAGGCACACTATACCCCTGAAATCTTTCCCGAAGTATACAGTAACAAACCAAACAAAGAAACAAACAAGCCAAGAAAAAGAATCTTGTAATGGATTCTAACAACTAAAGGATTATCCTATCAGGACAGCGTTTAGTCAAGGAACAATGCGACACAAGAGCAACAAATTTATGGAGAGTTATTCTGTAGCATCACCCTAAATCAGGGTCCTGTCATCCATGTTCACTGGCTTTGTAATACTGACTGCTCCATCACCTTTGGCTGTGGTCCGTCTAGACACAGCCCTTTCTTGGTCTTTCCACCACTGGACCACAGCTCAAGCAAAAATTAGAATTTTCAGGACCTACCACTTTTCAAATCATCCTTTTGCTTATTGTTGAGGAATACACCTGCTACAGGTAGCTCGGTAGCATCGGAGGACCAGGTCCTGCACCGTCAACAAGCAAGACATCTGAGACTGCTGTGGGAAGTCCGGTCTGACTGCGCCAGTGGTGTGTGTGGGGAGATCGGGGGGACACATCGGGTCACAGGATCCGCCGCTGCGAAGGTGGCTTCGGTGTCAGCAGTGGCAGCTCTGGCATTGGGAAGTGGCTGCCAGGGACTCTCATAAATGGTCACACTGGGAAGTTTCCTTAACATTTCTCTTTTCACTAAAGTCAGTTATAAAATTTCGGTTCTTTTGTACATAGAACCAGGCTAAAACAGAGGACTGGTTTAAAAAAACTATCCTGCCTTAAATTTGTTACATTCGAAGTAGCCCCTCACTCGCGCCCAAGCACTACTGACTATCCAGAGAAAAAGGGTGCTGCCCACAAAAGAGATGTGGCGACACGGAGAGGGAGTGGGGGGGCTTCCGCTTCCGGCGGCCGCAGTGACGGCGGCGGGGCCCGGCCGCACTGCGCGGCCGTGCTGGGCGGGAGGCAGGGGGAGATGCGGTCGCCGGCGCTGCCGCGGCTCCTGGTGGGGCCACTGCTGGTGTTACTGCTGCTGCTGGAGGCCGCCCGCTGCGGGGAGGCTGCGGCCCCAGACCCCCGGGACGCCGTCACCGCTTCCCCGCGCCCCACGGAGGCGGCCAGCGGGACCTCCACGCGGAGCAGCAGCAGCGGCAACAGCAACAGCAGCAGCCGCCTGGCCGAGGTGTCGGCGCCGCCCGAGCAGGGCCAGCCCATGACCCAGCGCGCCCTATCCGTGCTGGTGCTGGCCAGCGCCGCACTCATCGTCTACTTCGTGATCCGGACCGTGCGGTGAGGGCGGGGAGTGGTTGTGTGAGCGCGGGGTGCGCAGCTGCGCGGCCGGGCTGCAGAGCGTGTCGGCCCCGCGCCTCCTGAGGAGCCAGCGAGTAGCGCCCGACAGCTCTGGGAAGCTCCCGGTGCCATCTCCCCCGTGTGGGCGGGGAGCAGCTCGGTCTGCTCCGCTCACGTCGCCGAGAATCGCGCATCAGTGTTGGGCCTTTCCCGACTCCCTCCTGTGCCCTCCGGGTGGACTTGTCACTGGTGGCATCCGTCAGCCCATCTAAATTTATTTTGTATGTTCTTACAGTGATTTTTGATAAGTTTGCAAACTTCTGTATTGCTAAACCAAAGTTGTCCTCCCCGACTTTGTCAGTAAACATCTTCCGTCTATGCTTTCTTTCACAGTTAAATGAACCTATTTTGTGCCTTTTAAAGAAAAGGGCACTTATGAAGCTTGCTACCACTTACCTGTCTTTCTGTTTCTCACATAACTCGATGTGCTTTTGCAGTGTTTGTCCCTGTATTTTTTTTGTCCTGGTAGTTTTACTTCTCTCTCTCATGCTTTAATAACTTGAATTCTTCAGAGCAAGGCCCAAATGTATGATTATGCATAAAGCACCTCAGTTATGGAGCAAGTTCTCCATGCACTTTTCATTACATTTAGATTTACCCATTGTGTCTAATATCTGCATCATTTAGTTTAGAAAGGCAGTTTAAGGACTGTTTTTTGTGTATCATGTACTAAGATACACAGTCCAAGTAAACTAGGATATTTTGATTGTTTCATACATCTTGCAAATCACACTTGCGAAGCCTTGAGGGCACTTCTCAGTGTTAGTGTATCTTGTAACGCCAGTCTGTTAGATTTGGAGATGTGAGTAGTACTGTGGAAAGGCCAAATAAATAAATAAATAAAATTCTGTCATTGCAGGAGCTGGAGAGGAAAATTATATCTATTGCCATTATTTTCTGGATGAGTGGTAATTACTTGATATTCTGGTTTTGGCAGTATATCTGTTTTGCTATTCTGCATTTGCAAGAGGACTGCTGTCTTCTAGGTGCTACTGTAAGCTGGAAGCTTTACACCTCAAATTATTCTGTAATTCCGTGGCATCTTGCTTCTGAATTTTGGAATAGGTAAAGTGTATGTTTTTGAATTTGAACCTGTAGCTGAAATGTTCTTGCAGTGGTTATATAAGAAATACAAGGATTAAGTGCAAATGACCCATTTTTTTGGATGGGCTTCCTTGGCATGAAGGCATATCTTGTTTCAAGACATAAAACCTTTTTTGCAAACTTTCTACCAAACTTTCTACTTTCTTGCTTGCCCAGTGGATGAAGGGAAGAAAGTGAGTGTAGTGTTTCTGGATTTTAGTAACGCTTTTGGTGTTGTTCTTCACAGTACCCTTCTGGACAAGCTCTGTAGCTGTGGGGTGAGCAAATTTGTGGTGCACTGGTAGAAGAGAGAGGTAAATGACAGGGCTCATAGGGTTGTAGTAAGGAGAGGTGCATCAGGCTGGTGCCCAGTCACTAATGTTGCTCCTCAGGTCTCAGTTCTAGGGCCAGCTTTGCTCAATACTCTTATCTAAAGACAGAAGTTGAATGGGCCATTAGCAACTTTGCTGATGACACCAAAGTGGGAGGTGCAGTTGAGTCTTTCAAGGTGCAAGAGGCCTTGCACAGGAATCTGGGTAGATTGGCGCAGTGGGAAGTCACCAGTGGCAGGACATATAACAAGAACAAATGCTGGGCTCTTCAGCTGGAACAGGATACTAGTTTTACTTGGGAGAGAAGCAACTGCAGACCAGCCATGCAGAGAGAGATCTCAGGATGGTGGTTGACAGCAAGCTCAGTATGAGCCAACATGTGCCCTGGCAGCCAGGAGGGCGACTTCACCCTTGGGTGCATCACACACAGCACAGCCAAACAGTCAAGAGAGGAGACTGTCTAACTTTGTTCAGCATTGTCACTTCTTATGCAGTAAGAAGCATACTAAGACATGAATACAACCAGACTGGAGAACCAAGCTGATGAAAGAGCTGGAAGGCTTGTCCTCTGAGGAGCGGCTGAGGACTGAGTTTGTCTGCTTTGGAGAAGATGAGGTCTGAGGGGTGACCTCATTGCTCTCTGAGGTGCCACTGATCCTTGAGGAAGGAGATGCTCATCCCTTCTTGCTGAGATCCAGCTTATAGGATGCAGGGGAATGATTCAAAGTTGCACCAAGAGAAGTATAAACTGGACATTAGGAAGCATTTTTTTACTGGTAGTGTGGTCAATGACTGGAACAGGCTTCTTAGAAAGGGGATTAGTGTTTAAGAGGCATTTGGACAATACCAATTTGGATTAAATTTTGGATTGATGAGGCAATTGACATAGTAGTTGTAGGTCCCTTCCAACTGAGCAGTTGTCAGCCACAGAGTAAAAGATCTTAAGTTATTTTTGTTAACACTCAAGACACTGCTTTAGAGTCATGGCTATGATCATACATGCATGTTGCATAAACATCTCCAGTATTCCTGTAGCTGTAGTTTTTAAACTACTTAGATAGAGAAGGGTTTGAGTTGCAAGTGATTAGTATGTTTTTTCAACACAATTTGCTTGAATCTAAAATCTGTGCCAGCTTTGTGATAAGTTTTATTTGCATTTTCTACAACCTAGACATTTTGTCTTAGGTTACTCTCAAATCACAGTAGCTACTCACTTTCCATTTTAATCCTTTATGGGAAAAAGGTAAAATGTAAAGTGAGATTGACAGAAATATTGACTGTATGAGTAGCATGTACTACCTCTTCTTAATTTCTTTTTTTTTTGTGTGTGTATGTGTGTGTTTTTAAAATAGTTTCTTACCTGCTAGGCTATCCACAATGCTTGTCCTAGTCCCAATTGCTTAACTTCTACTTTAGTGAAAACCAAAGGCACAATATGTAAGAAACAACCCTATTTTTCATCATACTGTCTTCTTAAATGTTTTAGAATTTTATTCCACTTGGTGCTTTGAAGTAGAACTTCTTTAGAACTTCTTTCTATGTTGAGGAATAAAAAACAGATGAACTAAATGAGGAACATGGAAAAGACTTTGTCTTGAACTGAAAAGTGCAATTTTTTGTTTTGGTAATAGCCTTAGCTTTAAATGAAAAAGCTGACTATTTTGTTCTGGTCTGAAGCACTTAAATGCCTGGGATAACAGTTACTGCATTTTCACATCATAATTGAGAGTGGAGGAAATGGCCATGTTGATTATTTCTTATAACATTAGAAATTTGAGAACTTTGAAGAATGGTATGTACTTTATCTCTTTCACATTCTTACAAGGTTACATTTACTTCTCAGTTCCAAAAGGAGATATATTTTCTACATTGGAGTATAGTGAAAAGATAAACCAAGATTGAATGCTGTTGTGTGTTCTTTCAAGAAGGGTATTTAAACAAGTGTAAGTACACTAGAGTTTCAGGGCAGGATTTGAAGTTGAGAATCTCAGTGTTTGATATCGCTTACAAGATAGTTAAAATGGTGCCTAAATGTGGGACAGAGAAGTCACTATGCACAGTATATAATAGTATAATGTGTTATACGTAATATGATAGCAATACCGTAATATTGTAATACATTAGTAAATTTTTTTATATTAGTTCAGAAATACTCTAGGTTGAAGTTCCTGAATGCAGTAAGCATGTTTGGTAGGCACCGAGCTTGGGGTTGTAAATTCTGGAGTTTCTAAATGAAAGAACTGTTACCACCTTTGCATTTAGCACTAAATACCTAGACACAAATTCTTTGGGTTTTTTTTAAGTCCTATAGCTTTCATGAAGTTGTTAGCCAGTTAATGAAAGTGACTATGTCAGCATTCTGTAAACAGATGTCTTTGCACAGTGTTTGGTGAGTGGCTTCTGGTCTGAGTTCCAGAACTTGAGCAAGGCTTGTTCCATGGGTGAAAGAGTAGTTTAGGAAAGCCAAAGGAATGGTTCATTGTGTGGCTGATGCACATGGGACCCAGGCCCATGCAGCAAAGCTGTGGAGAGAGAGAAAAGCAGATGCAGACTGCTTGTCTGTAATAAGCACTGTGGCTTAATCCTGAAACATAAGTTACTGCCTCTTCCTTCTGTGCTTTGTGAAGCAGACAAGAAATTGACTCTACAAGATCTGTCTTATTCTAAAGTGTAATTATAGATGATTTTATAAACTTGATATCTATAAAAGACTTCACAAATTCTAATAAAAATTTCTAGTGTCAGCCATGACATGTGTTATAAGTTATAGCATTGCTATAGCTGTGTTTGGTTTCTACCTGATTTGATCTGCTATTCTTTACAGATCTGTAAGACACATACAGAATATGTAGCAAGCCAATTTTTTTTTCAGTAGAAGTATGCTTTTGCATATATTTTTTTATGTGGCTCTTATATTTAGATGCTAAGTGCCATTTTGTATTCACTACATTAATCCTGTACAAAACTACAGATGACATCTTAGTGGCCTTAATAATTTCATGTAAGCTGTTGACACTTAGAACTGTCAGACCTCTGAATTTCATAGAGCTAAGTGTGTACACTTATCATAGATTTTAGAAAACTTAGAGTAAGTATCAATATAGCAGTATTTTACATTATTGGATCAGAACGTAGCAAAAGATTTACATTACTTGAATGTTTTAAAATACTTTTCAGGCTCAGAAGGCAAAATAGAAAAACCCGAAGATACGGAGTTCTGGATACGAACATAGAAAACATGGAGTTGACTCCGTTAGAACAAGATGATGATGATGATGATGATACAACACTATTTGATGCCAGCCATCCTCGAAGGTTTGTATTTAGAACCTGAAGGTACTTCTAGCTATAGAAGTGAAGGAGTGTGGGTTATAAGTAGTTTCTCTGAGAAAGCTCACTACTGTGTTTCATATGCATAGTTGGAGAAGGGATGTCAAGATCACTTGAATTTTAAATGGGCAAGAATTTAGTGGGCAAGAAGATAAACACCATTTGTCTTCAACATGTGAGTTCCAGAGAAATGAAGAGGAAGGTAGGATATTTTTGTTACAAATATAGTGTCATTGAAGCTAATGTTAAGTCAACAACTAGCTGTTAGCTTTCTCTTTTCTTTTTTTTTCCTAACTGGAGGCTCCCCAGTTTTTCCTGTGTATTCTCACCTATGAGTTCTGCTTCAAGCAGCTTTGCTTCAGTTGGCTTTCTTACGGCTAAAGTAGTCAGCAATTAGTTGATGATGACCCTGCACCAGGTTTTACATTTGGTACTGCTGCACTGAAAGATTTATATTAAGCTATTCTCAGAAACTTTGTAGATACAGGAAAATTTTCTTGTATTTTGTTTGAACTTCCAAAACCAAATTTTGGTTGAACTTTTGTTCTGTTTTCTCAGTGTCCTTAAACATGATCAATTAAAATTTAAATTTATGCAATTCACACTTAAATTTTTTCCTTACTGAGTAATGCCATCACATTGCATGTGTGAAGATACAGTAAAAATAATTGATGGGATTATCATAGTCATAGTTCATAGTAAGGGCTACTTGACTACTGTCAAGTATCAGAAGAGATCAGATTAATTCTTCCAGTCACAGCAAGTAATTGATTCACACTGCTTAATGTGAAATCCGATTCAATCTCAAGCAAAACAGTTTCATAAATGCAATACATGATGTCTTGAATTAAAAGTATTGGAGTGGTAAGTCAGGTGTTCTACATTTTATCAGGAGGAACTTTGGATGCAGTTCTTGCACTTGAAGAGAAATGTTCAGTCTGCTTTAACTTTGTCTCCTTAATGGGAATCTTTCTGATTTAATTTTTTTTTCATAAGTAGAAGCCTCTCTTGATTTTTTTCTCCTCCATACAATAGATTAAAATAGCTAGAGTATCTCAACTTAGCATTCTTCTGCATTTTAGAATTATGTGGCATTTACCGTTACCCTATGTTACTAGTCTTGTTCCAGTACATATATATACACGTACATATGTAAAATATAATAGATAATTGTCACATTATATCCAGGAATTCCCCCAATGTCTTCCTTAAATCTTTTAGCTTCTGTTGTAATTCAGCATACTTGTTGATGTTGAGGTATTTGATGAGAAGTTAACATGATACTCTTTATAAATGCTTATTTACAGGAGTATCAACTATGATTTTAGTAGGAAGTAAAATAATAATGTAGGTAGTCATCATTAACAAACAGTATTATGCAATTATAACTTTCAGAGAGCCTATTTCTGATTTTTCTGCCTTCCTGTTTCCTAAACACTTGATTTTGAAGGAGAAGAAAAATTTGTTGAAGTATTTCATAGTAGAAGCATTTAAACTGTTGTTTCAATAGTGCTCTGAAAGTATGTGCTTAAATTATTGAAGTCCTTGTTTTGATACTGGGAACTCAGGAAAACAAGGACTTCCGTTAGATTTAGTGAAGATGGTGAATTGTCTCTGGTTTTGTGTATTGATATCATCCTGTGTTCTCTTTTATGGGGAGAAGCTTGTAAAATTTTAAGAGCTACATTTATTTGAAATAGTGTTCATGTGTAGGATGAAAGCAGTGCTGAACAATGTGAATTTACTCCATAAATCTCTGTAGACCAGCTTGATAAAATGGTGTTCAAATTTTGCAAAGGTACATCACTGCTGGCAGGATAGTTTGAAAACTAGATACTTCTTTTAATCTTGACTGGGAATGTACTTTTTAAAGTTAATTTATTACCTCTTGTTTCAACTTGTTTGCATCTGCACTGAAGCTTAGTAATCAGTATTCACATTACTGCTTAAGCACAATGACCAAAGGGAATGCCTAAGTAAGTAAAGACTTGATACTGAGGACAACATCATGAAAATAATATCCCCATATTCTCAGGAGATGTCATTACACTTTGTTCTGACATTCATAGTAATTCAGAGGTATGGTTGATTGAATTTTTTTAAGGTAGCTTAAATATATAGTCAGGCCTGGAACCTGGGAACAAGGAAGGAAGGCTTTTAATAAACAAAACGTTTTGAGTTTAGTGCTTTGTTAAATAAAGAACAGTGCAGTTTTACTTAACTTAGACTCAACAGTTGAACTTATTTAGTGCTTAATTTTCTTCCCCTTGCAACTTATAACGGAAGGCACTAAAAAACAATGCAGTTACAGGAAATTCTTTTCTCCATGTTCATTTACATTTGTTATTGACATCAAAGTAGTCAAGTTTTGGTATATGTATAAAAGTATTGTTTTATATATAAAAATATGTCTTTTTTCCTAATTTCTTTGGGACTTGTTAAAAGACTGTAGTTGCACCCAGTCTGCTTTCATTTTTCTTCCTTGAAAATATCAAGCTTTTTTTAAGGTGATACTCTAGAAAATAGTATGCCTATATTAGAAATCCCTATAGGCTTATTTTGGATTAGCTGTTAATTGTATTAGACCCTTTGCAGGACTAGGCAGAGAAACTGGCTTCTCTCCTAAAAATCACTATGGTAGTGTTAGTATACTGGTGTCCAGATACATTACTGCTTTCAAGGATTGCTGTTTTCTTTCAGAGCTGTATGAAAAACAGTCCCCAGTGCCCTCAGCTGTAACATAGACACAATTTAAGTGTACTCACTGTGATCATCATCCATGTTACTAGTCTCTGTGCTGCTGCTGTTTGGGACAGTTTACCAAAAGAGTAGGTTTTAGCCATTTTGCTTAATAGCTTACTATTAAATGCCCAAGTGTGAAATTCTAGTCTTTGGTCTCTTGCAATACAGCTTTACATAGATGCTGACTGAGGGACAGTATACTATTATCACATCTTTGTTTTTCAAAATTATATCACACTACTAGTTTACAGTCCTCAATGACTTCACACAGAAACTACTTGCTCAGTGCTGCAAGGCACAAGGACAGGAATGTACTCTATTTATAGTATCCATAACTGGAATGCTACCAAGACTTGCCAGATTTTCACTAGGAACTCATGAGCCTTGAAGGTTGAAAAATATATTCATCATGGTAAATCCCTCTTTATTTTTGTAAATGAGTTTTCTCTCTGTTTGGAAAGGTTAAATGAATGCAGGTTTATGGTACTTCACAGTAATATGGCAACTATGAGTTTTTCCAGTCAAATTTAATAATAAAATGTCATGTCTCTCTGAGTTCTTTCATAGTGTGTCATCTTTGAAAATGTAGGCTAAATTTGCCTTGAAACAGGGCATTTCAGATTAATGCATCTGTTTCTTCTATTGTAGAGAAGTACATGCCTTTCAGTGAAAGAACTTAATCTTAGAACCAGAGAAGGAGACTGCTTCATGGGAGAAATAAGAAGCAAGAGGGTATGCAAGTGGGGGGGAACTGATTTAATTTGTGTATGTTATGGCATCCTTTTGTATCTTGCAATAAGTAATGTATCAATTTGTTGTATCTTTTTGTATATAGAGATTCTCAATGTATAACCTATGGGGAGAGAGTACTAACTGTGCTAAGATAAAAACCTATTTGAAAGGGAGATTACTTGTAAAACAGGGTATTTTTCCTTGTTACAAGTCTTGTGTGCCATGAAGTGTGGTATACACTTTTTTTCTACAGTAACCTGGAATGTTAATTTTTTCTTCTGATATTAAATTGTAAGTAAATAAAGCCACTGTGGACTTCTCAGTATTGTTAGAACATTATTTTAATTGAGGAGATGATATATTGTTTACCAACAAAAAGCCAAACCACTGCCTTCTGTGTTGAGAATTTTAAAAACTGATTTAACATGTTTTGTTCATGTAAACTTCAGTGAAAAAATAAAAAGTGTTTACAGTGCTCCTAGCATTTAGTGTGATGCTCCAACACTATACGTTTTAAAGTTACTTGGGATATTAATATAATTGTGTAAAACATGCTATTGCAACATCTTCTTGCTGTTAAGACTTCTGATTGCAACTGTTGAGTTAATTTTTTGTGAGGTCTGTCTTCAGCTTGTGTGAGCAGATGTGGCTCAGTGACTTTAGGGTGTTGCTGTGTGATGTCAGTATTCAGACCTGTAGTGAAGCAGAGATAAGCCTTTGGGAAAATTCTAAATATTTTGTAACTCTGAAATTAAACACTGACATCAGAAGCAGCTGTTACTGAAATGTGTGGTAGTACTTTTATGAATGTAGTTGACAAACAGCAGTTATATCTCGTTTTTGGCTAGTGCCATAAAAATTATTAGAACAGTCTTTAAGACCTGGAAGATATACTTTTTTTAATGTGTTGCAGTTTCCACCATAATCTTCATAATGTAGACAAAATGTTCAAATTCTAGTTTAGAATTAATGTGTAATTTTTTTGCTAATTCCATATATTCATATAGCAGTATTGATGGGAGTGACTATGTATCCTCAAAGTGCCTAAGTTATGGGCTACAGAGAAAGAGGAATAATTTTTCCTGATTTCACCCTCTTGGTGATTGAACAAAATTGAAGTACTTTTCTTTGAGGTAATTTCTACAGTGATAGGGTGGAGAGGGAGTCTGCTGTAGATTTTCTTCTACCAGCTGATTTGTTATATTGAAACCTTCTTACTTGCACTAATAACAGCTCAGAGGTCAAATGAGCCTCTCCAGGTAATTTTCACCTGCAGTTGCCCACGCACCACATACAGCTGGGAAATAGATTGTATTTACAATAAATGCAAGTCTTTATTTTCCTTCCTGTTGTACCTAGCTTTTTCTGCTTATGTGTAAAGATAAAACTGAAATGGAAATACAGCACTAATTCTTCGAACTGCTTAGTTGAGGAATCTGGAGACATAGTAAAGAAATAGTAAATAGTAAATAACTGGGTTGTAGACTGCAGGTGAGAGAACAGTAAATGATAGACGGCAAAGTATGCTGTTTCCATATATAGAGGGGACCATCAGTGTTAAACTAAACATAATTGAAATCTTTCAGAAGTATAGACTGTCTTCCTGATATTATGGAATTCAAATCTGTAGAATCTTTCTAGGATTTGAGCCACCCTGAGGAGGTGTTATCCTTGTTATGCACAGATATATGAACTGTTCAAGCAAGTTAAAATCGCTTGAAATGCAATCAGTCTTTAATTGCATTGAAATGCTGCAGGTAAACTTTGATGTTTTTCTGCAGAAAAAACCAAAATGGAACAGATTATTTATGTTTCCAAGCAAATTTTTCTGGTGGAAAAAAACCCCAGCCATATTGGATTTTACCAATATTACTGAACAGGTCGTGCCTTGGCTTGTCCAGTCCCTGTTGCTGAACCAAACAATGGCATCTGTGGACCTTTCTCCCCAGAGATGCCATTTAGGTAGTGGTGGGTCACAGCTGGGCAGGTGAGGACAAGCCCAGGCATGCCCGAGCTCCAGTGCCTACAGACTGGATTTTATTGGTAGAAGAGGGTCACTCCTCAGGCCTCCCTGTGCTGGAGAAACCTTCTAAGGTGATGGTGAGGAAGGAGTCGGTCCTGATGGAGGGTTTAATCCAGAGTTTTTATTCTGGACCGCATGGCCTCTGAATGCAATAACAGCTCCACCAGAACTCTCCCAGAGCATGGTGTCCTGTCCTTTTACACAGGGGCGAGGGGGAGGGGACGGAACACAGGGAGCACCAACCAGGTACAGGGGGAGGGGGTCTCAGGTGAGAGGGACACCTGGATGGGCCAGTGGCCCCCCAGGGGGTGGAGAGCATCCTTTGAACCTGCCAGTCACTCGATGCTGCCCTGGAATTTCTGGGTTGATAGACAGTGCCCAGCAGGAGTCAGGGTGGGGGAAAGGAGAGGTAATTGACACCTGGGGAAGGAATCTTCATGGGAGGGACCAGGGAAACTGAGGCACACCATGACAACATACCGCAACATGGCCACAAATTTTCTCAAAAATTTTATATAGGCTTCTTTCATCCATGCCTCCAAAATTATGATGCTCTATTTACAGGAAAACCATCTGTACAGCAATTATATGACCATTAAAAAGTTTTGGAACAGTTTTGGTTTCTGATATGTCCAATACCATGTGGTTGATTGTATCTAATTTAAGTAGCTGAATTGGTTCTCACTGCATTGCAGACACTAGTTAGAAAATAATCATGGTTTTGTATATCTTGGTCTTAACTGTTGGAAATTGCATCTGAGAGTTACATACAGCCCCTGTTGATAGGTGCATCACCATCAGTACCATTTCCAACTACTTGTGAAAAGCTGTTCTTAGAGCTGTTCTAACATACTTTCAAAAATTTGGGAAAGAATATGCCACCACAGAGGCCAGTAAATGACCCATGCATAAAGAGAAATGAAGTTTATTTCAAGCTTATTTATCACTTTTAAAAAATGAAGACAAGTAATTATGAAATGTGCAACTGAGTAGCTGTGTATGGAAAATTTTATCCCCATTTGAACTAAAATATTAATAAGCCAGTAAAGAATGTGAGCTGATCTGCTGATGTCCTTGAAGATAGGAGATAGCCCAAGTTTAATGAGAAATAAACTGGGAGAGAGGCTACATTTCTTCTATAACTTGAATTTCTGAAGACAGAAAATGGAATGTGGAGAAGAATCTTGGAAGATTGAAAAAAGAATATTGTTTAAAGATACTTTTACAAATTTTACAGTATTAAGGCTATCACAGCATATCTATTACTGTGTGTTAAGGCTTTGTGGCTTTTTTCCTTCAGTATTGTAATTTGAGGCACAGCTTGTACAAGAATTTGTAGTTCCTGATCAAATCTAAATACATTAGTTCAGTCCATTGATAGGATAATTCCCTGTGATATCATGAATGGGTCCAAGCATGAGAAATCCATGTGATTGAAGAGTCAGAAAGCATTTTTATTTTTTGTGTTGACCAGTGAGAGCCAGGAACAATCTTTTTATATGTAAGCCAACTGAAAAACTTTAGTCTCAAAAGATCCAGTATGAATGAACTGCTTCATCGTTTCGGAATAGACTTCTGTTTGCTACAGGTGTCTTGTTTTATGGCACTGCTGCTGATAGTATTCCAGACTGTTAACTGTTAACCTCTGCAGAATTGATCCAATGCTCTGGAGTAGTGTCCTCTGATAAGATTTTTGTGTGATTTTTCTCACGTATTGGATTAGGGTAAATCTGGGAGAAGACTTTCAAAGAGGTCTTTTTTTAGAAAGTAAACTTATACGGCTCTTTTTTTTAATTGGTTCAGGGAGGATTCTTCGGAGAGAAATGGAAAGAACTTGTTTGTTTAAGAGGCAAAACACTTTTAGTATACAAAATGAATAATATTAGATGATAATATTTTCACTGATTTGAAAAGGATGATAAATTTAGAAAGTTTTTCTTGGGAGTGGTCGTTCTGTTATTGTTCTTTTCGGCGCTGGGGATAGCAGCTGCAGTTATAAGATGTAGATTTTTAGTGTTTCTCAGGTTTCAGTCCAGAGCAGGTTTGAATGATTTTAAAAAGGGAAAGGAAAAAGGGAAGGGAAAAATCTGGACTGCTTAGCTAAACTAACAAACAGAAGCAAAAAGCAAACACAGAGCAGGAGCAAAGCAGAAGTGAAGCAGGAGCAAGAGTAGAGCAAGCCAAAAACAAAGCAAAAAGCAAAAGCTGCACTATGTATTGTAGGACATTCTATTTCTTATTTTTATATCATTAATATATTATTACACATCATGTATTTTATTAATGTAAAACTTCTATTTGTTCTCTTCAAAAATTACAAGCTATACTTATTATGTTTTTATTGTATTTTTACACTAGACTATTGAATCTCGGTTTCATACTACGGAGCTGCAGGATTTTCTACTTTTATTTTACTTATTTAAAATTTAATTTTTTATTTGCTCAGACTTTTAGCACTTATATTTTTTTTAATTTCATATTTGTATGATTTAATGTATAGACAATGGCAGTAACATTTAATAGTGATATTTGTATATAATTTTTACTTTATAATCAGATTTCTTTGAAGTATATATTGTGTTGGGGTTTTTTTCTTGCATTATTTATTATGTGCAACTTGGTTTTTGAGTAAAGACAACCTTATGAATGGGTTTGTTTGTACTCAAGGCAGAATTGATTTACACGGTCTTTTTTAATAAACTTTTGACATGTACTACTGGGACTTTATTTGTTATATTCAGGGATTTAGGCTGAGTAGGATTTGCTTGGTTGGTGGAACTTTGAGTGTTAATTAATTAGGTGGCTTTTGCTAAATGGTGCTTTTAATTTTTGAAAGATTTCTTACTTAAGGTTTTTAGCTGGGTTTTTAGTAGTTTATTGTACTTTTTTACTTTATTTGCAGTTGGTGCATGGTAGGGGATGTGATATACTTACTTAATGCTGTTTTTTAGCTCAGGTGTTGATAAGGTTGTTTTTGAAATGAGTTTCATTGTTTGACTTAATTTTTTCAGGGGTATTGTGTTTTTAAAGGACTTGCTTTTCAAGGCCAGGATGGTGTTATGGGCCGTAGCATGAGATACAGGGTAGGTTTTTAACTGTTTTGTGTTGGCTTTTATTATTGTGAGCAAATAGCATTTGTTTTGGTGTGTTTGGGGCAGTGTGATGTAGTCAGTTTGCTAGGCTTTTTTATATTTGTATTTGGACTACTGCTCACTATATTAGAGGGGTTTTATTTGTTTGGTTTGTTTGATGGCAGCACATGTCTGCTAGTTGTGGATAACTTGAGAAATACTGTTTATGGTTAAATTTACTTCTCGGTTTTGTGTTTACTTATAGGTGGTATTTTTACTTTGATGACTTGAGGTATTATAGGTTTATCGAGTTAGGAATAACTTTTTCTTGTGTTTTTAATTTAGGTTTATTTTGGATATTTTTATTTTTGCAGCTTGGTCTACTTGTTCATTGTTTTGGTGCTTCTTATTAGCTTTACTTTTGGGGATATGGGTATTTATATGGTGTATTTTTATAGGTAGCTTCTTTATTTTGGTAGCGATGCCTTTTTATTCTTTAGCAGATTAAATTGGTTTTTTTCTATGTTGTCAGTCTTTTTTTTGATTTTCTAGTTACTTTTATAGAGTGTTGGCTATTATTTATGAATTAGTGTAGAGGTAGAGCTTTGGCTACTTCTCTTTGTAATGTCTAGGGCTAGCTGAAAGGCTTTGAGTTTTGCGAGTTGGTTTGATCTATTTTTTTTTCAGTGGCTTCTGTTATCTGTCGTGTGGGGCTCTATACAGCTGCTTTTTACTTCTGGTTTATTTTTACGATGCGATAGGAACTACCAGTAAAAAGAGCACAGCGTGTTTTTTCTAGTGGTAGTTGGTTATATGGAGGAACAATCTTCAGCCCATGTCACTGGTTTTTGTTCTTCATTTGTGACACTAAAATTTTCACCTTCGGCCAATTTGTAATTACTTCTAAAATTCTAGGGTGATTCAGTTTATTTATACGGGCACGTTGTGTGGTAAGAGCAGTCTATTTGTTCTGTGTAGCACTGGTGGCATGGTGGGTGGAAGGACCTTTGCTTTTGAACATTTACTTCAGCACGGGTAGTTGGGGTGCTCGGGGGAGTTGTGCTTCTGTACTAATTACTTCTGAGGCATCTTGGACTGTTTTACAGGTAGTCAAGATTTTTTTTTTTTTTTCTGTTGGAGTGTAGTTAGATTCATATTTTTTGTAGCTTTGACTTCAAAATTTCAGTGGTCGACTCTGAGTCTTTCTAGGTACCTTCCGTCAAAGGTTCTAGGACAAACTGTGGTTCTCAGCTACAGAGTAGAGTATGTTTTTCATTTCTGGTCTTGTTTTGATTGGGCCAAGAGTTACTGTATGAGTGATTTTTTGCTTAATTTGGGTAAAAGTTTGTTGCTGCTCAGGGCTCCAGTGGAAAGTGGTTTTTTTATGGGTGACTAGGTAGAGAGGATTCATGATTTGACTGTATTCAGGAATGTGCATTCTTTAAAAATCTATGGCATTTAGGAAAGCTTGTGTTTCTTTCTTATTGGTTGGTGGAGACATAGCTGTAATCTTGTTGATGACATTTGTAGGAACTTGATGCTGTCTATCTTGTTACTTTACTCTTAGGAACTGAATCTTACAAGCTGGTCTTTTTTTACTTTGTTTTTTTTTTGATGGCAAAACCAGATCCCAGGAGGATTCGGATGATTTTTTTCTTTTTTTTAAACACTTCTGTAGCTGTGTTCACCCACACAATGACGTTATTAATATATTGTAGGTGTTCTGGAGCTTCACTTTTTTCTAGTGTACTCTGGAGCAGTTTATGGCACATGGTAGGACTGTGCTTCTACTTCTGGGGCAGTGGGTTCTAGACGTATTGTATTTTTCTTTACGTGAAAGCAAACTGAGGCTTACATTCTGCTGTCCGAGGAATGGAGAAAAATGCATTGGCAATATTGATAGTGGCATCAATTCTTGCTTTGAATTTTAGTTCATACTGGAGCTCTACTATGTCTGGTACAGCAGCGCTTAGCGGTGGAGTTACTTTATTTAATGCATGGTAATTTATCGTCAGTCTTTGTTTTTTTTCAGATTTATGCACAGGTTAGATGGGGTTGTTGAAGGTTGAGTGGGTTTTGCTGACTACTTTTTAGCTCTTCAGCTTTCAGATTATTTTACAGATGGGAATCACAGCATCTCGAGTTTTTTTATATTGTCAACAATGCACTGTGGAAGTGGTAATTGGTATTTGTTGGTTTTCTCCTTTCAGAAGCTCTACTGTAGATGGATTCTCAGACAGTCTAGGCAAGATGTTTAATTGTTGGACATTTTCTGTCACTACAGCTGCTGTTCTAAATGCTCACCTGAGTCTTTTTGGGTCTTTGAAATACCTGCTTCAGAGATAATTTATGTCTAAAATATAGGATGTTTCTTCTACTCATTCTCAGTTAAGCTCACATTAGCTTCTACTAAAGTGAAATCTTGTGATCCCCCTGTCACACTAGCAATAGAAACGGATTTTGTTTCTACATGTCTTGATGGAATTATGGTACAGTGCGCACTAGTGTCAACTAAAGCTTTATACTCTTGTGGTTCTGATGTGCCAGGCTAATGAATCTACACCATCTGAAAACACAATTTTCCTTTGCTTCTACTTGGCTAGAGGCAGGGTCTTTCTAAGCTTGGTTATCTTTCTTTCTTTGGGCATATGTCTTAGAGGTTTTTTCGAAGGGATTGGACATGTTATCATCATGATCATACCTGGCAGTTCAGTTACAGGCAACTGGATCTGCTTTTTTTTGTGGTGGAACTTCTTCTCTGAGCTCTGTCTTCTTTCAGTTCATGCACCCGTTGGGCCAGAGCAGCAGTGGATTTTCTATCCCATCTCCTCATGTTCTCTCCGCAATCATGCAGGAAGAACTACAGCTCAGGTCATGGGGTGTACCTTCTTTCTCTATCAGGGGAACATCTGTGTTGGGTATTAAAACTTCTGATCTATACTGCTGAGATTTGGAGAAGGTCTTTCTTAATTTTCTTTCTGAGCTTCTTATGATTCTCTTTTATCTTGTCTTTTAATTTTTGCAGATGTGTTTCCACCGCTGAGATTTTGGCATGTGTTGGACTAGGTACAGCATCTGCATAAGCTCGGAGCTTCTTTGCCATGTCAAGCACAGTCTCATTCCTGTTATTTCGCTTTATTATAGCTAGAACAGAAGCATATTCATGTGGCCCAAGTCGTACCAGTTTTCGCCACATCACAGATGTGCATGGATTCTTAGTTGTTATGTCATTTGAGAAGATAATCTCTGCTACTGCTATTTCTCTCAGGTGTTGAATCTCTTGTTTTATGATTTTCTACTGTGTTTGCTGCATGTAGAGATTATCTGCACACAGGTATCTTTGTGCTAGACTCATGCCCAGAGGCTGTGATGGTTAGCCCCCCTCATCATGCTTTGGTCGATGACAGGATTATGTGTCAGGGATCCCAAATGCCTCGCTTCAGTGCTGTCCAGAACTGTAGGCAGAATTGGGATGCTGCCTTGCCTGCAGCGTCCCAAAGACGGACTAACCAGCTAATTATGGATTCATCAGATCGTCGGGTGTAATCTTTTTTTAGGCCATGCAGGTTCTTCAGGGAAAAGGACTCAATATTGGCTTCTGATTTTGCGCCTGTTGCTTTGATTCCTGATTCTATGTCAGGAAATACTGAGGGTCTTTCTCCTGCATCACCATCATCATCATCATCATGCACTGGTCGATTGGTCGTGTCTGTGCATTTTTCACTTCTAGTGCTAGTAGCAACAGCTATTGGTTGAGGCTTATTGTCTGGTTTAGCTGCTGGCTTAGGCTCACTATCTGGTTTAGCTGTTGGCTTCAAGGGGTGTTGAAGACACCCAAGAGCCTGGGGTGTTGGCTGCAGCCTGATTGACTGGGATAGCTCTTGATTTATCTCCTTGCCCCCCTTCCTCTGTCTGTTGCTCTAAGGTATTTAGCAGTGTGTGATAAGCATATGCCAGGGCCCAGCTCTCTGCAATGATCCTTTTGTCCTTAGGGTTATTATGGTATTTCTTTTTCAGGTATTTCTCCACTTCAGCTGGGTTCTGAATTTGTTTATGGGGAAAGTCTTAGACTATAGGGTCAGAGAATTCTTTCAGGATTTGGCTCATATCTTCTTATTTATCACACTACTCAGGATTTTCTATGCCTGGGTCTACTCCTGGTCAGGGGTCTCATTAGCTTGTCTAGAAATCTCAGCCTTCATTCTAGAGAAGCTGCAGACTGTATAAAAGAAGCTTACTAGATTAAATATCAGAAAGATGGTCTCTTTAACATTCATGGGAAACTGAACATTCTCTAATAGTGATGTAAGAGGTTCGGAGAAGAAGGAAAGCAAAGGCTGAAAAACCTCCTCTAACAAACTGGGTGCATAACTATAGCTATGAACTATTCATACTTGGAACAGACCCCAGCATGTTCATAAACTTCTTATATATCATAACCACCAAGCCTAGCAGAATAGCTATGAAGTCACTGCCCTTCTACTGTAAAAACTACATATTAGGGACAATATTACAGCTATTTCTGGATAAGAAAATAAACTTAGGGACTGTAGAGGTATTAAGATCTCAAAAAACCCTAGGAACCAGAAATGCAGGCAAGCCTTCACTTCAAGAGACATTACAAATTCAAAAAACATGGCTATTAACTGCTTTATACCAACACAGAGTAATGGTAACCAAAATGTACTCAAAACAGGGTTTTTTCCCCTCTCTCTCGAGCCCCACATATTGGGCACCAAATTTTGTGCTGGATTAGGGTAAATCTGGGAGAAGACTTTCAAAGGGGACCCTCCTTAGAAAGCAAACTTATATGGTCCCTTCCCCCCACTGGTTCAGGAAGGATTCTTCAGAGAGAAGTGGAAAGAACCTGTTTATTTAACAGGCAAAACACCCCCAGCACACAAAATGAACAATACTAGCTGACAACACTTTCACTGATCTGAAAAGGATGACAAATTCAGAAAGTCTTTCCTGGGAGTGGTTGCTCTGATGTCGCTCCTTCCGGCGCTGGGGATGGCTGCTGCAGCTACAAGATGTAAACTCTTGGTGTTTCCCAGGTCCCAGTCCGGAGCAGGTTTGAATGGTTCTAAAAAGGGAAAGGAAAAAGTCCAGGGAAAAATCTGGACCGCTTAGCTAAACTAACTAACAGAAGCAAAAAGCAAAAGCAGAGCAGGAGCAAAGCAAAAGTGAAGCAAGCAGGAGCAAGAGCAAAGCAAGCAGCAAAAAGCAAAGCAAAAGCTGCACTGTGTACTGCCCCGTCCCTCTGTCCTGTCAGCTGTGGGGCAGCAGGCTGATAACAAACCAAAACAAACCTTGCTCTTCAGAGCCAGTCTTGAAGGCACAGTACATAACATCCTGCACCAACAGAACACACGACTGGGGATACAAGCATCATAACCTTACCCTAGGACACCACAATTACTCATCATTCCCAAGTGGCTTGCCCTCTATTTAGATGCCATCTTGGAACACACTTATTTTAAGAAATGATAAAACAAGAAGATTTCTTCAAGGTATTATCAGAATGGATGGGTATATTTAAGATTTTACTACAAGATACAAAGAAGGTTCTTAAATAATGAAATCTTTTGCGTGTAATTTCCTGCTTTCTTCAGCTGGGAAAGTATGAGCTTATATTTTTGACATAAGTCTTTTCAATGCTTAAGGCAGTATGCTTTGCATAAAATGCAATATATAATGTTTTCCTAAGTGATGTGAATCAAAGTGATGTGATATGAATCAAATGCACAGTAAGTAAATTTGCTGTCACAAATAATGTAGGAGGAGCTGTGAACTCCCTCAAGGGTAGAGAGATGTTACAGATCTGATTAGACTATGGAGCAGGATAATCACCATATATATGAAATTTAATAAAGAGCAAGTGCTGTATTCTCCAACTGAAATGAGATAATAATACATACAAACTGGGGGACAAGAGGCTGAAGAGCAGCCTGGCAGAAAGATATCTGGGGATTTGAGTTAATGGCAAGTTGAATAGGAGCCAGCAGCACCCTGGCAGCCAGGAGGGCCAACCATGTCCTGGGATGCATCTGGGCAAGGGAGGGGCTTGTCCCACTCTGCTCTGTTTTGAGCACCACTATATGAGAAGGACAGGGAACTGCTGCTTTGTTCTGCTTGGAGAAGAGAGGGCAGCGTGCAAGAGGGGCAGCAGAGTAGGAGATGATGATGTCTCTGCTGACCAGTGAAAGGGCAGATGGGATGGGAATGAGGTTGCATCCAGTGGAATTCAGGTTGGATGTATGGCATAGTCTGAGTTGAAAAGTTATGCCAGAGTTCCTTTTGATACCTATTTGTATCGATCCAGGTAATTGGCACTTTGTTTATCAATTTTCTTTCCTAAGCTTCATCCTGTTTAACAGAAACAAACATTCATTCATATTAGCTTCAGAAAACTTGGTCCATAAAGACAGAGGATGAAACAGTACACATTCTCACCCAAGAATTTAATTGTTCATGTTTTAAATAAAAGTTAGTTTCAGTTCAACAGCTGACTGGATCATGCATTGTATAAAGAAGTACTCATTTTAAAGAAACAAATTCTTTATTATTTGACAGCTTTTTCTTAAAAAAAGAAAATAAATCCAGCCAAAAGTCTGTAGGTAAGGTAAATGGCATTTATGAGGAATCTTAAAGAAACTTCTTCAAGAGATTACATTATTGAACAGTCTATATCCCACATTTTGAACCTTGGGAGATTTCACAGGGAATATGTTTGGGCTGATGTTACTCTTTTTATCTGCCTTGGGCATTGTCCAAAAAGAGATGTGTGACTGTGGATTTCTGTTCAGACCAAATACAGTAATTTTTATTCTGTGCTCTGATAAAGTCCAACCAAAGGCCTCGCATCTTTCTAAACAGAAAACACTTTATCTTTTACAAAGATAAAGTTTTACAAATTAAACCTGGGGAATCAAAGCAGATATATATACCTCAGAATTTTGGTGATGTTTCTGAAAGTTAGTAGTACACTTGCAGTAAGAAGATTGCTCAGATAGGTGGTAAAATTTAATTCAAAGTTTCACTGTCTATTCTGTCAGATCTTTAATTTTGCCTTTCCTGATAGGAAATGTAAACCTTGTTTCTAGTAATTTTAAGCCTATTGCACTGAAGCTACAGTGAATGGTAAAAAGAGCTTTGTTCTATTGGATATCTGCCATTTCTTTCAAGATCATTATATTGCCTCTCCATCTTGTCTGCACAAGACACCCTCAATTTCTTTCCTCTTGTATTGGTTTTGCATTGGTTTTTGGTAGGAGGGCTTCTGCAGGGGTGGCTCCTGTGAGAAGCTCCTAGAAGCTTCCATCACATTCAGCAGAGCCAATCCCTGATGTCTACAAAGATAAACACACTGCTGGCCAAGCCTGGGCCAACTTAGAAGTGGTGGTAATGCCTCTGTGATAACACATTTAAGAAGAAAGATGAACAAAAAGTTGTTGCACAGTTTCAATTCCAGCCAGAGGAGAGCAGGGTGAGAACATGTGAGGAGAAGAACAACTATGCAGACCATAAGGTCAGTGGAGAAGGAGATGGAGGGTGTGCACCAGGTGCTGGAGCTGAGATTCCTCTGCAGGCTGTGGTGAAGACCATGGCAAAGCAGCTGTGCCCCTGCAGCCCATGGAGGTCCATTGGAATGCAGAGATCCACCTGTAGCCCATGGAACAGCCTTCACCAAAGCAGGTGGATGTCTGGGAGGAAGCTGTGATCCTGTGGGAGATCTCTGGAGAGTGGGGCCCTGCTCTGTGCTGGAGCAGCCTGTCCTTGAGGGACTTCACCCCATGGAAGAGTGACCCATGCTGCAGAAGTCTGGGGAGGACAGCTGCCTTTGGGATGGACTCACATTGCAGCAGTTCGCGGGGAGCTGTTGCTTATGAGATAGAGCAATGTCAGAGATGTTCAGGAAAACTGTCTCCTCTGGGAGAAACCCCATGATCCATCGGTGGAATGACTCCTCTTCCTGAGCAACAGGAGAAGCCACAGGACTGATCATAACCTCCATTCCATGTCTTCTTGCACTGCTGGGGTAGGAGATAGAGCTAAGAAGGAGACAGGGTTGGGGTGAAGGTGCTTTTAAAGGCATTTTTTATGTCTCATTATCCTGCTCTGATTTTTTGTTTTGTTTGTTTGTTTGTTAGAAATAAATTTACTTAATATCCCTAAGTTGAACCTGTTTTGCCCATGATGGCATTTGATGAGGGGTCTCTTCTGATCCTTACCTCAACCCATGAACTCTTTGTTATATTTTCTCTCTTGTGTCCCGCTGCAGAGGGAAGTTATTGAGCGGCTTTCATTGAGGCCTGGCATCTGGCCCAGGTTGATCCACAACAACTCCCAAGATAGTTATAATTGACAAGCCTGCTTAATATGCCTGCAAGTCCTCATCTAAGTCATCTATGAAGACAGTGAAGAGCACTGGGTCTGGAATGGAGCTCTGTGGAACCCCAACCCCACTAGTGACAGATCACCAGCCTCATGTCACCCATTGTGCCCAACCCTTGAGCGAGTTGCTGTGCTTGTGATGATGTGTTTATCCAGCTGAGTGCTGGACATTTTGTCCAGGACACTGAAAAACAGCATTGATGACTACTGAAATCCAAAAAGATGATTACATTAATTGTCTTAACTTGATCGATGAGGTAGAGAATCTTTTCATGAATGGGTGTCAGAAGGACTTTCCCCTCATGAACCCATGCTGGCTGTGAATGACAACTGTGATGTCCTTCAGGTATTTTTCAATAACTCACAGAATAATCTTCTCCAAATTTTGCCAGGCACTGAGGTGAGACTGACAGGTGGATAGTTACCAGGATCATTTCCTCTTGCCCTTCTTGAAAATTGGGATGTTAGCCAGCTTACAGTCATCTGGGACCTTCTATGATTCTATGTTCCTGTGATTATAGGGTGATAGAAACACATACAAAGGTTGGACAGCTGTCGTACTTCTTGTCTTGAGTTGTATAAATAATTTCCCTACCTCCTCTACCCATATAAAAGATAAGTTAGCACATTTTCAATTTTAGCTCTCTAAATAACTTCAGTTGACTTAGAACCTTAGATTTTGTAGCAGCTTCAGAACCATTTGATACTAGAAAGTAAATGCAGAAAATAGGGTTCTAAATTTGATATGGCTATTAATAATGGGTACATTATTATGGGTAATTACATACCCATAATTAATATGGGTACACATCTGCTTTATATCTGCAGGTAGGATAGACATTCTAGACCTTGTTCTGTCCAAGATGGACATGACAGCATGCATTTTTCCAGAGGCAATATAAGACCAGGGCTTATTTGACTGAGCAGCTGTGGTGCTTCTGGTCCAATTTTTTATGTTTTCCACTAACATACTGTGAAATACATGGATGCCAGTATGTGATATTGATTTAATGGAAGTATCTGTAGTCTTTTGGGTATAAATAGTAGACAGTCATTAAGATTTTAATTTATAATCTTGGCAACTCTAGCTGTCCCCAAGAAAAACCCTTAAATTCACTTGTGTTGGTGTAAGTTTTAAGAAAAAGAAAGCTAAAGTAGGATAGATTAAAAACTTGTTAATTATAAAATATGTTATTTAATTTTTTATTTGAATACAAACTCTGTTGTTCTTGGTGCCGATACATGTCTTCAGTACCGATGAAATTGAAATATTTTCCTCATTTTAATACGGTACATGCTGTTCTGCCCATTTGCACTACTAGATACCATAAACCAGAAACAAAATTATTTGTAATGTTTCAAATTTTAAATGAAAATAAAAATTTTCGTGTTCGATTCAGTTTTTCTTTCTAAATTCATAAAAGGGCAAAATTATTATTAAAAATGCAAGTTTTGGGGGTTTATGTGTGTGCTGTTGCTGTGGTAACGGTTCTGTCACCTCAACTGTGGTCTCGAGTGCAAAGTATAGTGAAGTAAATGTACTGAAAACCCCTTATGTCAAGGTGTGAGACTTGCCTTCAATAAGACATTCCACAGCAAAATCCTGTTGAAACATTAAGGATTGTCTTTTGTTTCTTTTCTTGCAGCAAACACAAGTTCAGTTTTGGGTAGCATATGTACCATTCTCCAGTGAGCAAAAGCAATGGAAGGCTACTGTGAATGTTTTATTCAGAAAAGTTAAATCTACAGCTTCTTAAAATCTTTCTCTGGTTAAATGGCAAGATGATAATAGTTTCATATTTTCAGAATTAATTTGAATATTTTGTTCAGAACCTACTTAAAGTCTAAAACTGACAATGGACTACAAGCCTTTTATGTAGAGAAACATTATGAACTTGGCTAATGGTTCATAGTGAAGTTGCAACTCTTAACAGTGGAAGGAAGAGAGTATATGCTTTGTCCAAGGTTAGCCCTTGACAACGACCATTTTGGGTTGTTAAAAAGACTGACCTATTTTGACTATTGTTGCATGTGTCAATAATGTCCTTTGCACTTTTCAAAACTGATGACATTTAATCCTAATTCTCAGGAACTCTGTGCCCATACACTGAAAGACAACATCTCCTTAAAAATTCTGGAGCAAGGCTTCCAAGTGTGTCTCTTTTCTTCCTACCTAATAATCAGGAATCTAGTTCCTATGTTGTTATTTAATCTCAGTAAGAGGTCATATGTATTAAATAGATGTGTTATAAAACTTAACTAGCATGGCAAAGTAGTATTTTCTAGTTACTTCCACCATCATGAAGTTTACTTCCACCATCATGAAGTTTACTCAGAATAAACTGACTCCAGCAAGACTTTCACAGGAGCTGTGGATATTCTCAGTTCAGTGGAAGAAAGAACAGAGATAATTTCTCCAAGGCTGAGCCTGGGAATCTTAGAGGAAAGAATTAAAACAAATAATAATAAAAACAATCTCTTTCTGTAACCGTTGTTTATAGCTATAGTTCTCTAGAGTGTTGGTGCTATTCATAGTACTCCAATAGTGTGAGATGCTTCTACTTTGAGACCAGTTAAGTATCACCTTAGTGAGTCACCTTATAAAAAGACCCGCTACTTTCATTAAACGCTTTTGCCTTCTGATCCACCTGAGGATTGGAGTCTTTCTTTCTTTCTGTCCCTGACTCAACAGCATCAAGGAGTGTTGTTGACTGTGGGAAGAAAATGAGAGTTTCCCTTGCCTGTTGCAGAAATACAGGAGGAGGGTCAGCATTCAGCCTGTATTGCCCAAATCTCAGAAGTTCTGTTACCAACAATGGCAAAAAGAAGTGTTCATAGGCTTTTCCCTGAGAATATTTCCTAGTAATGTCAGTGATATATCTAACACAGATGTGTGGCAGCAGGTATCCTATCATCATTGACAGAGCATCCATCTACTAACACTACCAGCCAAAGCCAAGTGCCCACTTTGTTGGGGCTACTGCCAAACAGTAAAATGTTTCTTCTGGAATGTGCTACCTGACACTCTACCACTAGCTCTGGCTAAGATGGCTGCTAGCCCAATTTTTTTTTCTTTATTTTGACTATCTGCTATCAGGCAGCTTGGACTTCTCTTCAGCTGTAGCTCCCAAGCTGAATTGTAATCGGCCAAGCACTCAAGAAACATATTTGATTTAGGATTTTGTAGATTTTTCCCCAGGATCAGGATAACCCCAAAATGGGCCCCTCTAGCCATTCGGTGAAGCTGCTGTGTAGAAGGATTTGGTCAAAGCAGGCAAGCTCTGTGAACTACTCCTACTAACACGAGAAGGCAGTTAAAAACAACTATCAGTGAAACATGGATGAAGCGCTGCTAACATATTTGTCCCCTTTTATTGTATATTTAAGTATATTTTTGGCACTTTTGGCAACAAAGCAGTTGCATTTTACAACATACAGGTTTTCTGTCTTAGAAAGGCATTTGTTTTTTTTCTGTCTGTGTCTTGTAAATGCTGCATTTTATGTTGTTCTGCTGTCTGCTTCTCAAGGATGAGAGGCTATGTCCAGATCACTTAAAGGAATATGAAATGAAATGAAATGGACTGCAGTGGAATATGAAGAGGCCTTTGACGAGTCATGAAAGGAATGGAAAGGTGAACCTTCTTGCACAGGTATCATTCAAAGGTGCTGTTAATGACTATATGAACTAAGTGATTGCATTTTGCTGGTCTATAAACATTTCCCTGTCTTGTCTTCTTCCTTCTTTCCTCCTTCCTCTCTGCCTTCCTTCCTCTTTCAACAAGGGAACCCTCTTCTTTTGTGTACTAAGGACAAGGAAACATATCCTTCCTATGAAATGCTCTCCCAAGCACGATCGCTATCCAGAATCAAAGTCAACCTGCCAGACACCAGGCTCTGGGTTTCCCATCCCTCATATGTGCATGGGAATGCCTGGGGGCTCAGTTCATGGTTAGCTGGCAGAAATTAAGGGCACACTATTTCCAATAGCATTGATGATTAGAATTGGAGCTATGTTAGCCACTGGAACAGTAGTAGTAAGGTAATGCTGTTGACAATGTTGTAGTTGATGTCCCATGTTTGGAACAGGTGCCAACTTATCTCAGGAGACAACTGCTATAGTTCTGACATGACACACATCAGTGTTTACAGCCAGTATTTTCATGTGAGTGTGAATGAAACAGTTCTGCTGAGACACTGCTGTGACCTCACTGTTCTTTTGACTGAGACTGCAGGCTCCCTGTGTTAGTCACTGGATTTCTTATCTATGGGCTCACATTATATGTGTCCTGAATTCTGTGGCACTTACGCTAAATATTTCAGGTGGTGCCACAGATCTTTATTGTAACTACATTAACTGCAGTATTGAACTGTATCCCTTTGAAGTTAGTGTTGCCTGCTGGAAGAAAAGCCCAGAAAATGGAGGCTGCTGAACTGAACAGAGCACCACCTCCAAAAACTAGCTCAGGAATGCAACCTTGTACACCCAGAAATTTATGGGTACAGAAGTTGAGGGGATCAGCCCATATACCTGTAATTTTTTAACTATGGTGGACGTAAGCTCAAAAACTGTCAGCTTAAAACCGCTCAGACAGCAGCTTAGTCTTTTTTTTTTTTTTTGTCTGACCAAGTTGCTGCAGATTGAGTGGCTGCCTCTCCCATGCTTTACTAGACGTCTCTTGAAATTCTGCTTGGTAAAAACTACCTTATCTACCTCCACCTTGTCAGTCATGGCAGCATACTCTCTCAGTGAGATGTGTCTGGTCATTGAAGGTAAATGGGAGGAAAACCTTAAAAAACCAAGGTAGATGAGAGAGGAACTGATGAGTTGGTGAGTTGGTAGTGAAAAGAGGCCCAGAAAAGGCTTGCCAAACTTAAAGCAAATCTTGTAAATTTTGCCTTAAATCATGCCTTCTTCATGCCTCTTTAAATCTTGATTTAGTGGTCCCTCTGTGGTTTATTAGTGTAGGTGTAAGTGAAGATATATTGGTGTTTTTCCATGTGGGCATGTTTTGCGCATACAGTTGAAATGTGTAGCCTTAAATAAACCCTTGAAAATAATGTCTGGCTGACCTATACATAGTCTCTCAGGCATGTGCAGGTCTTTGGCTCATATTTGTGAGATTACTTTTTACAAGGTGAATGCATCTGTGTTAGCTCATTTTACATAGATATCAGCACAGGCAGGTGGCAGATAATAACATTTTAATTTAAAAACTAGATTTGATGTGAAGGAGCAGTCTAGACACAATAGTTGTATCTCATTACAGTGTATTTACTTCTCTCTTAAGTAGCTCTAATGGAGATAGATTCTTCTACATTGACAATACAGTGTACTAAGAGGAGATCCAGTTTACTTACAGGCTGTGTAAATATTTACAAAACAGCTGCGCTACTCACAGCTTTGCCTTGCAACATAGGAAAGACATTTTTGTGCTGTTCTTGTGAGCCAGTGAAGGCTTCCTGAAGGAAAGCCTTGTATGTCTCTCAAGGCTATCACCATGACAATGTGAAGAAAGAGAGAAGTCAAAAGATACGGACTTTGGTTGGCTCACAGAGTGACATGGCTCCTTTTCACGTATTGTCACTATATTTTCTGAAAAATCCCTTTGCCAGGATTTCTTCTCCTGGGAAGCTGAGAAGCCTCAGAGAGGAATGTAAATAATAATTATCTGATTGCTTCTCCTTGTGTTTTGCTGCTTTGGAATGTAGTAGGTGGTTGTTTGATTGGTTCCATGTGAATTGTTTTAACTTAATGACCAATCACCATCACCTGTGTCGACTCTGAGGAGTCAGTCATGGGTTTTTATTATTCTTTCTTGTTAAGCCTTCTGATGTATCATTTTCTCTATAGTTTAGTATAGTTTTAGTATATAATTTGTTTTAATATAATATCATAATATAATAAATCAGCCTTCTGAGAACATGGAGTCAGATTCATCTCTTCCCTCGTCCTGGGACCCTCACAAACACTACAACCTATTGAGAATTTTGTTTCTTTTTCATGACCAGTGGGCAGTGTATGTGTTTGTTAAGCAAATGTCGATATCCTGTAAAACTATAAAGGCAACATGTTGCCTTTATAAGTAGCCTACACAGCCTTCCGCTTTGAGTTTTGGTGCTTGTGCCGTGTTGAGCTCTATAGCGACAGCTGGTGGCCGCCTGCCATGATTGTAACTGGACTGTAAAAAAGAAAAAAAAAAAGAGAAGAAAAGTTGAAGGGTACCCTAAAATGAGTGAAGGCAGCAAGTACACTGTGGAGGTCCAGACCTAATTCAGACGCCTGATTTGAGTGATAGTTCTGATGATGAATTGCTGGTTATAAGTACATCTAGAAAGATGCAGAAATCTGTTTCTGTGAGACCTCGTAGCAGATCCAAGCCTGCTGCTTCTTGAACTCTGCCTCCCTGCCAGGTGGCTGTGACTCCTTGGCACCCTTTGTAATTTTGGGAGCATGTGAGAATGAAAGCAGCTGAAGTGGGAGATTGGAATTCTTTAGAGAAAATAGGTCCACCTAAAAGGATGGAGACAGGTGCTGCTGCTGCTTCTGGTGGGCCTGTGGCTTTTCCTGTTTTCAAAGCTGCTCCTAATTCAGGACAACAAGATAGCCATCAGGTTTTTGCGTGGAGGGTTGTGCAGGATCTCCAGTCAAAAGCAGATCAGTATGGTATTAACTCTTCACAGGTGGTGCAAGTGATTTGTGTTCTAAATGCTGATATACTTGTGCCTTATGATATTGTTCACCTTGCTATGATTCTGTTTCAGCCAGTGCAGTATGGTGTGTTTCAAGCTACCTGGAAACAAGTGGTTGAAAGAGCATTGGACAATATGCAGTTACCTCAGCACGATCCATGTCATGCTGTGGGAGTTGATGCCTTGCTGGGCAATGGACCGTTCTCTAATCCAGATTTGCAGGCAAGATGGGATCCCCTGGTTCTGGCACAGGCCCAGCATCTGGGTATGAGTGCCTTACTTAAAACAATGGAAATGGCAGCTCCTAAACCAAGGTATACTACCATCCAGCAAGAGGTGAAGGAACCTTTTCTGCAGTTTGTGGAGAGGATTGCTGCAGTAAATAGAAGATGATAAGCTGAGGCAAATTTCATGCAGTTAGCCCGGGACAACGCAAACAATGATTGCAGGAGAATTACTGATTCTTTACCGGGAGATCCCTCGCTGTCTGATCTTGTAGTTGCTTGCTCAACGGCTGGTTTGGTTGAGCATAAAATGGCTGCTTTGGCAATAGTCATGAAGTCTTCACCCAGATATTCTGCTTGTGAAGAATCAGGGCATGGGAAGACACAATGCCCTCAAACCACTGGTCAATGTGTACACTCTAGGGTAATTTGGAACAGTAAAGTGCCTTGTTATCATTGTGGTAACTTTGGCCATATTGCTGACTTTTGTAAGTTAAGATCTCTTTCAGGGGGTCGACAAGCGCAGGGAAACTGGAAGAAGAATGCAAAGGGGCGCATGGAGACACAAATACCCCAACGACAATCATGAGCCCTGCCAGCACTGGAAAACTCTCCATTTGTGAACGATACACAGGGGTCACAAGAGGCTCAGCAGGGATTGATATACTGATAGCTAACACAGTAACTATTTTGACAAGAGGTATATGTGAAGCACCTTTTGATGAGTATGGTCCAGTAGGCCAAGGTTTGAGTACTTTTCTGATGGGAAGATCTAGTAGCACTATTCAAGGTATTAATGTCCATTTAAAATGTCCATAATCAGAATCTTATTGATTCTGATTATGTGGGACAAATTCATGCTATGGTGTCTGTTAGTGAACCTCCTGTTATTATCTGAAAGGTACTTGTATTGCTCAACTTGTTCCTTTTATGAGTTCTGTTCCAACTGTAGTGGGCCGGAGTTGTGGCACTGGAGGTTTTGGATCTACAGGACTGCCTGAGGTTCTTTGGACTCAAAAGGTGACAGATCAGCATCCGGAAATACAATGCTTGGTCACTGCTAAGAGGTGTCACCCAGAAACTACAATATCAAGTTTACTTGACACAGGAGCAGATGTAACTATAATTTTACAGTTTGTTTGGCCTCCAGCATGGCCCCTCACTCAATCAACCTTTGGAGTTGTTAGGTTAGGTGGTGCTTTGTCTGTTGTTAAAATTCCTATAACACATCCTGAAGGCCAACAAGCTAACAACATGTTACTAATGCTCAACCTAACTTATGGAGACGTGATTGCTTAACCCAATGGGGTGTTAAAATTACAACGGATTTTTAGTGGGGGGCCACTGAGATGCAGTGCCTTAAATATCCAGTTGTATCCTTAACATGGCTGACAGATAAGCCTGTCTGGACTGATCAGTGGCCCCTGCCTACTGAAAAGCTTCTTGCCCTGAGAGGCTTAGTGATAAAACAATTAAAAGCTGGACATATTGAAAAATCATTTAGCCCATGGAATACACCTGTGTTTGTAATAAAGAAGAAATCAGGTAAATGGAAACTTCTGTACTATTTGCAGTAGATAAATGCTGTGATGGCCGCAATGGGTGCTTTACAATCAGGTCTCCCTACAATGGTTCCACAAGGAATGGGAAATAATTATCATTGGTTTGAAAGACTGCTTTTTTACAATTCCATTGGCTGATCAGGATAATGAAAAATTTGTCTTTACTGTGCCTTCTTTAAATCATGAGGAACTGGGCCAAAGATATCAGTGGACCGTTTTGCCTAAAAGAATGGGAAATTCTCTGAATATTTGTCAATGCTTTGTGGCACAGGCTTTATCTAAGGTCCAAAAGCAATTTAGCAATTGTTATTGCTATCATTATATGGATGTTATCTTGTTGGCGTCCAAAAATAAACAACAATTATTAAACAATTATTGTTATTAAACAACACCTCTTGAACAATGATCTGTGAAAAATTTACAAGCCTTTGGTTTGGTTACCGCCCTGGAAAAAGTTCAAAGACAGATGCCTTAGAAATATTTGGGGTTGATAATCACCAATACACAAATTGTGCCTCAACCTGTAAAATTGGACATTGAAATTAAAACTGCTGCTGACGTACAGAAATTGGTTGGTGCAATAGGTTGGCTTAGGCCATACTTGAGGATAACTAATTCTCAACTGCAACCTTTGTATCACTTATTGTCAGGGATTACTTCCTCTACCAATGAGAGACATTTGACCGCTGCAGCAAAAATGGCTGTAGAAGAAGTTGAATTGGCCTTGACATCTAAATTTGTTACCAGGATAGATGTTTCTGTTGCTATGCAATTATTTATTTTGAGAGATGATTAAATACCATGTGGATTGTTGTGTCAATGGAATGACAAATGCGAAGCCAAATTGCATATTTTGGAGTGGATATTTTTATCTTTCAGGTTCCGAAAAAAATCTCCAGGTCTGTATGAGGTTTTTGCAGACATTATTATCAAAGGTCACTGATGCTGCCATGAAATCTTAGGCTGTGATTCTGTAACTATTGTCATACCGGTACAACAATGGTATTTTGAGTGGTGTTTTCAAAACAATCATGAATTGCCATCTACTTTATCTTCCTTTACAGGTCAAAGAGCATATCATTTGCCTTCTCATCCTATTTTGAATTTCACTAAGAGGATTCTCTTTCAGGGGAAATAACTTTGTTTTTCTGTGCCAGTGGAAGGTGTGACAATTTTTACCCTGTTCATGTCAAGGAATTACATACTTAGTAGTACTAAGTAAGCTTTATGACAGATCATAGAGATCTGTCATAAGCCTTATGACAGATCATAGGCTTAATATGAAGTAGGTGTACTTAAATAAAAATTTGGAACATATGAAGAACTTGCTAACCACTTTGATTACACATGTTGCTCCACAGACATTCAGAAGGCCAGATGCTTCAGTGTACAAAAAGTTCCAGTCATCCAGAACCTCACCAGTGAGCCAGGACTGTTGGTAAATGATGGAGAGTGGCTTTGCAAGCTCATCTGCCAGCTCTCTCATTACCCTGGGGTGGATCCCGTCAGGTCCCATAGATTTATGAACATCCAAGCATTTCAGTAGTTCTTTGAATGTTTAACCAGTGTACTTCTGCATAGATGAATAATGAAATATGACTGAGGAACGCTTACTCAACTTAAAATTTACAGTTACATATTTAATAGTAGTATGCAGTATAAAAAAATTTAGTTACATGTGTTAAACATTATTCTTTGCTTTATACTGAAGTAAAAATGCAATCAATTTTTACAAGATAATAAAATTTTTTATATTGTCAAAAAGAAATTAATTTGCTTGAAGACTCTTATTTGCTATGAGTCTCTGTATAAGACAGATGGAAATACTTACATGAATTCCTTAATATCTGTTTCAAGTAATCCTCACTGTTGACATAAGGTGGTGAGTGTTTTTGGTCTTCATGATCAGAAGTTTGGGGATTTTTCTGCTGGCTTTCATTTACTACGAGTATCAATGGTCTGGTTTTACACACTTGCTATTTTAAATCTTAAATTTTAAATATAAACTTTTTACAATAACATATTTGATTACTTAGTGGAGAATTGATTGTTGATATTTATAAAGGCAGTATTTAAAACAGAAGTCCTCTGACCTTAGTTAGGTTCTTTCGTGGCTTATGTATGTCCTTGTTGCCTATAAAGCAGTTAGAATAGGTGAATTTACAACAAAAGATCAAGTGCTTAAATTTTTGGGAAAGTACAGATTTTCTCAGCAATCTTATTTTAATTCTCTACATATATAATGATATTATTCGTGACTGTGTCTACTTTTTCTTTCCACAGGATTTTTCTTGTTTACTGGCAGATGGAGAAATAAATATTGTACTATTTTCCTCACACACTTGCATGATTTAGGCCATATTCCAGGTTTCAAATGTTTTTCTACATAAAGAGTGACTAGTTTTTCCTTAGTTTTATTTCAAGACACCCACACCAATTGTGTCTTAGACCTTCAAATGAATAAAAACCAAATCAATTTTCACAGAAACACGAGAAGTTCTTATTCCACCTCTACAGTTAAGATACCAAGACCACGAGAAATTAAATTTTTACTAATTTTAGTAAGTTTTCTTCAGTTAAAACAGCTAGAGATGATTTTCCAGGGTGTTGAAACATTTCATATGTTCTGTGTATATGCTGGTTTTTTCATTTTTGTGTTGTGTGAGATTTTTATAGACCCAGAATCCTAATTTGACTGATCAGCAAATGAGAACTACATTGTGAATGGCAAAGTGGACAAATTTTGAGTTAAAATATTCCTTTGACATCACTTGGAGACTCAGTGGCAGAGCTTAGAGTGGAATCAGTTTCTCTAGAGCATTGTTCAATTTTGTTTCCCTTTCTTTTTCCTTTTAAGCTTGAAATAAAGCACATAGATGTAATCTCCATGCATCCCTCCTTCATTCCTCAATTGTACTGAGTCTGATATGCTGAATGAAGAGGGAAAAATACTTTCTAATTATGTAATTAAGGGCTGTACTGCAGTGATATGCACAAAGGGGCAACTTTCTTCAGCTATGATTAAAGAAAAGTTATTTGTGTTTGGACAACTAAGCTAGTATTGAGGAGTCATAAAAACCCACCAAAAACAAAAACAAAAACCCCAATCAACCAAACAAACAAACAAACAGAAAGGATGAACTTGGCAACTGTTAAATTTGCAATTGTTTAAATATTCCTCTGAAGGAGGAGGGATTTCTTTAAGGGAAGGGGATTTGAGATGATGTTTTCAAGGATAAAAAACAGTCTTTGGAGTGTTTTCCACAGGTTTCAATTTATTTCATTGTCCAAGAGAAACTAAATCTGAATTTATTTGCTTTGAATAACCTCTTGCAAACCTGCACCAAAAGGCTGAAGGAACCATTTATCTGCGATTGTAAATTTTAAATTCTCTCTGAGGATATGCTTTATTCCAGTTTCTGTGCATATATGTTGACAATCTGTCTTGCTCTGGTGTAGCTATGTCGTCTGTTTGGAGATACCTGTTTTGTTTCCTTCCCAGCTATTGGTATTTGGTTTACTTACAAATAAATATGTCAGACCAAGAGCTTTGAAATTAAGTAAGTGAAGCAGACAAGGTTTAATAGACAAGAAGCAGCAGTGTCTTCAGTTTACCACTATAATGTGTAGAGTCCACTATGATCTGCCACAGACTTTGCATCAAGAGGGGTAAACAATAAATTATTTGCTTACTGTCGGAGCCCAGGACATCCCTCTGGATGCCCTGGATGGCTCAAGGCCCTGGCAGGGACTTGGAGACCCTGACAGGAAGCCAATGACGCCTGGGAATTCGATCTCAACTCATGGAGCAAATTACCAACTTTATATGAAGAATTACAGGTCACAAAAGTTTAAGTAGCATAGTAGTAGCAATCACAGGTAAAGGGAAAAATTTTGGAGCATGGTACAGGGGGGTTTGGAATTCTGTGCATGGGGGTCAGGGGTTCCAAGATGGAGGGATTTGGGCGTGCCCTGCCCTTCTTCTTTCTTCTCCCTGGCATCCATGTTCAGGATGATGTTGGCATTCACAGATTGGTTTAGAGTAGAAAGTCACTGTCTAACATAAGTGATAGGTATTGGAACATAATTGTAAACATAGTATACATAGTTTTTAGTATAAAAGATAGCACCAGCCCGAGAGGCAGGGAGAATGCCTCAGACTGACCTGCAGAACAGATCTCGGCAGGCCAGACAGAAATGTTTCAGATAAAAAATAATAAACAACCTTGAGAATGTGAACCGAAGACTCCTGATCAGTTCTTCGGCTGCTGGGTTGGGGAAAAGAGACTTTTAACAGAGACACACCTCGGGATCTTCCCAACCAGACCAGACCAGAGGAGATTCCGAGAGCTGACCTGGTCTGATCTTTCACTCAAGAAGAGTGAGAGCAGAGGCTTTCCTTTTCCTTTTCCTTTTCCTTTTCCTTTTCCTTTTCCTTTTCCTTTTTCCCTCTTAATGAAGATGAAATATAGGAATTGTGTAAGGGTCATTGTTTAAGGGTCAGTTTTAAGTAAGGTGACTTTTCTGAACTAGTGAAAGGTATGTCCCATCTTACCATGTAACACAAATTAGATGGCTGGATTTCAGCTTTCTCTACTAAAGTTGATTCCATTGAATGTTTAACCAGTGTACTTCTGCATAGATGAATAATGAAATATGACAATAAGAAAGGTTTCTTTTTATTCTGAGTAACAAATTTACCATCAATGCCTAAAAAGCTAGTTAAGGTGGATTCCAGAGGTCACAACTGAGCTACAAACTGTGCAACTCTTGGTCTGAGTTAAAAGACAAGTTAGGGGACCAGGTAGGAAATAGCTTCAGCCTATCAGTTCTAGGCATAACTACCAATGTGTAGAGCAAAGTTGAGAAGAAATAAATTATTCAGATTCCCATTTATGTGTCTGAGTGTAATACTTGGTCATATTGGGTTGAATGTGGACACAGACATGTCTGAGTCAGAGTGGCTGCAAGTGAAAAGTGCTTCCAGCAAACCCAGATTCCATCAATCAGAGGTTCTGAAAACATTTTGGATACCTCAGCTTCAGAAGGTATCAAAATTTCAGTTTCAACTCTGCTTATATTTGAGGCCACAGCAACAACAAGATGTAATGGATAGCCGGGGATTAACATCATTGGTGACTTACTCCTTCCAAAAGGAAGTTTAATCCCGACAAATGGGATGTGTATACAGAGATTGGCAGATAAACCAAATTTGGTTACAATGCATGCTTACTAATATTTGGTCTGAATCCAATGTTTAACAATTTATGTTTGTCATTTGGTATCCAAGATTTCTGTGGCTGAGTCTTTTTCTTTTTTTCCTTTAATCCTTCCTATCTAAAATATATGATGATTTGTTCCTAGTGCCAAGTTATTCTCCTTTAGAAATTATTTCATTTTCTAGGAGTATAAACACTTCTCTCTTTTCAACCAGGGTATGCCCGGTGGGCTGCCTTGGCCAGGATAGCTCAGTTCTGCTTAGCACAGCCTGTCCGAGCTCCCAAGAAGCTGCTAACTGCAGGCAACCTTAGCAACCTCAAGTGATATCAGCTCTTAGTGATTATCAGCTCTTTGTGATTTCAGCTCTTTAGCTTGCAAGGTGCTGGGCAGACACAGGGGCAGAGAGGACAAGGCCGTGTGAAGTTCCGAAGAATTATTTATTGAGGATTTCCATGAAAGTTCTCAGTGACAGCTCTTCTAGTGAACTGGGCAGAAGTAGGGGTTTATATACCTTACAGGGGTTTTGGCCCCCAGTTTCCAGGTATTCTGATATGTAATAGTGTAGAATTTTTAGAGACCATCCTTAATAATTTCCTTGGCCATGGGGTGGCAGCACGAAGCTCAAGCTTAAGGCTCTCTTTTCCTAGGAGTTCATCACCACATGGAGGGAGGAATCAGGAGCACCAAACCCTCTGAAGAGCCCCACATCCAAATGAAGGGCTTTCAAGAGCTCCCTCTTTGTGTTTGCAGACGCAGTTCTGAGGCCAAGTGTAAATTCTGATTTCAGAATTGTTAATAAGTTGGGTTTCTGACAGGTACATCTTGACACCAGCATCCAAAACCAGTTGATGTGCTTACTTTTGCTGAAAGCAGCAGGAAATAAGTATTCAACTGAAAGAAAGGACCTTTTTTGAGCTGCTTGATGTGGCAACTATTAGACTAAGAGAGTGAGTTTTGCAAATTCTCACCAGATTATGTAAAGGAGAATAACTTGGCACTAGGAACAAATCATCATATATTTTAGATAGGAAGGATGAAGAGAACAATAATTTTCATTATATTTAGATAAAATACAATTTAGTTGCAAAATTATCTTACTGTTCTCAGTTGAAAACAGCTGAAGTTACCTTTCTTTAAGAGATAATGTGACTTTTATTGACTGATGTATTAAAATAGAACCAGAATCACTGAATGGCCTGGGTTGAAAGGAACCTTAAAGATCACCTAGGACCAACCCGTTGCCAAGGGCAGGGACATCTGCCACTGGACCAGGTTGCTCCAAGCCCCACCCAGCCTGGACTTGAACACTTTCAGGGAGAGTTCTTCCCTGTTTATAGTCTTATGACAATTTTAAATCATAGTTGAGGAATTAGTATTGGCTAGAACAATATGGTTGTATTTCAAACAAATGGGTTTTGTGTGTATATCTAAGTTTTGTTTGAAGGGGAAAAAATCATGCTAATTTGATAGAAAATAAATATTCAATCACTGGATATGCTTGTTAAAGTATTTCAATACAGGAATGACTGTATTGAAATACAGTCATTCCTGTATTTCAAGTGTCAGGAATCAGTTTTTGTAACACAGACTAAAAATAGTAGTTTGGAAATCTTGCTAGCCAAAAATATTACCTGTTGAAGGTAAAATAAAACATAGAAAAATATTTGTTGCAACAAAACTGTTTTCCATTTTTATGTGTTTTCTTCCAAGCAAGAATATTCTACTTTTTTTTTTTTTTTTGATTCCTGATGTGAAGAAAAATTTCCAGTGTCAAATAGGTATTTGTCTTTCCATTTTAGCTCTCAATTACATCTGAAATATTTAATTTGAAATACTGAGTCAAATATTCAAATGTTCTTTAAAGTAAATTTTGGAAAATAATTTAGGGTGTATTGACATTTGCAAAATGCCTGCCTTTTTCTATTTTGTTCTTATTTGAAAGAGCAATTCTTGTAGTATTGGAAATTTCTGAAGAGTAAAAATGCCCTTGTAATAACATGGTTAACATTTTTATTTTCTCTCAACTTCAGAATTCTGTTTCTTTTTCATGAAGTATGAGCCTAGAAGAGGTTTTCATGACATTCAGTTTCTGAAGGCAAGCTTGATTGCACAAGCTTGATCCTGTAGTTCCAATAAATCTAAACATTGTTTGACTCAGCAGGGCTGGAACTAGACTTTAAGAAAACCTTCATTTCTGTTTATGCTCTTAAATAGCAGATGGGTCTTAAGAGACAAATGTGGTAGTGCTTTAACAAGCAGGCCTGACTTTAACAAAATAACATTGTATTAGAACCACTAATAGTTGTTTTTGTTTCAAAAACCTAGGTGTAGACTATTCATAGCCTAGACAGAGTTTTAACGGACTCCCAGATGAAAAGTGAATCATTAAATACTAAAATCATAAAATACTAAAATAGAGGTGAATAAGCAACCAAAATATGTACTTGGCAGCATACATGTCTGGAATTTTTTTGGGTTTTTTTCACTTCTCTTTTTATCTGCTGCATCTGTCTGTGATGGGAGATGAGATTACAAAATCATTACAGAAATATACAGTCTGGCCAGGGTAACTCACAGCCAAAGTCTCAACTTCCTCCTTTCTCTGCCTGAGTGCTGGTCACACAACCACTTCAGCTGTGATCATTGGGCTAGTAATTGGAAAATGGAGTAGAGTACATGTTGTATTGTGTTTTGTTATGTTATATGCCGATTTGGTTTGTTCCTTGTACCCCTTTAAGTTGTAATGGTTCTGCCCTGGTTCTCTCTCTCCTTGATCGCCCCATCCATCAAATCTCTCCTCCCTGTTACCCTTAGCAACTGATGTATCCATTCCGTCAGTCCCTCCCTGGTTCCCTGTCTGTCACTCGGTGCCCCAGCCCTTCTGTCTAGAATCTTCCATCCTGGGCATCGAGTGATTGGAGCAGGGGCCAGGAGTCCGCCACTGCTCTTCCTCCATTGGTTTTCCCTACCTGTCTGTTATCCTCCCACCACTCCCACCCTTACTGTGATTGGCTGAAGACCATCTTGACTCTTTGTACCCACCCATCTTTAAAAACCCAGGTCGGAGCCCAGTTGGCTGTCTTCAGCTGGTAGCTCCCCTGGACATTAAACCTGGATTGCGCTACCGCCGGAGTCCGTCTCTTCATTTGCCTCCTGTGGGATAGCAGCCCTCTCTTTTAGTGCGGATCCTCGTCCCTTAAGGCGAAAGCCTTAGGCGCTCCCCTGACCGAGCCCCGGATTGGGAGAGTGCCCCCGTGCTGCCGGCAGTGCTAGCCGCAGTTAGCCAGGACACACCTTAAGGTCAGCCGCCCCCACTGCAGGTACAGATGCTGAAAATTCCCCAGGAATGGGAAAAATAGGAGTTGTATCTCTGTGTAGATATGTATATAGATATTTACATGCAGAAAGGGCATACTCTTCTTCTAGTTATGGTTTCATCCCCTCTCCTGGGTCCCTAAAATTAATATTGCAGGCACCAGATCACTTATAATATATCACTTGCACTTCCATATTTAGTGGCATTTCCTAGCATTTTACCATGTTCTGCTTAATTCATATTTTTTCATCCATTCTCTTCCTCTCCCTCCCTTCTTTCCTCAAAGATACAGATCTTTTCTTTACTAGCACAATCCTTCACCCTTAGACAAAGACAATTACATGATTCTTGAAAATATTTGGCACTCTGACTGTGCCTGTGTATTGCATACTCAACATATTAATAAAGATTCTGCTGCCATGTTATGTCTGGCATAAACCAGTAATTATATGAAAAACTTATTGTGGAATTGTTAAGAAAGTCTGTGCTATGGTTGGTTCAAAGAAATAGGCAAAATAATATGCAGCTTAGGGGCTGGGAAAAAATACAGGAAATTCTTTCCTTCTGTGCCACAAACAGCCAATCACATTTATCACTTCCAGCCTTCTAAAAGTCCTTGTATGCTTTGATATCTCCTGTTCATCTTTGCCATGCACAGATTGTCCTACTGAGGCTTCCCAGTACTCTTCTTGCTCTTTGAGTGCCCCTGAAAGTGATTACTGCTATTGAAGATTGTTTGGTATGTGAAAAATCAACCTTAGTGACAATGCTGAGAAAGGCTGGTCATACACTGTATGGCCCAAGTCTGTGAGCTACTAAATAAACACTCTAAAAGTGTCAGATTAATTTTGCTAGTTCATGGAGCTGATTCTTCAGACTGGCAATGTTCTTATTAGTGTCTTCCTTTATTTCTCCTTCATTTCAGGAGTACATCTTCATCAAGTTCACAGACAACACCAAGCTGAGAGGGAGTGTTGATCTGCTGGAAGGCAGGAGGGCTCTGCAGAGGGATCTGGATAGGCTGGATTGATGGCCTGAGGCCAGCTGGATGAGGTTTAGCAAGGCCAAATGCTGGGTCCTGCCCTTGGGTCACAACAACCCCCTGGCAGTGCTACAAACTGTGACAGCAGCTGGAAAGCTACCTGGGGAAAAGGGCCTTGGGGGGCTGGTGAACATGAGAGGGCCTTGGAGTGCTGGCGAACAGCTGAACATGAGCCAGCCGTGCCCAAGGGCATCCTGGCCTGGATCAGCAATACTGTGGCCAGCAGGGCCAGGGCAGTGGCCGCTCTTCTGTACTCGGGACTGGTGAGGCCATACCTTGGGCACTGGATTCAGTTCTGGGCCCCTCAATTCAGAACACTGAGGTGCTGAACCAAGTCCAGAGCAATGGAGCTGGATGAGGGTCTGGAGTATCTGAAGCACAAGGAAGGATCTGATGAGGAGCAACTGAGGGAATTTGGGTTGTTTATCCTAATGAAAAGGAGGGTCAGGAGGACCTTATCACTCTGTATAACAATCAGAAAGGAGGCTGTAGCCAGATGGGGATCAGCCTCTTCTCCCAGGCAACAAGTGATATGGTAAGAGGAAATGGCCTCAAGCTGTGCCAGGGAGGTTTAGATTGCATATTAGGAAAAGTTCTTTTGCAGAATAGGTTGCCAAACATTGAAACAAGCTCCGCAGGGAAGTGGTGAAGTGACCATCCCTGAAAATGTTCAAAATATGTGTGGATATTGCAACTGAGGATATGGTTTAACAGTGAACATGGTGGTGATGCTGGCTTGACAGTTGGACGTAAGGTTCTTAAAGGTCATTTCCAATCCTAATGAATCTGTGATTCTATGCTGTAGAAGAATTCTTGGCAGAATGAGGGCATTCTGTACCCCTCCAGGGACTGGACAACCCTGGCCTGCAGATTACAGAGTTACTTTGAAGACCATGTACCATCCTCGAACAAGAAGAAGATAGACCATGTACTGTCCTCGAATAGATACAACAAGGAAGAATGAGCATTGTGCAAGGATGAAGCCGGATGCCAAACACAATGTGAGAACTACTAATTTAGCGCTCCTTAGAGACACTTATAGCGTGACAACCAATCAGCAAGTAACATGTATATGCGAATGCAGCCACTTAACCAATGAGCATTAAACAGTAGTGGCATGGAACAGTGTATAGAGAAGCATAAGTAAGCCAAAATTGCTTAATAAAGGAGAACAACATGCAGCCATATTGGTGTGATTGCTGTTACTCAGCCAAATCTCTGTAGGACCCTCTTCACCATGGTGTAGAGTACTTCCTCAATAACAAATGGAAACTGACAGTGGATCTTATTTCAGTTGTTAGGTAGCAGCTATGAAGATGCATAACCTATTGAGAAACATACCAGAAGAAATGTCCAACTTAAGGGAACTGCTGTCTGCCCCTATTGCAAAATCTTGAAGGTTGTAGATGTGAATGTAGAGTTAATTTTTAATGACCTGAATGCACTCTAACAAATGTTTTTTCCCTCTTGAATGCTCATGATGAAAAAAGAAAAGGAAAAAAAAAAAAAGAGAAAGAAAATTAAAGCCAGCCAAAAAAACCCTCAAAAGCAGCAAGTTTGTATTCTGATGTAGTGAAGAATGGAATAAACTAAATATGAATCTAAGAAATACATATCATTTCAGAGTTTAAAAATCATTAGAGTTTTATTGAAAAAGAGTTAACATTTGTCAGTCTGAAAGGGTGGCTGACTGCCTAAATTGTAAGTACAATCTTTCTTTCAGTCTCAGTTGCTTAAAATTTCAATATGATGTATTTCTGCAAAAATTTGTATATTAGCTATTCTAGATGCTAGCTTTACAACCAAGAGTAGAAAACTTGTGCTGTAAACTCATTTTGGAATAGGTCAAAAATCTGAAGACCTATTCAAACTTTTAGCAGACTGTATTTATAGAAGGAATGGGCAAATACTCAGTTTACAAAAAGATGTGATATTTCTGCTCACCTGTGTCTTATTTCCCTCTAACACACAGAGGCTCATCACTTTATATAGAATCCTAGAATCTTACACTCATCGAATATGCTGACTTTGAAGGAACTCATCACAATCATCTAGTCCAACTCCTAAGCCTGCACAGGGTCCCCCAAGAATTGCTGCATGGGCCTGAGAGCATTGTCCAAACACTTGAACTCTGTAAGGCTTGGTGATGTGATCACTTCTCTAGAGTGCCTGTAGTATGACTAATATATAATTAAGTGGGTGGAGAGATGGATGGATGGATGGATGGATGGATGGATGGATGGATGGATGGATATTAGTTTTATCTACTCCCAAAGAGGAGTAGGAATGTTTACCTGCTCTAGATGAAGAGTTGAGGGAATTTGGAAAAGGAATGCTTCCAGGTAGCAGAGTAAGTCTCTGAACATATAATACAAAAACTTCGTATTTTGCATGAAAAAATAAGTACATGTCTGTGTATCAGCTCAGTTTCACAAGGTCTGCTCTACCTAGGTTTGCAGACAGACTTTTGTGTTTGTGTGGTACACCAGTAAAAAGAAAAAATCTGCAGGGCAGCTTGTAGATTCAGACAAAAAATCTCTAACATGAGCTCAGGTGTTTTGGGATGAAGGTAAAACATTAAATACTCACATTATTAATTACATATTTTTACTTCACAAGAGTTTCGGGTTTTGTCAGTGTATTTTTTTATTTCCGTTTTATATTTTTTATAAATCTGAAACGCTATCAAAGAAAGGAGGAAAGAAAGGAATATTCATCCTTTGGATATTGTTCATCAGCATTAATTTTCTTTCTGATGTATGTGTTCAGGTGCCTATACAGCCTCACCTTCCCACGTATTTTTGTTCTCTGAAATGAACATTGCTGACTGCATAAGTCATATGCAGATTGTAAACTCTTTAAGCATTACAATGCATTTATGCTTTGATCACCAACTCTGTCATTTCCACTGGCAGATACTTGTGATGTCAAAAGTGACAACAAGACTTATTGGCAATGCCTGCAGCAAGCTTATAGTCTAAGACAAATGGACAGATTTTTGTAAATTGATGCAACCAGTTTGGCAAAGAGAAATAATATTTTTTCTGAATGATCTTTGTTTTACTAGGTGGTACTCCTTTTACTGAATGTGTTACGATGAACAAAATACTACTACAATTTTTTATAATTTTCCAGATTTTTTTCCTAATTGATTGTGTAAAGCAGCTGCTTTATCTGCTATATATCTATGCATCCATTCAATGGTGTTTCATGTTTCCTCAAGGTTTGAGCATTTTTTTTATATTTGCTCTTTGTCCTCAGCTTGGCCTACTTTAAACTGGACCCCTAGGGAAAAGGTGCTGCATAAGCAACCTTTTTAAGTATTTAGATCCTTATCGTATGTCCTCTTTAGAACTTCATTTTATATTTGTCTTTAGTACGAAACAGTAATAGATTAACTGAGAATCTCTTTTTAAGATGTCTTTTATTTATTGCATACCTCTAACAGATCTGGATGTCATACTTCAGTTACTTTCGAGAGCATGCTTAATAATCTACTATATGTAAGAGAACAAGCATTGGTCTAAGAGCCTTTGCTTTTCACCAGCGGGATTAGTAACATTAGTAAGGCAGAAAATGCCTCTGTAAGTGCATGTTCAAAATTTGACAGGTGTGATAAATATTACATATTAATAAAAATCAGGAGTGTCCAGCATTCTTTTCTGTCTGTAGCTGTTTTTAACAATGGAAAAAATAATTTCTAGTACACGCAAACTGTCTTGGAAAAGGGTAGTTTTTGAGCATTTTGACATAAGTAGAACTAGTATTTATCAACAATATAGATTCAGAAAATCTTCAATTTAATGAGAAATCATATATAGTGAGTGAAAGGACATGGAGAAATTTGTAGCCTTCCATATAATTGTCTGATCCATACATAACCATTCACCCTCTTTCCATTCTTAGTTATATTTTTTAAACACACACATACATGCACACTATGGTATAAATTCAGTAGCGTTCTCTGAGAATTTGCAACAGCAATTAAGACTGCATAAACAACCTATGTATTTCACTGAGCTATAATTTTCATTGTTTTCTATTTCTCTTCAAACAAACAAACTGGCACTTTATTGCACATACAGTGAGGCACAAAGAGCTCTCTTGAATCCTGCCCAGTGTCCTGACACTATTTCTGTACTATTATTCAGGAGTCATGTCAATCTTGTGTTCTACTTTCAGTAAAAGCTTTGTGTACTTGTTTGGTGACTAATAAAATTTGAAAAATATCTATTATCTGCCAAATTCAGACTTTACTTTCTATTCCTCATTTAATCTGAGGAGGATTCAACAGGACAGAATAAAAAATACCTGAGGAAAGATAAGGATGAGAAGAACTCTTTTTTTTTTTTTCGTTCTAATATTTATTTTAAATATCATCAAACACTTGAAATTGGATTTGGGTTTTTGTGCATAAATGTCTTTTGGATAATATTCAAAATGATAAATTTAACATAAATCTGAAGTACTAATATCTCATCATTACGGAGATCATTTTGTATTTGGATTTACATTATCAAAATATGTGGTATTCCAAAATATGTTTTGGAAGTAATAAAATACATAGAAGTACACTTTTGTATGACAAATATTTTGTATTACTGATGGACTTTAAAGATTGTTTTTATGCTTGATAGAATCCTATTCCTATTTGTGTGTAAAATTGCACCTTTACCAGACATCTTTTCTTTTTGTAACTTAATTACTGTAAAGTTGTATAATGGCTGTCAAGCAATTTTTTTGATGCAAAAAATAATTCCCAGTAGAATGAAACGTCAAATATCTCTGCTTTTCTTTGGTTCTCAGCTTGATTACACAGTATTGAAGTGGAATTGTTATTTTAGGTAAGTTCCTGGGTTTAGCCTATCTTCCTAAGGGAACAAACATGACCACATTATCTGCATGGGTATAAAAGTGTTTCTGCTAGCCTCTCTTAATAATGAACACACTGGCCCTGAGAAAATGAGTCCTTGAAGGTATAATCTTCCTACACATAAAAAATAAAAGAAAAAAAGAGGTAGTCAAATAGAGAAGAGACAAAACAAAAAAATTAATCTTTCAAACGGAACACCAAGTATTCTATGGAAACCAGAATATAAAAGTTCAATTGAATATGGAATTGTTTTTTCCTTTGGCCACACTAGCAGTGTACATTCTATCAAACTGCCAAAGCATTCATTATGCATGTATGTATGCATGTATGAAGAAATTGGGAGTTTAGCCTGAAGAAATTAGGAGAACAGTGTTGACTTTTGTGAGTACAGCAGGTATGCAGACATTTGAATTCAGTTTTATTCCTGTGAAACTGTGAGGCTACCTAGTCACAACATCTTAGTGTTTGTGCACAACAAAAATCTCAACAGCTTTTCCAGCTCCAAAATTCTTTCAAATTATCACTCTGTGTGAACGTGGGATTTAAAATTATTTTCTTTTAGATCCATTCTTCCAATGCAATTATTCTTCTGTAGAGAGGGTACTTAAAAAGCAGGAACTTCAAAAGCAGAAATTTTAAATGCAATCATAATTCACCATGTGGTGGTCTGAAAAAAACATCAGACTTTTTACAAAGGCCCATACCCATGAAATACACAGGGATTGTTAATCTCAAAAGAAAGATGTTCATTCCAAGAAAATTTATAAATGTGGTAAAAGACTGTGCTTTTGGAGGCAATCTAGTATGGCAGAACAATTTCCTTCTGGAATAAAACTTGGCAAAGAACATGGCAGATACTGGAGGTCCAGTATTAGTAGCATTGCATAAGGCTCTAAAATAGACAAGGATATAATAGTTCAGTTGGAGGGGACCTATAGTGACAATGCACTCCAAGAGCCTGACAAATTAAGGGCTGATCAAAAATTACAGCATGGTATTAAAGGTACTATCCAAATGCCTCTTAAACACTGAGAGGCTTGAGGCATCAACCACCTCCCTAGGAAGCTCTAACTGCCTGCCTGCACATATTCCACAAATCACACTAACTACAGATTGCACCTAGCATCTAATGTTTACATTATGGCTGGACTAGATTTTCTTCCCTTTTTCTTTCTAGTCCTGTCTTTACCTCTCCATTTAGTCAATTTTTTTTTTTTCCTGAAGGAGTAAGTGACAGAGATCCTGTTATTCTCCTGATACATTTTTCTAGTGCCAGATGGCACTTCTAGGAAATGGCCGTTGCATTCATGGTTGATTTTGCCTAACTTCACTTTCCAATAATTTCTTCTTATTTTGACCTTCACTGAAAGGCTGAAAAACTCCACAGAATGAACGGTCTTTCCCATGTCTGACTTACTAAGTTATTTCTAAACGCATTTTAGAGAAATCCAGTGGACTAAATTTTGATCTCCTAACACAGGCACTCCACCCCAGCAGTTGGCATCACACAAATGAGCTGTGACTGGACAACCATTTGATCATTCAGAACTAAATTTTATTTAATCTTAAAATTTTATTAACAGAATTAATACAGCATCCACACCTCTACTGTAGCTGGGGATGACTTTCTTAAAATGCTTTCACTATCTTCTCTTTCACTAAGCATTTGCTTATGTAAAAAAAACCCAACCAAAAACAAAAACATAAAAATCAGTTTTGAAGGAGCTGGTAGTATAAGAAATCCTTAGTTAGTTAAACATATTTATAAGAGTTTACTGAAAAAAAAATAATGGTTTCCATCTTCATTTTCAGGAGGATCAGCTTATCCAATACAAGGTAGAAATGAAAAGTAAAGAAAAAGTAGTCAGACCTGGAGGATTCATTAAAGAATAGAAGGGGAAAAGCAAGGCTTGATAAAGATCCAAGCTTAAGTTACCATTTAATTTTTCTGATTCATGGTGCTCATTTAGATCTTTCCTTCCCTTCCTTTGCAGTTTCCTTTGCCAGTATGGCTAATTAACACAAACTGGGCTGGTTTTTGGCACACTAGCAGTGAACAGTCTTCATTCTTCCACTTAAATATATTTTATGTCCTAAAAAGGATAGGAAGCCATCTATTGGAACCCAGTTTCTAAGTACTAAACTGGGTCTGAGAATCTCCTAGAACAGAGTTTCTGGTCCTCTAAAATTGCCTTTGGAAAGTTTAACATTATGACAGAATACCTTTTAGAATTTTATTACTGGAATACTACAAGCTTAAATCATAGCACAGATGAAGTGCTGTTGGAAGTCCCAATACCACTTCAAAAATATATTGGGTATAGTGTAGGAGTTAACACCTAGTACTCTTCAGACATTTCCTCCAAACGTTAGCTATCAAAATCTTGCTGCCAAAGGCTAGCGTCCTCACAGAGCAGGAGTTAAGAGGCATTGTCCCTGCTTGGAGGAAGCAAGAATTTGACATTACTCCTCAGGACCAGCTCTGCCATCAGAGCCGAACCTGCTATAGTCAGAAGCAGGGCTCAAGATGTTCCAACGCCTCTTTCCGCTTGAATACTTTCTGTATGTTTGATGTTGTGGTACACAGGTCCTAAATGAGCTCCTTGTAGCTCATTTTCCTGAGATTCAAAGCATAATAGCACCATGCCTGCAAATGTGGCCAAATGCTAATGCCTTCCTAGGCAGCGCCTAGGTCTCAAAAGACCTCTTTTGCTTTTCTTCCTGTTTCATTTTACAGCTATTCAATAAATTGGTTCAGCTTCTACAAATAGAGACTGTTCTGGAGTAAAATATTACCCAAAAAACTCTCTAAAGCAAACCAAAAGCTCGAGGCTGAACTTCTAAGATATAGGCTAATAGGTAATGAATTTTAATTTTTTCCTATAACCTCCACTTAGTTTACAGTTGCATAAGTCTAATTAGTCATGCACATTCACCAGACAATGATTTTCACTTCACTTACTTTGGATACATATCTACCATATATAACTTTTATCTTTTTTAATATAGCGTAAGGGATTTTTATTGTCAACAGTATCTAAGTGGAAGATATTCTGCAAAGAATATCTGCAAAGAAGAAGAAATAAATAATAAAAGATGCGATTCTACCAATGTCTCTTGAGAGCAAGATTGTTTTTGTTGTTTTACAACTCAATCTTTACTTATGGATTCATTATTTAAATGGTTAAATATTACTTTTCTAGATTCGTGCTCTGTACTTAGCTCTTTGCCTCAACTCCAGAACGAAAGACAATCCCTTCACATCTTCCAACATTCCTAATTTCAATGTGAAAACAAAATTTTTTACTAAATTGTCTGGTCCAATGTAAGTTCTCAAACAAATCCTTTGTCAGAGTTTCCCAATATTATATGACAGAAGTTCACTCCAAAATCCAGTTTACTTGTATTAAGTGTCTCTTGAATTGTAGCTTAAATAGCAAATAAAATTACATTGAATTAAGTTAGAGCACATCTACTAAAAAAGTAGCTGCAGAAAAAGAAAAAGAAGGGCTCTTCTTACATTTTCTCTAGGAATTTTGGGGAAAGAGGTCTGTTTTATTTTGGTTTTGCTAGAAACAATAAAAGAAAAACCTATCCATCACTAACAATATGTCAAGCTTCCCAATGTCATGGGGTGACAGCCTTTTTCCCAATATCGTGTGTTGTGTCTGGCAGCTGCGCCTTCTCCTCCCCCGGCCGTCTTGCCGCGGCGGGGCGGGGAGGAAGGGGTGAGGGTGACCGGGCACCTTGGCCTTTGCTTTTGGGCTGCTTGGCTTGGCTGGCTTGCTTGCTCCTGCCTCGGCTGCTAGCTGATAGCTGCTGTTTTGCTGCTTTCTGCTTTCTATGCTGTTTTTTTTTCTTTTTCTTTCATTCCCTCTTTCTTACCCTCCCCCAAAGATACTGGACCGGCTCCGGACCTGACCTGGGACATCCAGGACCCCCGGCGTCCAGGACCCCTGGAGTCTGCGAAAGAAGCTCAGTGCCCTCCACAGCACTGCCTGGTTTCTTTTCTTTTCTTTTCTTTTCTTTTCTTTTCTTTTCTTTTCTTTTCTTTTCTTTTCTTTTCTTTTCTTTTCTTTTCTTGTGTTGGGGAGTGTTCTTTTGTTATTTGTTAATAAATAGTTTTTGTTTTCCACTGTGCTCCTCCGAGGAATTCCTTCCCGAACCCGGTATTGGGGGAGGGGTGGTTGGAGGTTTTTTTAGGGGGCTCCCTTTCGGAGATTTCCGCTAATTTGTCCTAAACCAGGACACCCAACACAGCAGAAAAATTGATAGTCATAGAAGAAGAATGGAACTCATGAGATTTTTTTTTGCATTAACATATATTCTTCAGTTACTGCCTAATTCAAGAAAAAAATTGCTTTGATAAATGTAAATTTGAACAGAGGCTGAGTATTCAGTCTATTCAGATGATAGCCTGCTTCTAGGTGGAAACAATAAATATGGACTTGAACAAAAAGAAAAGAGAAAGCCAGCACAGGGAATTTAAAAGATTAGCATAATTAAGTGGGGTTTACAATTATTTTTGCATTAAATGTTTAATTATTTTAGTAGCACTGTCATCTTAGTTTATGAAAATTGACACAACGTTTTCTTATCTGATTACAAATTATAAAAATCATAAAACCCTCTATTTTTAATGGATGGAGTAGGTGAACAAAGGACATATACTGTTTGCTCATGCACAGTTTAATCTCTATTAAGTTTTATTAATATAATTCAGTAATAAGATGATAGAAGAAGATAGTTTTCTTAGAGAATTAGAGAAAAAAATTATTTTCTACTGCAGAGAGCAAGATTGAACAGACAAAAGGAAGTTTCTAAAATAACCTGTTGGAGTCTGTTGCCATAATCTCCTAGCCATTTGATATAGTCAAAGGCAGTCCAAAAACCTGTCCAAACCCTCAGCTATTCCATACCTAGAGTATTAGCAAGACATGTCACATGATCTTTGCTAGTCACTCTTGATCGATTTTGTGTACTTGGTTTAGTTTTATGGTTTATGCTAGTCTATCAAGGAGTTCAACACATTAAGTTGGCCATTTTATTTTAGTTGAAGTATTATTGGTAATATGACAGATATCTTAGGAAGCATCATTTACTCACTGCAATTTCAGCAAAATTCTCACAGTCTGAAGGCATGAGAGACAATGCCCAATCATTTGGTTTCTCATGTGGCTACTAAGAAATATTACAATATTTGATACAAATTTGATATTTGACTTATTAAAGACAAAACAGCTTACTGGTGTCTCATAAATCCCCCTACAATAATTTTGGTAGAGACTACAGCTGAATACTACTTTTAACTAATGCTGCCCTGAAGTGTGTACCTGTTTCAGGAAAGCCTTTGTAAACTGCCAAACAATAGGAAATTTGTAAGAGCAATTCTAGTCTAACTTAGTGCCTGAAGAGCTTTTAATATGTGCCTTTTTTTTATTTTTTATTTTAGGTGGCTCAAAATTTTCACATTTTAAAAATATCAAACATCTCAAAGATCTTTTATGTGCCCACAAAGGCTTTCATGTGAATAAGAAGCTGGAAATGTTGAAGCTGTTCATTTGAGAAAGTGAAATATAGGATTATGCTTAAATGATGGGAGTTTTAGGATATTTTTGCAGTTCTTCAAGTCAGTTTACAATAGTTGAAAAACTGAATAGGAATTCAGCTTTCACTCTATTTCTTGTTCATTTTTTAGGTGGAAACATCATCATCATTTCTTGATAAGTTTAAAAAGTCAGATTTTACAGCTTGTAGAACAAACACACCCAATTCTTGTATCAACACACCTGTAGGGAATCAGAGATGAGGTTTTTCAAGGTGTTTCAATCTGTCTTGCTCTGACACTTTTTCTGCTGTATGGTCTCAATGCAATTTTGGTGATTGTCTTTCATACTGCAATTTCTATAGCAAGATCAGATGCTTTTTACTTTAAGGTGCATGGCATTAGAGCACATCATGGCTGAAGATTTTTTCTCATTGTGCCTCTCTGCCATGTCACTGGTTTACTTCCTAGGAAGAGACAGCAGGTTTGGACAGCCTGTTACCCACTTTGCATGCATAATACCCAGGTATATGTTTTATGCTCAGGTTTGAATAGCTGCTTCTGTAGGAACTTGGGCTAATTAGTTTTAGAACTTAATTATTTCCACAGGGCTTATGAAGGACCTCAAGTTGTGACTTCATCATCAGGTAGATAAAATAGCATGGCAAAATTGAAGATGCATATTTCTTGGAAGTAGGAACTTGAAAATTCCAAACCCTGAGCCATTCAGCCAGAAAATATGTATCCTTGGAGACTTAGGGGGCTGTCAGTTCTCAGACACACTCTGACTATTTTTAAACAAAAATTTCTAAAAAAGTAGATTCCAAACAAAATTTAAATGAGGAAAAGATGAAATATTATTTATCATTATACTCAGAATTACATAGTTATTAGGCAGAGTTTCTTACAGAAATGTACCCTTCAATCAATGTCTATAGTCACAAATGTGATGGAAATTCATGGTGAACACTAGTTCACCACTTACTAGAACATCCCTAGATTAAGATGCCAGACTTCAAAGGAAGCAATTTTCTACTTAATGTAGAACTAAAGCTGATTGCCTGACATTTTGCTGCAGTGTTGTGCCTGAAAAAATGCAGTCTTAACAAATTAGGAAACTAAAAGTTCATGGATATGGGATAACCTCTGGGACACAAGAGTCTTAGTAGAATTTCCAACATGTTTGAGCAAATCAAATGCCTGTAACAGGATGATAATGAACCATTAATGGCTTTCTTTAGAAACTTCCACTTTTTTGTGCAATCTTGCTCTTAGGAGGAGTGGACTTCTGAAATAAGACTCTTAAGTGTCTCCTTTTATCATGCTTTAGTTCACACTGTGAATGGCAAGATGAAAACTTGTGCTTACATATATGATCCCACAGGACACATGTATTCTGGAAATTCACCTGTTGGGCTCCAGCTACTGGGGGTCATTCAGTCATTAGAATCACAATGGAACCTGGGATAAACCCCTGAAAGGCAAGTAGGATGGCAGTGGTGTCTCAGCATTAATTTTTTTTCCTGTACAAAGTCCTCCATCTTGCTAAGGTGAGCACAACCTTAAAGCAGATAATTTCCTTGAGTGGAAAATAATAATAAACTACCTACACTGTCTATGACTGAGATGCTGATTCTTTTCTGAAGCAGAATACATTATCCAGGAGACCTCTATTCTGCAACAGGAGGGTCAGTTGGACAACTTCAGATAATACAGTGCAACAGGGTTTTAAAAGCTTTGTTAAATGCCTAACCTAGGAGAAATGTGAACAATGTAAACAGTCAATTAAGTGTAATTGATGTGCACACTTTTTAGTTATGGCAATCTATGCAGAGCTCATAAAGAGTACCAATATCCATCAGTCTGGGTATAGAAAAGTTGTTTTGCTTTTGTTTGGTGGTTTGTTTTTTTTTTTTTTGGTTTGGTTTGGTTTGATTGTTTTGTGTATTTTTTTAGCTTTTTAGTCTGGTTTTTTGTGGTTTTGTTTGTTTGTTGTTTGTTTGTTTATTTCTGGGGGGGGTGGCTGGTTTTTTTTACTTTTTTTTTTTTTTTTTGGCAGCACTTTAAAAATATTTGATTATTGTAGTTCCAGCAAGGCTTTTCAAAACAATATTTATTCTTAGAGAGTACTTGCTTCTCTGAAATAGCAGAGGCTTTGGAAATGAAAAGAAAATACAGAAGCCAAACAGTCAGATGCCTGAACATCAGAACAAAATTTGCATGGCTGCAAATGCACATTAAATGGTTTAAAACACTATTCAAAAATGCCACCCACAGCATATGACTGTCCCTAGATGATGCATTACAAGAGCTCTGCCATGGGTGTGGGGTCCCTCCACAGGGTTCAGATTCACCTCTCTTACCTGGTTGATTCAATTAGCTGTGCTGGGAGAGTGCAAAATGCAAGGAGGAGGCTCTGAACAGTCACCTGAAGGAACATGACAGGGAGAGGTTCAGGTATGATGTGGAGAGGTTCAGGTATGATGTTTCAGCTCTTTCCTGTCTCAGTTCATAACACCTGGGGAGAAGTTGTTTGATCATGAAAGAGGACCTAGAAATGTTTTTCTTTCTTTCATTCTGAAAAGTGACAGTTGTTTTGTTTCTTTCCTATTTAATGTTCAATAATAAATCCCTGTTGTATCAGGCAATAAGGCCCAAGTATCTCTTTCCTTATTCAGAAAATGACTGAAAAAATATCCAGGTCTTTTCATTCTCCTAGGCTTTTCACTGCCCCAAACAAAATGGGAACTTGGCATGAGTTCAGATTTCAATGCATTCCATTGTTTTCATATCTATCATGCCCTCTGTTACTTTCAGATTCAGAATGGAAAGGCAGAGTGTAAGTGTGGGCAGAGAGGAACTTGCGGGCTCAAATTTTTCTGTGCTAAAGAAGAAATTGCAAAAAGGAAATGGTGCAGCTGTTTAGAAATACTTACAAAGAGTAAGAATTGTTAGAATTGACAATTGCTAGAATTGTTAATGGAGAAAGTCCAGGCATAATTATCTGACTTCAGAAGGGAGTTCAAGACTTCAAGTGATAAACTTCTGAGATTATCTGGAGGTAGACATGACTGCAGTCTTTCCTTGCAGGGGTTTTGTTTGGCTGTTTAATTCCTCATTTCCTGCCTTGGTTGTTGTGGGGCACCCTCTGAAATGTTTATGTTTCTTGACTCACCTAGCCACAATTAACGATATCAGTGGATAAGGGAAGACCTATGGATCTCACTAAACATCTCTAAGGCCTTTAATGCTCCCCTACAACATTTTTATGTCTAAGCTGGAAAGATATGGATTTGGTGTGGAATGATAGTGTCTTGGTTTAAAGACAGGTATTTGTTGAGGAAGGCAGGAAGTTCCTGCCTGAAAAATACTACCCCCTTTCCTCTGAATTATTATAACTTTGAAATTGAGGACCTTTTAGGCAAAGATAGGGAAAAGGAAAAACGTAAAAAAGTCCTTTACTAGTATGTAAATGGATAACAGGGAAAACAAACAACAACAATAGCAGCAACAGCAAAAAAACCCAGAAACCCTGTAGCAGCCTTCTCTCAGCTGCAGGCGCTTTCCCCTTTCATGTAGTTATGGTCTCAGCCGGCAGGGGCGCTGTTGGCTCCCGGCTGGGCAGGGCATGTGCTATGATGCCCTCACCACTCCAGAGGGCGCTGTGGCACGAGCTCAGCCATGTCTCCCTCAAGTGGTTATGGCGGGTGGGCTGCATGGCGAAATGGGCTGCAGCAGGAACATCGGAGCAGTGGCTGGGATGGCAGTGGCGGGCATGCCCCCTGCAGTGGCAAACAAAATACAACAGAAAACTCCACAGTCTCAGCAGGAGCTGTGTGCATTGTGTCCCAGCTGTGGACATGGGGTGCTGGGTTAGAGTGTAGTGAAAAAGCCCAAGGCAGCGGCACAAAGCAGTGGTGCTGAGCAGTGGCAGCCAGGATTCTCTGTAGCCACTGCCACACACAGCCAGGGACATCTGCCCTCCAGGATGGGGGAGGAGCTTGGGGTCCCAAGTTTTCCTCTGAAGCACCAAAAGAGGTGCTGAGAGTCCTTTCCAGTAAGATGGGGTGTTTCCAGTAACATCCGAGTGTTCTTGTTACATTCCTGTCTCCAAAACTAGGAAAAAGGAATTATTCTTTTTCTTCTCTACAAAGGATGTTTGTAACTTAATTGTGGTAGAATGATTCTGTCAACATAGAAAAAAAATGTCAGGAAATACAACTGGCTGATGTCAAAAAGAGATGGAATGTGCAAAAATTGGCAGTATCAGGGTAAAGATTGTTGAGGCATAGGGAAATATCTAGAGAGGAAAACTTAATTACAGAGAAATTATACAGCATCTTAAAGAAAAAGTCTTCTCAGAGCCACTACCAATTTTCCACACATTAGTTTTACTTACTTTTTAAAATTTTATTTGCCTTTTGTGCCAAACTCTTTCTAAAATGAGGAAGTGGAAGTGTGCAAAACTTACTTTATGAAAACCTGAAAATCATAAAAAACCTAGCCCTTGCTTTTAATAAAATACATCGGTATCTAAGAACAGTAAAACAGGAAACTGTGTTAATTCTGGCATTCATAATTCTGCAGTCTTCATATATATCTCATCAAGCAACTGACATAGAGTCAGGCTACAGCCCTAAAAGATGATTTTAAGACAAGCCAGCTGGTTACCATTAGTTCAGAGCAGGAATGCTAGAGATAAAATGTGACTATGATTACAAGTAGAAATGCTTGGACATGGCTGAACCTGTAGGAAATCACTGACAAGTGATGAAATTCTGCATTTCTTCCTCAAATGGTATAAATCAGACTGCAGCAAGCACTATGCAACTGACCCATGCATATAAAGAATACTTTTTTTTTTTTTGTTTACAACTCCTGCTTTATTTTTGGAAAGATGAAACTACAGAATGCACATAAAAGAAAATAAATCAGTAGAAATATAACCACCTTAATATTGTGGTGTAACAAATATCACAGTGCAGTTACACTTGTCACTAAAATGTAATCAGCTTGATGTTTATCCACCATTATTTTAACTGCTCTACTTTTCAGAGCAGACTTGTTTAAGTCTTGTGCAGAAATTGACATGCTTTTGTTATCACTAATTATTATTTCCATTTTTCCCCCCAGGATTTGATATTTACAAGGTTTTTCCTCGGGAACATATAGAATGATCTGGGTTGAAAGGGATGCTAAAGATCACCTAGTTTCAGCCATCCCATCATGGTCAGGGATGCCTTCCAGTACCCCAGGTGGGGTCTCTGGTGAGAGACACCAGAGAAGTAGAGGGGCAGAATTCCCTGCCTGGCCACACTGCTCATCTCTCCCCAAGGGTGCATAACTTTGACATGTATTTGGCAGTAGTAATTTTCAGACATATGTAATAATCAAAGTGCAGAAATACAGAGAAGGGTTTTATAGGGACAAATGGAGCTTGCATTGATGAGACATTCATAGCAGATCATATATTCAGAACAACATTGGAAAAGCTGCTGATTGCCTGAACTGAAATTATGTTTCTGAGTTGTCTTGTAGAACCTAAGTATTAGTTCTGGTTCTGAAAAAAATTCAAGCTGGGGAGAGGATGGCCTGTCTGTTTCTTCCTTTCATATTTGAAACCATTGAGATGCAAAAACATTGTAAGGCATCTTACAATTCTGCTTTCTATTTCATACATTTTATTGGAAAAGCAAAATTATATTTGATTTCTGTTCCTCTAAAGCAATTAAGTCACATGTATCAATCTTCCTGAACCTTAAAGTAACTACAGATGGGAGGATATTACATAAAAACATTGGATAAATTGCTCTTTCTTCTCATTTGTTCTCAAGGGAGCACTCCTTATGAGCCTTTTACTGTGTTTAAATTTAGAAAGAGGCTAGAAATGTCTATCTGAATTATGCTATATTTAGTGCTAGAACTACTGCCATTGTCAAAAATTAATATAAGGTTTCCTGAGTACAGAGTTCATCAAACACCTTTTTAACATTCTCTTAATCTCATACACTGCCTTTTCTCCTTGCATACAAATCTTTATATTTTATAACTGTAGTCACAAAAATCAGTGGAAATCAGTGGAGTCTGTACGGGGTTAGTGTGGGTATGTAGACTTGTTGTATAAGTACACAACAAGTCTACATATCCACATTAACCCCTTACAGACTCTTCTCTGAAAGTGCATCTTTCCAGTGACCTGTGCAAAAGTGTTTTTCTGTAGTAGCAAGGCATATACTCAAGTAAATATCAATATAAGCTTGCATGGAAAGGAGTTTGCTTGAGGAGGATTTTCAGCTTAGTAAGGGCATGTTATCCAAACATTTGTTACTGTAGATAAAAGAGGAGTTGTCTGGAAAGAATAATTCCAACAAAACTTGTGAAGAGAGAGAAGGTATCATATTTATATTGGCTTCATAGTTCTCAAACCTATTTTAAATTTCTCTTCCATGATCTATCCAATTTTCCATTACTTTTTGTCCTGAATCTGTCCATGACAGAGTTAATTTTTTGCAGTAGGTTTCTTGTTGGAATAACTACATTTGGGACTTCCATTCCTAAACCATGACAGTGTCTCTAAAAATTTGTGCATCTGAATGGGTCAGTCTCATCATTTCACCCTCAGGATACACTTCTTTACTTCACTTTCATGAATGTTGATAGCAGAACACTTTATTTGTGTGTACTGTAGCTACTAAGATGCAATTCAAAACCAATTCATCAGGTAGATTTTATTGAACATTTACTTTATTTTTTTATTACATTTGTAACTTTTAGTCAGTGTTTACATTATCAAATAACTTACAACAATCAAATACATATCTTTGCCAAACTTCATTAAAATTGTTATCTCAGCAAAGAATAAAATTTTTCTGGTTTGAAAAAATGCATTTTCCATATAAGAATTAAATTTTTATCCTTCAAACTGTTTGTTAAATGATTATTGCAAGGTCTTTTCATTATTTGTATGGATTTCTCTAGAGTCCGTTGTTATTTAGCTTATCTTCTTTCAGTGTTTTTTGTTTGTTTGTTTGTTTGGTGCCCTTTTCTCTGTCTGTGTGGGTTTTTGTTGTTGTTGTTTTGTTCTGTTTCTATGTAGTTACCATAATCTTGTCATTCTTTTTTCTTGACATTTTATAATTTTCTTTAAGAAAACTTAGGTGTTAATGGCTCCAGCCCAATAAGTAAGGAATTATTTTTTATTCCTTTCACAATAAAATGCAGTCCCTAAGAGTAACTGAACTTCATATCACTGTGATATCAAATCATCTTCTTTCATCAATACTTACAAGAGAAATATCTACTTCTTGTCTCCGTCTCTCTGGGAGCCCCTCAGGAACCCCAGCCAGCCACGAAGCGGCCGACAGCGGGGGGACACTCTCTGGTGCCCCAAGGGTACTGAGGGCAGCTGGGCTAGTCGCCTTTGCAGCAGAGGAGACACTGGAGACATCAGTAGAGGATAAAAGGCCGACTCTCAGCAGGGATTAATCCAAGGTTTTGTTCAGAGCTCCTGGGAGCTCCCACACCTCAGGGGGCCTCCTGTTTAGAGCCCCAGGGAGAGGTGCCAAGGTTACATTTAAAGGGAGGGTGGAAACCAAAGGTAGATACATTTGCTGACCAATAAAGAAATTTCAGGGATGAACACTTAGGGAATAGACATATGGCATAGCATATGGGGTAGCACTTGGGGGGCTGCCCTCTGGCCTCGGACCAATCACTTGACGACTTGGACTGAAAGTTCCAGGTAGAGGAGATGGGATGCTGAGTGACTGACAGAGAGCCAGGGCGGGGATTTGGGGATGATCTCAACACAGGAGAATGGTTACACAGGTAGAGGGAGGGGTACAATCTGGGGTAAACCATTTGGGAAAAATAAGGGGATACAAAGACAAACCCATTACAAAGTATAAAAACATACTACTACAACTTCTGTTTTAAGTCTTCTCTTTCTGTTTGATAAATAACAAGTTTCTTCTTGAATACTCTAAACTCCTTCTTCTCCCTATCTAGCTATAGAGGTTTAGCTGAAATCCTTACCTCAGCAACTTTATTTCACAACCCATGTGTGCCTGTTGCCATTTGACGCCATATTTCCTACTGCTTACATATTTCCCTTTAATTATATTAAATTTAAAATAATTATACAATAGTATTTTAAATTACTGATTCAATTCACAGCTGACCCAAGCGGGCTTATCAGCAAAGTTTATTGATTTAATATTGAGCAGAGCTGGAATTCAACATACCTTGTATGTGCTTCAGGAGGCATTTTTCCTTTATTTTACATCTTTATTTTGGTCTCTTAAGAATTCAGGAAAGGGAATTAGGGTTTCAGAACTCAATCTATTTTTGAAGAAGGCAATATGATCTGTTGGAGTCATTTAGCAGCTAAGACACAAATAAATAATTAAAACAGCTGGAGAAATTCTTCCCAGGAATGCACATGGCAGATAGCCTCTTTTTCTTTTATGCACAGATTGATCTAACTAGTAAGGCTGAGAGAAAGATTGAAATTTGTCATTACACAGTATTTAAGTATTTAAAAGATGAAATAAAGTCAAGGGGGAAATTAAATAACTAACCAAATTGATGATCTCTATATCTTAGTTAATGGAGTTAAAAGGCGATTACGAAAATTATATTATGGTTTAATGGATTTGAAATGAAACAGTAATATAGAAGATTTATGTTCCCCAGAACAGAGTTTTCCCATATTAAACTGGAGTCTTTTAACTGCATATGTCAAAATGAGTGAAAAAACAAAGATTAAAAATAAATTGATTCAAAAATGAAAGCAGCAGAAACAATTTGTCATCCTGACCTGCCTGAAGGACTAGGGAAAACAAGAAGAGAAAGTTAACAAATACCTCTTTAAAGAAAAGTTTATTAAAAATTTTATGCCTGCATTCTTTGTTCTTGCAAAGAACAGTGAGCAGAGCACATGTTAGCATCCACAAAGAAATGATAATAAAGTTTCTTAATTACAGAAATGTAGATAAGCTGTTACAGCTGGCTACACTGAATAAGTCTGATTTATAATTCAGATAAAGACTGCCAATTCTTGATTGCAGTATGAAGATACAAAGGAAGCAGAAACCATAGAAACTGTGAGTAAGCTTTGGGATTTTAAAATTGAGTGCTTGTTTTATGCTGCTAGGCTTGAAACTGATGTGCATGAAATCAGACTGTTTCTGTTATAGTACAGAAAGATTATCACTCTTGATTTACACAAGAAAGGAATAAATAAGATGATTGCAATAAAGGAGGATTGATATTCCGCATGTCCTTACATAGCCTTTCACAAGTCTTCTCAAGAACAAAGAGTACACAAGGCCTATTCTCATCAGAGTTACTTCTGTTTTAATGACAGTTGCATGGATAATAGCAGCGCAGGACACAACAGTCCTCACCTGATTTAATATTAAATAATTTTAATACTATGATTCCTCTTTCTCAAATACCTCTCCCTTTTTGGAGTTGTGGTGCTGGGTACCTACTTGGCATATATTTCAGTAGGCTCTTGGACTCCTATGGAGTATGTGCATGCACACATACACCCATGCATGCATACAGACAGAGAAGAAACACAGTCTCTTTCACAAAAGAATTTAAGCACATCCATCTCTTCAACATTTCCTGGTAGCAGTATTAAGGATTTTGGTGGTCAGTGTGCTGGTCTCTGTGAACACATTTATAAATGTCTGTGGAATATAGTTACTTGAACTCAATTTTGTGAATTTTATGTCTAAGCAAGAAATCTATCTTGAAGGTACGACAGTAGAAGGTATCACGTTTAATCCTTTCTTGGCATTTGATTCAAGACCTTCACAAAGTCATAAAGTGTGCATTATCAAGCTGTTTTAGTAGTCTCTCAGCCCAGGCTCTTGTATGCTCACAAGCTGTCTCACTGGGTAGTGATACCATTTTCAGGTATAGGTATTTCCATTTCCAATCATATATAAGTTTTCTATCTAAGAATAATGCAATTTGACTAAATATCTTTGCCCTACAATTAAATGTGGAGTAAATATTCTATAAATATTTGGTATTTCTCTTTCACCTGAGTAATCTCTTGATAGAGAGTTAATGGAAAGAGCATCTTTCTCTGTGGTAGCTGTGGCAGTTCTCCTATGGGTTAAACAGCTGGAAATGTGATCAGAGAGATATCTCTGAGTAATTTCTTTTGAGCTCTGTCCTGGCATGGAACTAGGTACCACAACTGCATTTCAAAGCTTTATAGCTTATCATACCTTAAATCTCTCCAGGAGACAGGTGCTCATTAATGGTCATTAATAATCCCTTCTCCTCTTTTCTATGTTCACTGGCAAATTGCTGAAAGTCTCCTTGATTTCCTTACAAAAATAGAACAGATTAATTATATACAAAGAGTTTTGAAATGAGAAGTCCATTCTGGGGAGGCTAATAAATGAAATTGTTGTACCTCTCGGGCTGTTGTAAAATTTTCAAGCATTATGAACCTGTGGTAACTTTTGTGTTAAAGGAAAAATAAGAAAGTAAGGGGACAGAGAATCAAGCAAGTGAAAGCTAGTGAAACTACCTGCCATGAACAACTTCACTTGCATTACTATGATTTTACTAAAAACTCCCAACTTCAAACAGATAAGCAGATAAGCAGATTGAAAGGATCAAAGACACCATGTAGCAGATTGCGTCCCTCAATGGTCCTGCAGAAGGCTATGAAAAAAAAGGGATCACTTTATTTACAAGGAATTTCAACATTTGGATGTACTAGTGGGACTAAAAAGTGTGTATAGACATGATTATTGCAGTCAGAATAGAACAATCTAAAAGATGAACAAAGCTGGGTTCTTCCATTGCATGGGAAAGCAGCTCAAAAGCCCTAAGAATACCTTGGAAAACACACTCCTCCAAAATACATATTCCAGATTGGCAAGTGTAATATACCCCAGTCTCAGAGATCACTGAGTCATCTCTACATCATCTCTAAGCTATTTATTATACCGATTCTAAAACACACATGATATGCTACAGAGTCAGAGTTTCTCCATGTCAGTTAATGCTTCTAATGAGGCAGAACATGAAATCTAATGGCTCAGGTATTGTACATTCACACAGGTATTTTTCAGTAGACAGCATACTGGAGCTTTTATGCTCCATGTACAAATACCATACAAGGATATTGACAGAATATTGAGATACGAGTTTTAGCAATAATTTCCATTAAATAGAAGAAAAAATTAAACATACATTATCATGATCTGGTCCTAAAAGATACTGAGGAAATGCATTAGACACACATCAGCTATTTTAATTGCTAGTTTTAAAGCTTCACTAGTTCTTTTATATTTTGTGCTTAATGAGCTTTTATAACAGTTTTGTATTATCTCCAAATTAATTTTTTTTTTTTTTAAAGAACATATGAAGTAACGAAGGTATTTTGTTTCCAATATACAACTGTTTTAAAAAATAATTCTTACCACAGTATTGTTCATCTGAATATCTGGTAAATAGAAGAGCTTCTACCACAAGATCAGTATTTCTCACTTAGATATCTTTAGCTCTTAAATGCAAATAAAAATGGTTTGATAATCTAAATTCCTGAGGAATTCAGAGAACTTATGAGCTAATGTCTTCAGAAGAGACTGGGATACTGCAATATTAAAATATTCCTAATATTCATCTGAGATGACATGAATGCTTCTATACTTGGTAGAATTCTTCACAGTGTTTTCATTTTCTTCATGAATTTTTCCCAATACCTGCACAGCAACAAAGGTGGAGTTTTGCAGCAGAGATTTTCTCAGAGGTATTCTGCACTTTAAATGGGTCGGCATGATCCAAAGAATTTTGAAACACTAAAATGTCATGGAATGCAAATGGAGCGTACATATTTTAAGGCAGACCTCTGTCTCAGGGTTATCTAATGAGAAATTGCTAATTTCTGATGGTACTGCTATTATATTTCATGATAGATCACAGATAATTTGTAAACCCACAGTAAAATAACAGAATATACTCAGCTGGAAGGGACCAAAATGGATCATTGAGTCTAGCTCCTGGTCCTGCAAAGCACGATCCCCAAGAGTCACAGCACAGGCCTGAGAGCATTGTCCAAACACTTCTTGAACTGTGTCAGACTTGGTGCTGTGAGTGCTTCCCTGGGGAGCCTGTTCCAGTGCCCAGCCACGCTGTGGGTGAAAAATGTTTTCCTGATACCTAACCTAAACTTCCCCTGGCACAACTTCATACCATTTACTTTGAGTTCTGTCACTGGGCACCACAGAAAGGAGATCAGTGTCTGCCTTCCTCTTCCCCTCACAAAGAAATTGTAGACTGCTATGTGGTTTCCCCTCAGTCTCCTCTTTTCCAGGCTGGATAGACTAAGTGACCTCAGCCACTTCCCTTATGACTTCCCCTCCAGACCCTTCATCATCTTCATGGCCCTCCTTTGGACACTCTCAAATAGCTGAATAATTTTCTTATAGCTGAATATTTGGTGGCGCCCAAAACTGGCCCCACTACTCAGAGTGCAACTACCCCACTGCAGAGCAGAGCGGGACAATCTCCTTCCTGGCCCAGCTGGTGACGCTGTGCCTAATGGCCCCCAGGACATGGTTGGCCCCCCTGTCTGCTGACTCATATTCAAGTTGCCATCAACCAGGACCTCTGGTCCCTTTACGTAGCTCTGCTTTCCAGCATCTTATTCCCCTGTCTTTTCACGCTTCCAGGGTTGCTTCACCCCCAGTACAGAATCTGGCACTTGTTTTCATTAAACTTCACACAGTGTGTGGTTGCCCAGCCCTCAGATTTGTTTATGTAACTCTTTAGGGCCTCTCTGCTCTCAAGGTATCATTGAAGAACTTAGTGTGGCTTTGAGTCTTGTATCCAAGCCATTTTATGAAGGTGCTTAAGACCATTGCTCTTGGAATGGAGCCCTGTGGAACCCCACTAGTCACAGGTTGTTGTATCCTGAATTGCTGCTAGTAAAGTCCAAGGTAAGGAAGCAAAAAGGGCCTTTGCATAGTATCCACAGATGTTTAATTTAGCCGTGTGCTGTGATGTTCAGGGTCCAAGGGACACTCAAAGGGAGCCTCCACATTTCTCTCTCCCTAGGGGAAGGGGGTGTCCCCTGGTCCAGGGGCAATACAAAGATCACGGCCAATCAGGGAATAGGGAGGGAGTGGCTCAGGGACATAGGAACAGGAGAAGGAGCCTATGGGGTCTTAACAGCTTTTTGAGGGACACTTCTTGTGTTTCCTCACCTAGGGATGCCCCTTAGGGTCCCCACAACAGGTCACCAGATGTCACCCCATTCACTGTCACCCTTTGTGCCTGACCCACAAGCCAGTAGCTCGTGATATGTTTATTATGATGTGTTTGTTATGATGTGTTTGTCCAGGACAAATTGTCTTTACTGAAATTCAGAAATATGATTACATCAACTGCTTTCCCTTGATCAACAAGATCAGGAGGAACCTTGTCATGAAAGAAAATAAAATTTGTACAACAGGACTTTCCCCTTGTGAACCGGTGCTGGCTGTGACTGGTGACAATGTAATATCACTTCTTTCAAAGCAGTTAAGATTTATTCAGTGTGAGTGAGATCAAGAGTAAGATTTTAGTGAATTCTCAAAGGACTCCCTTGCCAAAATTATTTTCTGATAATTTTCATGTTATTATTCTATATTTTGAAGCCTCTGGCAAAATCTAAACCAATGTCACTTCTTATATGTCATAAGCACAGTCACAATGCATATCGTAAGTAGACTTAAAAGTTAAAGATCATTAAAGTAAAATAATGTAGGAGTCTGCCAGATTCTTAGGTTTACTTTGATCATTCCCAAAGGTATTAAGCATCTAAGATCCTTCCCCCACCTAAAATTGTTGAAGTATCACAGCCCACATGTTCTTTCCATCCTGAAATGCATGCTATGAAATTTCTGGTTTCATTCAATAGCAAGAGAACATTGGTGCTTCGATATAAAACACATATACATGAGAAGGCAGAATATATTTCTGCCTGTTAATACAGAGGAGACTCACCCAAGAAAAAACAGACTTCAATAACTGGCCTGATAAGAGTCTAGTTCCTCTACTTCCTAGTGACCCATGTGGAAGTTGCAATCCAAAAATCACATTTGGATTTGCTTATAGACTACAATATGAGCTTATGAGCAAACTTGCAAGAGCGAACATTACTTTGAATCCTATGGTAAAGGCAGCCAGAAAATTCTGTCCCTCCTTCCACAACTCTTTTATTCTACACTAGGAAGCTTTTGCATAAAAAAGCCAGAAATAATCAGAATTAAACTAGGAGGCAAAGAAAATGTTAGGTTTTCTTTAGAATAGATTCACAACATTGGTAGAAATGTGTTTGCATCAATTTTCTGTGGCATTTTTTTCTTCCATCTTCATTTGTTTCCTATATGAATTTTTGACAGTAGGTTTTTTTTTTGACAGTAACACTCACTCACATCATTATAATAAGGACACAATAGCCATAAAAAATAAAATTAATTCTGTGCTATTTTAGTTGCAAATACTACATTTCATACCTGTATAATCAGTAGTTTTACAAATAACATTGCAAGCAAGACTGTCATTCTTAATAACAAAGTATTTTGAGGGCTTAAAGTAGAATGGAACAGGAATAAATCTTAGTGTATTTGTGTTTGTTAAGAGCACTGATAAGAGTCTCCATTAAGTCCCATGAACTACATTATCTTCTTTTCTATTTCTTTGATGTGTGTGATTTTCATTTTTCTAATTCAAGGAATATCCCAACAAAAGCCCCTGTGCCTGGGCTTGATGTTTAGAACTTTCCTGGTCTGCTTCAAAAGTGAAATCACTTGACAAAAGTGAAATCACATTTGAGAAAAATGTCGAATACAAAATTCAATCAAATACACTGGCATCCAAGACAATCCACTTTGTGTCTATAAATTTTAGGTTCTTGGCTACTGTGACAGCAGTGAAAACTGTAACATTTAGAACATTTTTTTCTCCACTATGGTCAGAAGAAGTTATAAATCAACTTATCCAAGGAGTACTTCTATTCTTCATAGTTTTTCATAGATGCAAATACTATAAATGTGATCTAAGGTTGGTTTAGTTTTCTTCGGTTATCACTATACTGTACTACTGCAGTCAGAAAGCTTTAAAATCAGACGACCAACAGCAAAGTGAGTTTTATTTGAAAAGGCCCTTAAAAAGAACTGTGACTACTTGGGCTCATTAAATCTTTTTTTTTTTTTTTTTACTGTCTTTGTCTTAGATGAAAGCTTTTAAGACCCATTTATCTGCAAAATGACTTTTCATGTAATTAAAATAACGACCAGAACTACCAGGAAGGAATCCTTTATGTTATTGTCTTCATTTTGATTTCTTTAGCTCAAATGGAACAGATTGTCAAAGTCAAGAGGCACATGTGTTAACAGTTTAATTTAAATTAATAATTCTTATGAATAATAGAGCTGTCTGCAAGGCCCATTTTTTGTGCATTGAGAAATACAAACAGCAACAACAGTGTTGGCTCTTCAGTAAAAATGATAACTCAAATACCAAGATGAAGCATTTTGCAAGCGTTCAAACTGTCATTGTTTCCAAAATGGCACTTCTTCTTCTGTTTAGAATCTTCCGCTCACTTTCACTTTTTTGCTATTATCATGTAAAAAAAAAATCCAATACATAGAATGCAGAAATCAGAATGAATTAACAAACAATCTGGTTCTGCTTCTGAGAAATATCTTGTAGTTTCTTCCAGAGCTTCATTGTGTAAGAAGCATTTTCTATTTTAATACTAGAAGTGCCAGCTGTGCTTTCAGTCATTCACTGTTCTTGGTTTTTCTCTGAGCTGAAAAATTAATTTCCTATATATACATATATTACTGTAGGTAGATAGGTATAGATACATATCAATGTATGGGGACTTCTCAACTCCTTTCTTTCCTGATTTTTGATATTCTACCTGTTCTCCACAAAATGGAAGGAAGGAGAGAGACAGGCTTAGTAAGGAGCATAGAGATTGCATTCTTCATTCTAGGAGAATGTGGTTTCCCACCTGGTGTTCTGTTATCTTTCTCTGACGTACAGTGCCATGAAATTTTCCCAATTCTATGCTTTTGTTGTTAAGACACAGTTGGTCAGCAATGCCTACTTTGGAATGGTGAGGTAGGAATGGAGCCTGAGGGAGCCTACAGTATACACAAGGAGTACACTTTTCTCCAGCTGAGAATAATTACCTTGAAACCTGCAGCATCTTTGATGCTCAGTCCCCTTCCTGGGGAGTGGGTCTGTAGGACTCAGCACACTGGAGCCACATAGACCTACAAGCCCCCTGAGAAGACACCTGGCAGCAGCATTGTCTTTTTCATAAACAGATCTGTCTCATGAGGTGAAACAGATGTCTTCAAATGCCTTTCAAGGACAGCACAGTGTGGTTCCCTCCAGCTGTTCCTTTACCTGTCAGAATGTTATGTGACATAACCTCACCTGCACAAACAGAGGAGCATGGAGAAACAAAGCAGGTGTGGAAGCCCAAGAACACACTGCCTTGCCATTTCTAGGCCCATCACAGGACTCATTAACACATCGTATTCCTGAGTCCAGAAGAGTTCAGGGGCACAAATACAAATGGGAATCCAAGAACACAGAAAGGCCTCCCTGTTTTGATCTTTCCCAGAGCTGTCCCAGGAGATACTCAGATGCTTTGTCCAGACATTAAATTCTTTATTGTCCAGGCAAGAAACCCTGCAAGATTAATCAATTCCAGAGCACTTTCAGACTGCACGGTCACTGCCAAAGGGAAACAGGACATATTACAGAATGCAGAACAGCATTTTGGGAAAAGTCTACCTATGGGATATATAGTGCAGGAACCACAGGAAAGAAAAGGGAATGGATTTTAATTATTTAAGAGAAACAAGTGTGTGAAAATAGAGGAATAAGTTTATGGAGAAGGGTCAGTTAAGAGTAAACCCTTTGCTGGGAAAAGTGTACTAGGAAACCTACTGTATCACAAACATTTACATGGTGTTAAGTCAAAGGTTAAAAAAAAGGTTCAAAATAAGATAAAAGAATTTACAATATGCAACAAGTCTAATAAATGATAGAGATAAGCTAAATGTACATTTTCCTCTGAAATGGGGGAGAGAGGACTGTGTTGGTCTTGTGAGTTACTCTATACCTTCGACAGCAAATGCTGTTTATGTAATCCACTTCTTCCATTCACCACCTTGTGTAAATAGTTGTCTTTTCTTTGCAGAGTTAACTAAGATGGTTAAATGATTGCCTCTCTCAGCCACTTACCTTTTGATAAATTCCATTTTATGGATTTAACTCTGTATTTTGCAAGGATAATGCAAAAACAAAGCAACAATTTCTAGTGCCTTCACTAAATTCCCTCTGTGTTTCCAGAAGAGGCAGAAGTTCTGTACAGCCTACATGCAAGAGATAAGAAAAGCTGACTCTGCAGCATAAGAAACCAAGAAATATATCCTAAAGATTAAGCATAGCAAGGGCAAATTAAAATACTTGAGCTCATCTAACAGATTGCTATTTCATAAAGGGTGTTATTGATTTAATTAATCCATGTAATTTTATCCCTGATGTAACATATATGCAGCAGCAATAAAACTCACTAAATGTCCTCAGTCAAATCAAGGTATGCAAATTTAAAACAGAAATGCAAGTAAGGGTGAATGGCATTTATTATAATTCATAGTTTGGCTTTGATGGATTTTGTTCTAATACTTAAAAGAGACTGGCCCTGCCAGATTCAGCAGAATTTTTAAGCATAAGAAAAACTGATACTTTTTTTAAAATTAATTTTAAGATGCTACTCCATTTCCTTTCATTAAGAAAAATGTCTTGCTCTACCTTTATGGGTTGCTTCAGACCAAGCTGAGAACAATTTCAGGAGTTTTTATAATTTTGCTCAATTTGTTCATTATTAAACCCATAAAGATAAATTCAAAAGCAAGAACAAAATGCTCATAGCACTTATTATTACAGCATGCTGCTATTCAATTTTAGACAGCATAAAACTCTTCATATTAGGAATGTTTATTGTGGATTTTGAAGCCTTGTAGGCTCCCCCATCCCTCCTCCCTCCCCACTCACCCCCCCACCAAGAAAAAAAAAAAAAAAAAAGACATTTAAAGACTGCGTTTTATGGTAATACAACTACTACCCAAAAAAGTAAATTTTATATTCTTGGGCATATTCTATATCTAGTGCTTCTTCCCTCATTATTGCTATTCTATTGACCTCAATATAGTGTCATGAAGACATTTGCATTTCCAGACAAACATCTGGTAAATTTCTAAGTATATGCACTTACTAAATCATACTGATTTGGAGAGTACCACAAATATCTGTAATGCTACAGACTAATCACTTTCCTCATACAACTGTCCTTCTGTAATTTCTTACACTCATGACAAGAATGGCTTACTTGCAGATGCCTTAAATTGTCTAGTTAAAGAATTTCAAAATGGTAGAAGGTCCTCTGAAAGGGCCAGACTGCCAAATAGGAAACACTACACTGAGGGATTGAGAAGGAATTGAAGCTACACATAACTTTAAATACAGACTTAAGCTCAGATCATTCAAGTTTCAACTGAGAAGCCTTCATTTAGATAATGAAGACATCAAAAATAAGCAACATCTTTTATTTATCTAAATTTATCATCCTGGATATTAAACTGGTTTTATTGACAACAGTGTACACTAAAAACACATTTTCTGTAAGTTCAAATTTTTCTCAGGACATTCACTTTATGCCTTCTAAAGTCCATACATTTCCATGTCTTGAATGGCTATGAATGAGTATGTTTAAGACAAAAACAAAAAAGTTTCATTTCAGAACTAAAGACTGAGTTTAATTACACTGTCATTGGAACTGTCAATAGTACATACAGAACATGATAGATAACTTTCAAGCCTTCAACTTTTCATAAGCTTTTAGCTGACAAATTCATCTGAAAGCTATTTAAAATATATAAAAACACAAAGAACACTTTATAAGTAACTTGTGCAATCAAGGTGCAAATTAAAAAGAGAAAGGGAGCTATAATATTGGAGTATTGCAGTAAATTGAGAAAGACGACAATGTACATTTGGAATCCAGATCAGCTTTCCAATGTACATTTGGAATCCTGGTCTTAGAAATGAAAAAATCACCTAATAGTTTTAAATCTTTGTTACAGCCTTTGTTATATATAGTCATAAAGATATGTATTTTTGTTGTTGTTCTACAGAAAATTGAGTATATATTTCTGTGCATACAGCTTGAAATTCTAGTGAACTAACCAATATAACTAAAATTTGAAAAATGCTGTCTTTTAATATTGAAATCAAATCAGTATATCAATATATTAATAACAATTTGGAATGAGCCAACTCATTCAAATCCTGGAAAATTACAGGTTATGATGTTATCTGAATTAGAATGATCCCTCTAAAACAGAAGGACAGAACTTGACATCAACATGAGGCTGCAAATGCATGATTTTAGGCTTTTGTTTTCCAAGCAACAGGTACAACTAACTCTTATGCTGCCTAAATATTCCTTTTTGACATGGAATGTCTTGCAATCACTCTTACTTGATGTGGTAAAGTAATTTCACACTGAGCATGCACGGATTATGGCTGTGTTAGTCTTCATCAGAGTTAGTATGACGTTCAAAGCAGAACAAACAAAAATACTATGATTCTGAAATGCTCTACCCCAAAGCAACAAGGAAGGATCAACAGCTCCCTGCCTCTGCAGTTAGGAGGGATCACAAGCCATTCTTTTGCATACCACATAGCATCACTTTTAGTTAATAAGTTAGATAATCAACTTTGATTATCCTTTGGCTTTAGGCCTGGTACAAGGAGAATTTCTCACTTTTTTCTCCTTTTTAGACTGTCAGGACAGTAAAGGCTCCCATTATGACATAGATGCTGAAGGAAGACATATTTTTGGTATTTATGAATACCTAATTTAACAGGTTGCCATTTCCCCCCCTTGGATACTTCTAGAGAATTCTTAAAATCAAAATATATGTTCAGTTGTTTGCTCTGGATCTTAAATCTTATATGCATAGCTCAATGATCACTTATTTCTACTGTTTATTCTGATTACCCTTGTCTCTATCAGTAAAAATTATTTCAATGATACTATGAGCAATACCTGGAAAGGAGATGTCATCACAGGCACAGCATTAAAGTCATTATCCCATTCCTCTTTGCGATCCTGAACCTGCCTAATTTTTTCTCTTTGTTTTTATTTTTCACTGAAGAAACAACTAATATTTTCTCCACACACACAAAATTAAATTTCTTTACAGTTTATTTACATTTCCATTACCCAAACAAATTTAAAAGCATTCATAATCTTTCTTGTTTATTTTGAGGAGGCAGAAGTAATTTTCTTTATTTGATCAAATAAAACTAGTACTTGGGAATACACATCTTACTTGTGAATTTATATTTCTTATGTATTTGTTAAGTAATAAATTAAGAAACAGTTTGCTGATTTAATTTTACCCAGAGAAAGCCCTTCTGCTGTATGTCAGCATTGTTATTGTACCACAACTTGCAAAGTAATATTCAAGTATCCATTTCTGTGGAATAGTTAGATTTTATTTTGCAAAACTGAATATGTGAAAATAAAAATGGGATATTTTTAGAAGATTTTTACTTAACTAGTTGCTATCATTCTTCTGTGCAATTTTTTTTACAAATAACAGTTTAATTTCACAGTTTTAGTCAGTATTTCTGAGCACAAAATGTGCATTCTACCTCTGCCAAGACTTCAAGACTAGAACATAAACTGCAGGAATTTTTCTTCATTCTGATTAGTCAACATAAAATATATCTTTTTATTTATAAAGAAAGACAGAGTTTCTGTGCTGAACCTTCCGCTACTGATCTGATTAACATTTAGTCTTCTTTTCAAATTGAGGTCATCCATGCTTCATTTTTCCCTTCTATATTTAGGAAGTAAAATCAAGCAACATCAAATACTACACTACTTTCAAGTATGCTGAAGAATTCTCAATTATCCCAATTTGTTAAATCACTTTTAAATTTCGATTTAAAGATCAATCTTATGAAGCAGGCAAATTTTTAGACATCTTTGCAAGGGCTGATATGAACCCTATGGAAATTATGCTTCTGCTGCTACAGCTCAGCCCATTTTTAAAGTTTTCTCAAGTTAAATAAGAACAACTTTCATAAACTCAAGCCAAAAAAAGTAATCTCACTCTCAGATAAGATGGGTTTTCAATATCAGATGGAACTTCCAAATGCAATCTCTTGCATCATATGAAACCTCTCTTCCCTCACACTGGAGTTTCCACATCATTCAGATAAATACTGGTGCAGGAAGTGAAAGAAGGAGCAAGACTTTCATTTCTCTTATAGATCATGTGAACCTTCTTTTGCAGTCTGATCTGAAACTGTTGACTTCTCCCTTTCATTATCTTGTTTCTTCTCTTGGAGGATAATCAAACAACAAAGAAGTGAAATGAGGTGAAGTCTGTCTGTGGGAAAATACATAAGATTTTAACTCAGCTGGGGTAAATCAGCCGTTTTTCCATGAAATCTCACAGTGTTCTGCTAATATACCCAGGCTGAAGGACTGATCTGTTTTGAATAAAAATGTAGAGAGAAGTAGGCACTTAGCTAACAGGGGGGCCTGCCTGCTAAAGTTAAAATAACTGCCTTAGTAATCATTAATGGTGCTGTAGACAATACACCCCAAATGAAGTATCTACAAACAAGCACTAAATAAAAGACTGTTTTTCTTCTTAGTCTACACATATGGGGATTCTATACCCTTGATGATCAAAGGAAGATAAAGCTTAGAGGGAAAAAATAATGTGATTAATTATCTGAGAACATGTCAACATATAAGACAAAATAAAAAATTGTCACTGATTTATAAGTAACTAAAAAGTCCTGTGAGAAATGTATATGCATTTCACTAGCTTTTATGTATAAATATCTAATATATACACATTTATCTTCAAAAGATTAGTGTTCTATATGTGTTTCTATTTATCTGTCTATGTGTACCTTCTAAACCTATGAAACACAGTATGTGCAACTGCCCATTCACAGTTAGTAAAGCAAGAAACTTATTCCATGTCAGTTGGGAATTAGCAAAATGTAGAACCTCTGGGGTAAAAATAGAAAAATATTGAAAAAATGCTCTGTGTTGTAGAGAACTTTATCTGAAGCAGACTAGCATCAGCAGGAAGTCAACAGTTTCTTAGTATATAATAACCCTGAGGCTAAAGAACATTAAAAAATTTGTGCTGTCAGGGAATCCTGTGAGTTCTTTGTAGATGCTTCTCCTGCAGGAGAAAAAGCAGACCTAAGATATGTGGTGAAGAATCACAGATAAATTAAGAAAGAGTAGGCCATCAAAGCACACAGACTTAGCACACTTAGTCCCATAATTATTTGCTATTAATCACAGAGAAATAAATAGCCTGCACTTACAGAGAATGGTAATTTTACAGTTCCCCAGAACTCCCCTTTTTTCCTTGGGATAGCAATGCTCCAGAGACCTGTCAAGTTAGATTTTATCCTAGTCCAGCTTAACCCTTTTGGGATCTATCCATTCCCTCCATAACCAAAGATAAGCTCTGAGGCAAGAGGGAGGACTGTAGAATATCATCAGTCTAGATTTCTAGAATATCATAGTCTCTAGATTTCCAGTCTAGAAAGCCATTTTCCCTTATCACATTCCATCTTTTAAATTGTTCAATTTCTAGGTTTTGAGAGCATTTAAATTTGGAAAAATGGAACAGTCTTACTTTAAAAGTTAACATTTTTGGTTCAGGTCCCTGTACAAGTATTTGTTACAGTCCTAAATTCAGGTATGTACAACCAAAAGCTGAGCTGACAAAGAATGACTATAATATCTGGTCACTGAAAACAGAAGGATATTTGGAGTGAAAAGTAAATCCTACTGTGTTTAAGTTTTCATTTGTACTATCTGGTTTTTTTAAAATATTTGCTGCCTATCCATGTGTTAATAAAATACAAGAGTTTGTGAAGAAGGGTTATATGTAATTTGGTAAAAGTTATGCAATTTTTTACCATTTTTCTTTTGACACAAAGTAAGACCAAGATGATAATGACTTCTTTCTGTTTTGTTGCAGATGGGTGAAAAGGCTTTGGAGACTTCAGAGATAGTGTTTAGAAAGGTTTTTAGCCCTGTGAGAGTGAATGTATTTCCTTTCTCATGTGCACAGTTTACAATGCTGTCATTCATATGAAGAAAAGTCCGTTCCCCTTCCATCTGTTTTGGTTTATGCGTACACAAAATCTACATTAAGTCTGAAGGGAAGTGAAGAGATTCTTTCTGTTGTTATTGTATGGCATGGCCCCTGCTCTGTTTTTTTACCATCCTTGGCATCCTAGAAACTCAATTTCTACTGACATTATAATCAAACATGTTCAGTCTTAGTAGCACACTTTTGTCACTGATGCCAAATAGCCACTTTTCCTTTGGATTGCCTAGTAGTGAGATGTAAGATCTCTTTTCTTCCCAAATAGCTTGTTCCCTTTAATTGTACTTCATCTTGTTTCTTGGATCCCAATTTTCATTATAATTCCTCAGCAGAAGTTAAATGATCTCAAGACAAATCTGTAAAAATCAGCTAAAGTGAAGAGGTAGGAGCAAACATCAAGGTTATCTGATGCTCCAACAGAGCAACTTCATCTTAGTACTCAGCTGAGAAAACAATATACTTGGTTGCAAAGCTAAAGTAGATATAGACAAGCAAAAGAGAATTACAATTTCTTTATATTTCAGACATAACAGATATTTTAAAATATCATAATCTGGTAGAAATTACTGTTCAAGATTTACTTACATTACTATTACTTCTTTATTGTTGTAGCTATTGAGTAAAATTGAAGAATTATTTAAATTTTTTATACTTTTATTTCTTTACTCTTAAGTAAAGAAAAAAACCCCAAAACCCTGAACACTCTCCTTCACCCCTCTAAACCACAGCTTCTTTCCAGTAAGTTTTATTTAAAGAAAAAACAGACATACAAAAATTAAAACAGGTTAACACAGAAATAAAAATTAAGCTAAGGAGATAGATTTTTTAAGGGAAATAATCACAAGAATTTTACACAAGTATGAAATAAAAGAAAAACAGATACACAATCACAGACTCTTGCGTGACATCACCTACATATCTAACTAAATGAGAGTCAGTTGTAACTTCTTTAACCAGATCATCAGTTAAACAAAAAGCTTATCAACAAGAAAATAATTTTCTCTAAATATTGGCAGTATTTTTTTTCCCATTCATGGAAAAAAATCACCTGGAGAAGAATTGTAGCCAGACAAAGACATGTCATTTTTAGAAGAATATGGAGTTTTACTTTGTTTCTTGCTCACAGTAAGCTCACAGTAGCTCACACTACTATGTAAATACAGTCTTATTTACAATTATCCCACAGAAGCAGAGTTATTTTTTCTGACAAAAAGGAAATCTAAATCCAAACTGTTTATTTTGTAAATACTATTTTCCTTAAACTTAGGGTAAAAACCAAGTCAACTAGGTGGATTTTCCTTTTCTTTACTTTTGGGTAAACTAGAGAGAAAAGGAAGTGGCTCTGTGGGTGGGAAGAGAGACAAGAGCATGAAGAAGTGGTTGGATACAGAGGGTATGAGAGAGAGTGAGAAATAGAGTGAGAGAGGCAGGGCTATATGAGAAAAGAGTGAAAGAAAGAGAGAGAGATGGAGACAAAAAAGGAAGAATGGGGGTGCATAGAGACAAAATGTGCATGAGGAAGAGAGGAGCACGGGAAACAATAATTTTCAATTTACTAGTAAAACTAAGGAGGCTTTATGACATCTAATGAAATACAAAAAAAAAAAAAAACTTCTGAAGGAAATGAAACATTTTCCTGCCATACATTTTCTTATTTTTGACTTGTATTTCATCTTAAACCTCACTCAAACCTAAAACTTTTCCCCCTTTTGACATCACTTTCAATATGCTGTTTCCCCAAACATTATATTAGCTTCAAAGTTTTATAAAGAGACTTTACTTACAGTAAAGTCTCTTTATAAGTTTTGGATTTGTACTTACAGTACAGCAAAGCTATGATATCAGATGACTTCCAAAAATGTATTCCTACCAACAAGCAGATCAGTGCGTCTCACTGTGAGAGATATAGAGCTTAATCTCCTTTCCACATCTTCTGCTATGAAACTGCATAAATATTTGGGTACTGCTACTTCAGGCACTGTGATCTAAGCATGAAAGCAGTATCTCTATAAAATATGTGTACATGAGAATCACACAGTACTATGCTATGATGAGAAAAATAAATGTTATTGTAATTTGGAGTACAGCACAGAAGCAGGGATGAAGCAGGAAAAGCCCCTAAAGCCCCACAGACAAACTTCTAGATCAACCACCATATGTCACCATCCAAGATTCAGTCTGCAAGAGGTGGTTCACTATATGCACTGTGTTCATTAAACAAAATAATCTCTTGTGATTAAAATGAAAACTGTGTTTCAACAAGGTGATTTCTGCTGCAGCACTTCAGCTGGACTACAGCTGCTGTCCTTGAAAGACTTCGTTTTGGCTCATCACAGATGTTTTTCTGGGATGTTAACTGCAGACTCCAAGCAGAAAAAAATCATTCCTGATGGCGTCTTGCTGCAAATGATGTGGAGCAATATGAATGGAGGCCTGCAAATTGTGACCAACATGGAATTCAAAGCTTTTATCAGAACAACTGGACATCCTGCAAGTGAGCAACAGAGATGTGAAGGGTTATTGGGCACTTTCTAGTGAGCTGTCACTAGCTCTGGTCAAGTGACAGTGCTCATTCAGTAATTTTCATTCATGTGTGATTTGCATACACTTTTCTAAAGTATTTTTCTGATCTCATCTTAAAACATTTGCTAAGTTGCAAGCAAAAAGACATGAAAAATATCCTGAAAATTATAGAGATAATATTCTGGTTTAATCCAATCCTATGTTCCAACATGGTTAGTAAAAAATGAAAATGACAATTTCTCCGCCATGTTCATCCTCATTCATGAGGGTGATCGTGGCTCATGTTCACCCTCTTTTATCTTTGTAAATGGATGCACACACTCTTCTGGGAAGAAATCTACCCAAATACAACTGTGCTGCTGCTCTTCATGTTGATGCTGCACAGTAGCCTCTGAAGAGACCAGTATGCCAGAGACACTTCATGCTCAGGCAGTAAATCTCAGTTTTCTGCCTTTGACTTCTCAACATTTTTTGAACTTCCTCTAGTTCATCCTACTGGCAGGGGAAAAGAAAAGGGTGTGGTTGTAAGATTGAATCTCATGGGCTGTTTGGGTCCAATCCAGCTAGCTATGGACCTTACCCCTTTCAATCTTACATAGGACAGAAGTAAAAGATGGAGGCGCTCTTCTCCACTCGCTAACACAGTCTTATTTTATTCCTTAATAAGAGACACCAGGTCGTCCAGGTGACTTCCCAGGTGAAAAGAGAGAGATGCCTCATGGCAGGAGACTTTTAAACCCAGGGGAATGGGGGGCAGAGGAAGAGGACCACAGCCAATGGGATACAAGTGAGGAGGGGGAGAGTGGAGGAGTAAACCTGGGACAAACCATCACCACGGGGGCTTTTGGGGGAGGGAAAGACCTTGTGATATAAGAGGGGAATCCCATGAGGATACAAACATACTATTCTGTGCAATAAGAATCCACTATTCCGCAATACAGAATCCAGTGCAAAACAACTGAATAAATATTTAGTGCAACACAACATGTGGTCTTCCAATAAGAACTATGACAGCACTTTTACCACTTGGATCTTATATCATGCTGACCCAAACAAATGTGAAGCCCAAAATATTACTCATATCAGATTAACCTTCCAATTAAAAAAAAAAAATATTTGAGCCAAATTTTCATTCAGGAGGAAGGTAAACTTTTGAAACACATTGCTAAGGATTAAGTATTTTCATTCAAGCAGTAAAAAGCATCAAGTCAAGGTGCATTTCTGTAATTCTTCTGAGAAAATATGAGTGTGTTTTAAAACCTACAAGAATGCCTGTATGAATAAAGTCATTCACCTGCCAAACACCCTATTAACCTGAGGGTATTTAATACCATGAGTATATCCATTACCAGCACTTTTCAGAAGCTGTCAGCTTTCTCAGGTTAATAGTGCCAAACCCTCTTCCTATAAATACATCAATTTCAAAGTAATTCACACTGTGGGTAGAGGGATCAAGAATTTGCCCAGATCTTTGCATGTAACTAGCTCTAAAAATTTTTACTTATATTTCTCTGTTATGTTTGGCTCCTATCAGAAAAAAAAAAAAAAAACAAAAAAACAAACCCAAACAACGAAACAAAACAGGTGTTGGGTTTTCTATAGTGCTTTTCAGTCCCAGGGAACTCACTTAGTTTCCTGCAGACTGAGTGTACAGATTGTGCAGGTTGTACAGAGAGTAAAGATTAAAGGATTTTGTTCTCTGTAGCAGTTCAGTGACTGACAGGTCTCTCAAGACCACTTCAGCTCAGCTTAACTGAGATCAAAGGTTACTCTAATATTGCTGCGTGGCTGCTCCATGAATCAGAGAATGCAGAGATGGACAAATATAACTTTGTAGTTTGTCCCTTTTGTCACACAAACTAGAGACACTAGAGCTGCAGCTGTTCTATTTAATTATATATGTTTTAAATTCAGTGCCTTCTGAAAATCTGTATGTTTTATAGAAAAATTGATTAAACACTCTTGTGGAATAACTGAATAGCTTGGTAGAAAAAGGATATTATATACTGATAAAAGATAATGAATTAAGAAAATGATGATATGAATGTTACCTGCTTTTTAAGTACAAAGCACCTGGAAATACAAACGAAAAAAAATATTTTAGATGACATACCCCTTAAGTAACTTTTCCCCCGTTTTTAAAAACCTTCAGAATAAAAAGGTTACAATTTTTACATTTAGATACTCAGAAAAATAAGAAGGATGTAAAGAACAAATGTATTGCAGTTCTTTAAAAAGAAAGTTTATTTTAAGCAGCACTTCAGTAAGGAGCTCCCTTTCCATTGCACTTGAAACATTTAAACATATTAGCCAATTGGTTTTTCAATTTGCTTGTCCTAAAATAAGATCTTTTTCTATTGTACCGAAAATATGCCTAAACAGCCAGAATGTATATCTAGAACCCTAAAGCAGGTTGTTTCTACTGCCCCAGGAATTACTTATCACAACAGGAGGAAGTGTGTAACATTCAACCACCTGCAGATATTTTGCTCTAAATATTTCTACAATGAACACTTCTGTATCATCAAGTGATTCATATATCTATTGACAAGATTACAACTCTCCTAGAAGGTGAGCAGAAGTGCAGGACTTTCATTTAAATGTCTAAAAATCAAAATATTCTCCACTCAAAACCAACTAGTTGCACCTACTTTTGACAGAAGGAAACAGTTCAAACCTACCACTGCTTAACAAACACAACACACACTGCTTAAGCAGCTCTGGAGATGCTTTATTCTGCAGCTGAGTGCATACTGGGACAATGTGTTAATGACAGCTTAAAATATTCAGATTGGCCATTTTTGGTATCTATCTGAATGCTGAAAAATAAGAGTGGTAAAGGTCTAGGGCAAATGAGGGTTCAAAGGTCCTCATTTAGGGTGAAGCATGTGATTTTTAGACATTTCAGTACATACATTAAAGAGTTACTTAGGTTCTCAAGACTTTGCCTAGAATCATGTCACAGTCTCACTATTAAAGGTCTCCCTTCTCCAAAGTGGCATTTTTCTGCTAAAGAAATACAGTGTTGGTAGTTCATTCTGAGTCCTGTGCTGTGACAGTATTCTTGTTTCTTTCCATTATCATTGTTAAAAATAATGCCACCATCCTTTGAGCACATAATTTCCAAATATGCCTTTACACAGAGTTAATATATTTTCTATTGATTGTGTGTCATATGTCTCTTCACAAGATAACGTAATTCCTTGTCAGCAGTGGAATCTTACTCAGCATATGCCAATTTTATCTGATCACAGGCATAAATGAGCATACAGAGTTTTTGGAGAATCTGCAGTTGCTTTGTACTGAAACTTTCATCAGACTTCTTCTGTGACACATTTCCTGAGAATGCAAACATATGAAAGTTTGTCTTGTCCATATTTTGAGCTAAATAGAAGTCTGCAGAAAATCAAAATATGTTTTGTGAGAAACGACGCTCATTTAAAAAAATTTCAAAGGTTTATTAAAAACTTTAACAAAGTACAACCAAGACCTGAATAAGGAAAAAGGACAGGGTGTGCTGGAAGCTGGTGACCCAACAGCCACAAGCACATTTACAAAATGGCTGCTCCACATTTTATATCCCTGGGGGTTGCATTAGGCAACCCTGGCCCCTCCCAAAGTCTGTCAGTCAACTCTTCTTTGCCGTTTAGTGGTGGAGGCTACTTTCTGATTGGAGTTCAGTGTTGTCATGCCGCGCCTCCTAGTAACAAGCCTTCCCTGCTTTCAGATGCCCTGTGCAAGGGGCACAGGTACATGCCCTCCTTGTACATGTCCTGACTACCAAGGCCGTCTCTTGGCAACCATATGGGGGAGCAGGGTGCGGGGAAGAGGACTATGGGGAGAACAGAGGACATCCAAACAACAAATCACAATAACATAGCTACAAATGAATAAAACTTCTCTTAACATACATATAATCATCCCTTAATTGCAAGAGCCGATCATCCCATTACTCATCTCTAACATGTTTAGTTCTGTTAGCATGTCAATACTAAGTTATTGAATTCTCCTAAGAGACAGAAGATATTGGTGTAGCAATGGATTTAAGCTGTAATAAAAGATGCAATAAAGTAAGTTTAGGCTCAAATTTGGCTTGGATTGTGGGTACACAGAAAGTGGGCTGCAATTATGTCATTCCTCAAGTGTCCTATATTTCCAGCCTGTGTATTAGGGCAATTCATTCTCATCATGAACCTTTTCCACATTACAAATTCAATCCCCTTGGTGCTGAAAGCTTTTAAGCACTGTAGAAGATCTTGTAAAATGTCAGTGCAGGGTACATTGTACAAGTGAGACCTACCCATCATCATTATTTCATGATATACAGGATCTGCTTAGAAAGTACCTAGGGGAGTAAGACTGATTTTCTGTTATATTTATTTCCTATCAGACTGCCACAGAAATTCAAATTTTCCTCAAGAATGACAGCTTCTTTTCAGCTCAAAGCTCTCGTCTGTATTCTGGTAATACAAATAGCTTCAGCACATCATCTCCTGTTCTTTGAGTAAGTGTACAAAGATCCCACACAGATCCTGCCTGTGTTGGCAAGGGTGGGAGCAGTGCTGAAGGCTTACCTGGTTCTTTTGCAAACTATAATCTCCCAAAGTTAATTCTATCTTCATAATGCCTTTTTGTCCAGACTCAGCTATCATCCCTTAAGCAGCTCACAAGTTCATACAGCACTCCAAGCAGAAACTTTTTACCTCTTTAAACTAAGGAAGTAGTAGACTTATTTCTGTAAAACAAAAATTATTAAAAAGTTAAGGCAAAGGCTTTTAGACTCTGCTTTCTTTTTTTCTTTCTACTATATTCAGGGGTGTACTTCCTCCAGAAAGGTTTTGTTTTCCCACCTACCACAAATATTAATTTCTAGTGTATGTCAGACTACTTAACCAGACTCACAGCTAAAATGGCAACTCGTTTCCTGCTGACATTTGTCAACCTTCAGTTCTGGCCACTGGTTCCTTTCAAAAACTTTTTCGGCACCTTTAACTCCTGGCACTTTTCCCATGCAGGTATATATAAGAGATGTTACCATCTCTTGATTATTTCTGCATCCTGCTGGCTTTTCTTATTCTTAGAAAGCACTAGTGCTTCCATGTTTTTTTGCTGTTTAATCTACACAAAATCAGAACCCAATCTAACTATCAGCTGCAGGAAAGCCTTTAAAGTAAGAGGAGAGTCTGATTAGCAATTAGCAGCGACCCGGAGGAGTCTGCTCAAGAACTCAATTTTAAATCCAGAGGTTGATTAAGCCTAAATGGTATATTATACAAAAAAAACAAACAAAAAAAAAAAAAAAAAAACAAAAAAAAAAGCAAACCAAAAACCCCCACAAAAAACAAAAAACAAAAAATGGGATTGAAAAGAAAAAAAAAAAAACAAAAAAAAAAGCAAACCAAAAAACCCCACAAAAAACAAAAAACAAATAAACAAACAGAAAAAAAAACAACAAAAAAAAAGTAATATCTGACAACATGTGGGGCAATGTAAGTAATATATTATATGAAGAGTCAATGCTAGCCAAGGCATAGGGAAAAAAAGTGTTTTTCTCACTCTTTCATTTCAATAGATCTGTGTAACATGAGTTATAACTGGCATAAGCTTTCAACGATCAGTAAACTGAAGGTTAAATGTTCATAAATGCTTATAAAATACATGTTTACAAGGCTTCAGAAGTGATGAATCTCATTCTAACAGTTTCAAACAGCCTGAATGGCTCCAAAAATTTTAATGACTTTATTGTGACGCTACACTGAAACAAACTCACTCAGATGGCATTTCCCCAGAACCATTTTAAAAAGCCATTCCTCTTTCACTTTCCTCTGCTCCACATATCTACTCAGACCAAAACTTAGCACCAGCAGTTACAAAGCGCCCCTTGTCTTACCGATGAGAAGAGACTCAAGCAATAGCAATAGCACCTGTCCTGGGTGCTGGAAGCGGACATGGGCACAACTGAGCGCACTTTACTTACATGGCAAGAGCAGCAGGATCACACCATTAACATCAGATCTCTAATATTTTTCTCTCCCCTCTTGCTGTGTTTATGGTCCTTGTAATTTGTCACCGCATTACCACACATCACTCTCCTGGACTAAGTTTCCCTTCATGTAATTCTTTCTACCAGTGGTTTCAATCATTATTCCAGAATTCCTTTTCTAAGGAAACAAAAGTTTTATTCTTCTATTAAAAGTGTTGTAAAAATATATAGTTACTCATATCCCATGTCAAACATCACTGCTTGGTCACCATTCTGAGAAAGAAAGCTGGTCTCATGCACAGACAAAAGTAAACACACTCACCCTATGAGGTTTTTGCTCTGTTGTTTTTATAAGACTCACCTATTTTCTACCTGGACTCCTGTTCACTTTAAATTGTGTCTCTATTATAAGAGAAGAAAAAGAAAAAGCATGCAGAAGAGATTTTTTTCTCAGCTGCATCATCAGCCACAGCAGTGACATCAACCATAGGCAATAGAAAAATAATTTGTTCTGATACATACCCATGTTACTAATAACATGGTCTGAAGTCACATGTATTATGGATCATTCCTAATGTATAAGTTATTCAACATTCTAAAATAAGAGCTTTTTCCTTTGTCAAATTAGAAGCTTGCTTTAAAATCTTAATGATCAACTTCATTGCATGAAATCTTTAAGATACTTTGGGTGGTAGAAATATTATACTTAATAAATTAAGTAAATACCTATCTGTATGCTTTATTGCTCTGTTCTGTAAAATACTTACTACTTTGTCAAGGCAGGTCAAGAAGAGTTGGCTTAAATTAGAACTTGTATTTTTCTCTTCAATAGCCAAGCAGAACAATGCCACTGCAAGTCAGACTGTTTCCAGATATTCCTGCTGTACTGTGTTCAGCCAGAGTGTAATGGAACCTCCTGTGAAGTCCAAAGACTGCCATAAATATAGCTGAGTAATTTTTTGTAGAGCTTCTACTAGTTCTTTCACATTGCCTGCCTGTTTGACCATTCTTTTCAGAATTTTGGCCTGCAAATAGGAAACTGTGTCCATATTATAACTAATGATGCATTTCTTACAGTTATTGATTTCTTGCCCCCAGGTTACACAGTTTTTGTTTCTTTGCTGTCCTGCCTTGTGAGATGGATATGTGACGTGGTGAGGATGTAATGATTGCTTGTGACAGAAGGTTGGCTGAGCACAGGTGTTTTCCCAGTTTAGAAATTTTCTGCCAATTGTTTTCTTAATGTTGGTAGGCATACACAGGATATAAATCTTGTTGTTCTATAACAATTACCAAAGAAGCTAGCAAACAAAGAGAACACCTTCATTAAAACAGTACTGTATTTTCTTAAAAAAGAACCAAACAACAAAAAAACCCCACATGATGAAATAAGCGCACCATGAGCACCATCTTCAAAATTTCCATTATAAATTTATATTAACTATTACTGTTGTTATAGCAGATTAGATACTCTGCTTAGTGATCTCTTTTAGATGTGCACTGTCATAAGTAAAAATCAAAATTGACCCAATCATAATAAAAATAAAAAAATAAAAATTTATTCGTGACCATATTACAGTCCCGACAGCCACCAATCAAAAATGACAGCACAGACCCCGGGATACAGGCTGGGTGAATGCAGATCCGGCCTCTATCGCACTGAATCCCCCTTCACCCACACTTGCTGCTTTGCAGGGACAGTTCTTATACTCTTTTTCTTGCCCGTGGCAGAGTCCTTTTGTCTTCTTTCTAAGTCCTTCATATTCATGTTGGTTTCTTTTTTCACTCAAAGCTGCACAAAACCTCATCCGGGAAGACACAGATTTTCCTCCTCCGATTCCCAGAATCCTGTATTCAGGTGGAAGCTGTTGATGGCCCTGGTTATCTCAGATGGGTATCTTCATGGGCCATCATCACTGAGTGTCCTCGGGTACATGCCACCATGAGCGACCATCTCCTGTGCAGCCAAGTTTCCTTCGTATGTTAATGCCAAGTACCACCCTTGTCAGCCAGCTGCGGCTTCCTCACTCTAGGATTAAACCCTCGTCCCCCCCTTTAATAATGTGTTCGATACATATATCTATATTTCCTAGGCACGAATTTCTACCATATCCCTAACATGCACTACAAAAGAACAGAAGGGTGTTTGCATTAACTCTTTTGTGACTTTCTGTTGACTTTCATTACAGCAGCAGCTGAACTGAAACTGAAATTACCAAAATTGAAATCTACCAAAACATTGAGGTATTCTAGTGTTGGGGTCTAGGATTTTTTCCTTTTATTTCTCTTTGGGAATTTTTTCCCATTTTGTTGCTAAGAGACAATAACGACCGGGTGCTTAAGAAAGACAAAAGATGTTGACATGGGAAGGGTGCAGCTGGCTATTCTCTTAGTTAGGGGAGTTTCTCATGGAGGGGCAGAGGGGCAGAGATATCGGGAGAACTGGGCTGGGTAAAAGAGGCTGGGTGCAGCTCTTTGCTCTCTTGCACTCACGGCATTCGGAGAGGGAAAGGCCTGCAGTTGCTGTGGGAAGAATTCGCCAGCACCGTGGCGTCCCTGCTGCCTTTCTTCTACCATGAGTGGAGCTCTCCTCCTAAGAGCAGCCTTTGCTTTGGGACCTTATGAACACCCTACCTCACCAAACAAAGGACCCTTCACATTCTGCTCAGGTGCCTCAGAGGAACCCCAGGATCCCCCACCCCTTTCCCCTTCCAGGCAGCCTCTACCTGCCTGGAGCCGGGCTGCTGCCGCTGGTGTGCCCTGTACTGCTGCCACTGGTCCGGGGCTTTTTTGCTACACTATAACGCTTCAAACCCTGCCTGCCTGTCCTGGTTACAGCTACAGCTACAGAGTTTCTGATACGTCTCATCTACCACTTCGGGACTTTGCTTCTCCCTGCCGTTCCAGTTTCCTGCTTCCGAGGTCCCCGTTACAGCTCCTTTCGCTATCCAGAGGGGCACCACGGTCGGCTGCCCCTTGCGGCTTGTAAAGGAAGCTCCTTTTCCATCCCCTCTGCCGGCCGTGTCAGCCATTGCCGTGTGAGAGGGACGATTGAACCTGGGTGCTGCTACAGCGCCACCTACAGCCGCGGGGGAATCACCGCACCCGCCCGGCCCAGCTGGGGAGCCACCAGCGCCCCTGCCGGCTGTGACTGGAACTGCACCAAGGGGGAAATGGCCTGACAGCCGACAGAAGGCTGCTGTTGGGTCTCTGGTCTTTTCTGTTCATTGTTGCTGCTGCTGTTGTTGCTTGTTTGCCTTGTTATACGCACATATATATTCTAGTAAAGAATGGTTATTTCCTTTTCCCATATCTTTGCCTGAAAGCCCCTTAATTTCAAAGTTATAATAATTTGGAGGAGAGGAGGTCATATTCTCCATTCCAAGGGAGGTTCCTGCTTTCCTTTGCAGACACCTCTTTCAAACCAAGACATCTAGTTAAGAAAAAGTCAAGCAACTATGAATAAATATACCTTACACAAAATATTTCTATGCAAAATAATTTCAAATGCATATGCAAGTTCTGCATGCTATTCAGATAAAGAGAGTGTAGAGATGACAAAATCTTACCAATTTTTAGAGAACCACTGGTGTCCAAACCACAAAGTTATCTTCTCCATATAACTGGTTTCAATAGCACACTGAAGAAAATCCAGATCATTATATTTTTTCAGTATAAGTGATTGCCTTCAAGCCAGCTTTAGAGCTATTTAGCTCTAAAAATAAAGCTCAAAGACATATGGATGTATGTTTTTAATATATTTTCCATTAATTGAAACCTTGTCCAAAGGTTTCAATGAAAGTAAGCAATATGCAAGTGTATCTGGAATCGCGTATTTCATCATGGTTACCTAGAGATTTGCCCAATACAGAAGACATGTTGAAGCTATAAAATATAATCTGACCCAAGTCAGTCACAAGAATTTAAGAACAAAATTCTCCTGGACTACATGGTAACTTTCATATTGTTCCTGTGAAGCAAGTTACTTTCCCTATCAGAATTACACATTATCTTTCCAAAAGTTTATCACATGCTCCAAGCAAGAAGCTACTGAAAATGAAAGGGGGAGAATATGGTCTGGATTACTACTCATCTGCCTTTGTATCTCAACCAATACCCAAGTGAGAGTGTTCAAATACTAGCAGCAATAGCAAGACCAGGATATAGGGTTTGTCTCATTGACAACATAAACAATTCTGTTAAGGCATCTTTCTTTCTATTTACAGTCACATATTTTCATCTTTAGGTACAGCTAACTTCATCTTGGTTTTCTAAGGCAATAAACTTGAAATGATGCCACCGTCAGATCACCCTTAGGCAATGAGTACTGCACAGGTCCATGAAGAAGTTTAAGGGTCCAAAGCATTTTTTGTATGAGGAAAGGCTGAAAGAACTGGAACTGTTCAGTCTGCAGAAGGCTCAGGGAGGTTTCAAAAATTGTGTATAAATAAATTATGACTTTAAAGAAAGAAGAAGGAGCCACATTCTTCTCAGTAGAGCACTTTTACAACACAAGAGGGAACAGGTGCAAATTTAAAACTGGAAATACCATCTAAACAGAAGAAAATGTTTTGTGATTTTTTTGGGTTTTTTTGGTGTGTGTGTGGGGGTTTTGTTGTTAGGGGCTTTTTTGGGTTTCTTTGTTTGTTTGGGGGTTTTTTTGTTTGTTTTTTTTTTTTTTTTACTGTGAGAGGGGTGAAATAAAGGACCAGGCTGCCCAGGGAAATTGTCCTGGGAAGTTCTCCTGGGCAAAGATGAAGAGTCTTCATCACTGGAGGTTTTCAAAACATAAAATGGTCATGGGCAAACTGCTCTATCTGAACCAGCCCAAGCAGCAGGAGATGGACTTGATGATGTCAAGAGACTCTTTCCAAGTTAAATTATTCTCTGACTTCATATCCCTTGATCAAATTCAGCCATATTTGCTAGAAGAGTAGCTGGCTTAGACATTTTAAATTCTTAGGAATTTTTGGAAATAGGTAAGTTACAAGGAGGAGACAAGGAGGGAACTGCATTTTTACTTCTGCAGAACAGACAATTAGCTCTCTGCACTCTCTCAGCAGCAACAGTCCCCTAAATGAGATTTATTATCATGGGCATATTAGTGCTTGCATGGCTGCCTGGCTTATGAGCTTTTCCTGTCTTTGCAGAACAGGTCCTTTTTTCCCATTCTCCAACAGTAGACACAGCAGGGATATAGGATCATTGGAAGAGGAAGCAGCTCAATGAGAGGGCTCTAGAAGACAATGGAAGTGTAAAGATGGAAGGTGGAAAAGCAGTGATACAGCTGGCATGAAAGGAGCTGAGGTTACATCAGAACATAACTGTAAAATCAGGCTTTACACATTGATTTGCTTGATGAACAATTAGAGCCATTACAGCACTGAATGCTGCTTGCATCAAATGACATTTTCTGTGTGCTGTAGAAGCAGAGCAAAAAGCATTACCATAATCCATTTCCTGGACAACTCCTTCATTCTTAAAGAAGCAATTCCTCCATGTGGAGCACCTTACCACAATATCTGTTCTTCTTCCAGGTTGGTGCATTGCCACATAACACTGCCTCAGGCTTCAAAGTCTCTCTCCACACACAGATTTAGGACTCAGCTTGCACTTGCCAATGTTTCAGCAGAATGAAGAATGGAGAGCTTGGAGAGCAAGTGGACAGCCCTGGAGAGGAAACAGTGAATGCCATGCAGCTGGAGATTCAGGAGAGATATTTGAAAGCAACTGTTTTTATTTTGTTTCTTTTTAAATTTTTCTTGCTATTTTTATACTATTATAATGTCATTAACCTTCACTTTGATTCTTGCTTTTCTGCAGTCACAGGATTATACGGCAAATATAATTTGAATGGGCTGCTCAGACACTGTTCTTGAACATATAAGACCTCAAGTATTTTCTTGTTAGTGCAACATGGAAGTGGATGATAAAAAAGGATATGAATGACCTAGAACAGCTTTTGAGTCATGAAGGTAAGCCTGAGAAATGTGATAGTGAATGGAGGCAGGTAAGTTCTGTAATTACTTGATTTAATAGCACCTGTCAGTCTCTGAAAGGAAAAGAAGATACTGAGAATAATATTCATGAGCTAATAAGGAAGCAAAAGTCCTAGGAATACTATATGAACAGCACAGCTAATTAATCAAAAAGTTTTTTTGAGGACGTACTTTTTGAGAGAAGATGCTTGCACTTGATTATCTCTGCCATCCAGGGAAGTAGTCTATTTCATCACTTCTGTACTAGCAAAACACTTTGTGAGCATGAATCCACTTTATCAGGACTTCAGAAGTTGACTGACTGCTTACTAATTTGAGGCAAGAAGACCTACTACAAAAATCCCACATCTCTTAAAAGTATTTTTTTGGGATACATATCACATAAAGATGGTGACTACTTGTAATGGTTTATTTAATGTACAGAACACATTATCAGGCAGCCTTGGCTGACTGTCCATGCCCATTCTGCCACTGGAAATAATTTTTCCTGTTTTATATTGGTCTGAGTCTTCATTCCTTGATAGCATCCTTGTGAGTCAACAGGGTTTTTCTGGCAGGGGCATTCCAGGAATACCTTTTATTGTCCCTTGGATAAAGACTTGCTTAAAGGCAGGAGTTGAATTTTTACTTCAGTATACTCATGCTTATTCACTGTATGTTATTCACACATTAACATAATTGTCACAGTACATTGTCAGTGAGTGGTTTAGGTTGCTTAAAGAATCACCATCAAACTTATTAGCAAAAGCAGATTTGATATAAATAGGCAGAAAAGAGAGTTGGATGGCAAGGCTCACTCTTTTGCTTACTACATGGAGGAAACACAGAGAGGAAAATCAAGTCAGAAGCACCGAAAGAAGAACCACTGCCTGAAATATCTCTGTTGGCTTCTGATCTAGCAGCTATTTGCTCTAAAACAATAAAAGAGCACTGAGACTCAAGCAACATCTCCTTTGCAGAGTGGACCCTTCTTGTTCATTTTTTGTCATTTTATGTTTCTCATTGCACTTCCCTTGGAATATAGTTTCCAGGAAAGAAATATTCTTTTTGTTTGGGACCACAGCTTCTGCAAGGGGCAACAGAACAAACTCAAATACTCAATCTCAGTATGAGCAAAAGCTTTAACTTCGAGTTTGATAAAGCATTGGAATGGACTGCACAGAGAGGTTGCAGAGGATCCATCTCTGGAGATATTCTGAAGTCACCTGGTCACTGGGTGAACCTGTTCTGGAAATGGGATTGGACTAAAGGATCTTCAGAGGTCTCTTCCAACCAGTTGTTCAGTGCTACTCTGCTGACCAACTACATGTACAGTTGCCTAGCTCTGTTACCACCTGAGCGCCATAAAGGGACAACTTAACCAGAAGTGGAAATTACCTACTTTTTGCATTACTCCTTTTGAGAGGACTCCTTTGAAAAGCAGTTTTTCATCTTGTCAATCAGGTTTCTTAAGGCAATACTTGAATTTCATCAAAAATCTTTTAAAGTTTTGCAGTAAGAAAAGGATGAAAACATCTCATTGATTTGTGCATTTATTTGGGGATATAAGGAACAGGCAGAAGATAAAGCATAAACTGAATATAGAAAGGAGAGGTTCATGAAGCCACCTACAAAAGTGACAAGAGAAAGTACAGCTGAACAGTGCCAGCATGAGCAGGTCCTCTTTACAGTACAGTAATTTTTCATGAATGCAATTACTTACTATCAATTATATGTGAGGGCCAGAGAACTGGCAAAGGGAAAGCCTGCTGCATTCCCATGGAGGGCCAACACCTGAGCTACAATCCCTGTGGTTAGGGAGAGCAAGAAAATTGCCCCCAGTGCCCTTTCCAACTGTATGCTGATTTCTTCTACCCCCATTGCCCATCCCTCTCACTCCACGCCTGCGCCCTCATCCCATTGGTCCTGGTATTCTATCCCACCCCTCGAGATCCCTATATAAGGTCCTGCTTTCCGTGCCTGAGTGGCTCTTTTATCACTGGCTGTTTTGTCACTGGATCTTTGTCAAGGCTCCCCTTGGAACCCCACACGAAGACCCCGTCCCTCCTCTGTCTCCCAGATCACAGAAGAGCTGAAACCACTTGGTGTGAGCACAGACATGCCTGTGCCCCCAAGGTGTCTTTTCAAGACACTTCTTCGGGAAGATAGCGGCACTCCGGACAACCACCCACCGTGACAATTATATGCTTGTATTTTTGCTGTAGTGAGCAACCAAAAGACACCACTTTTAAATAAGGATGGATAGCAATTTAAAAGAATCGAATTAATGTTACAGAGCCATAAGTAGAATTCAGCAAAATTTTGCCTCTTTCATGCCTTTGTAACAAAAAAGAACACAGTCATAAAATTTTCAAAGACACAAGCTCCAACAGTGTGTGAAGACTGAAACTGCAATTACAACACAGAAATATCTAACTCATTATAGAAAAAGTTGGGGATATTTTCTAGTATCTAAAACCGGAATGAAGGTGTATATTTCCTTTTGCAATATGTCTGGCAAAGGTTTAGAAATCTCTTTTTGTTTTAGTCTATTATTTGTAGGGATGGATTTAATAGGTTTTAAATACACTGTGTGGTACTTGCAGTATTATCTATGATATCTACATTCCTTCAGACAATCACTGAGCAATTTTTTTTTCCAGTTTTTCCACTTTATCTAAAAATCTAAAGTGCATACAGAGTTTAAATCTAGATCTCACTGAGCCTGTTTTGCTGTCCTGTGAATTGCTTCCAACATTTTATAATAGAGTCTATTAATGGGGCATTTGGGCCAGGACCTCTCCTGCCTGGCTGATATCCAGTGCCTGGGGGCCCAGAGACTGTGCCCAGACAGAGGGCAGTGTTTTTTGTATTTTCAGGCACACAGAGCAGTGAAGCTGAGCACATATTCTCGTGACACACAGAGGACACCAACATAGCTGGTCACTCACACTGGCACTGCACAGGACCCCACAGCTCCCTGCTCTTCCTCCTGGGCTGGCAGGCAGAAGTTCCCATGTGCAACACTCTGGGAACACGGTCCAGGTTCATGAGCATACACATGTTCATGGAGCCCCCTCTGTCTGCCTGGAGCCCCTGCCCCAGTCCCAGACCCCCTCATCACACCCACGTGTCCCCAGCCTGCTGGCTGGTCCAGATGGAAGTTAGCTAGTGATGGCCACATGCACCCCATCTACACCAAGTTTAGGAGAACACAGACACTTTGTCTCAGCAGTTGGCACCACACATAGACTGTGACCTGTGGTTCTGCAGCAACCAGAACTGATCCACTCATTTGCCTCACTCATGCAGAGCTTGCCCAGCAGCTGGTTTGGTTAACACCCAGCATTCCCTTCCCCCAAAAGGCAAGGTTACTACTTGCTACAGACACTGAATCACAGAATCATTAAGGTTGGAAAACACCTCTAAAATCATTGAGTACAACTGTTAACCCAGCACTGTCAAGTCCACCACTACAGCACGACCCTCAGGTCTGACTCCACCATTTCCCTGGGCGGGCTGTTTAAATGCCTAACTACCCTTCCAGTGAAGAAATTTTCCCCTAATATCCAATGCAAATCCCCCTGCCATAAAGCCCTTCATTCCAGTAGTTGTAGAGAGTGATTGAGACCTCCACTACTCACTCCAGCAGCTAACACCACAGGCCAGGGGCATCCACATCCCTCATCAGCACTCCAGCAGCTGGCACCCAATCCTCTCACAAAAGTCCCTCGCTATCTGGCACTGGGTCCTTCCAGCATGCACATGCATGGGACAGACAGTGAGATGACACAAAGAAGGAGGTAAGAGAAAATTTAACGGACTTAAGATAGACTGGGGCAATCAGCCTTGGGAATCTGCCAGACAAGCATACTGACCTGCCATGGTTTATAAGCGACCAGCCCCTTTTCTGTCTATTCCTCTTTTCTTCCTCCCCTGAACACTGCCCCATTTGTAAATACCCACCAACTCCTCTCCAACATTCTGGACCCCCAGGATTGCACATATCAGTTGCAAAGTAGCTGTTCAGCGTGATTGATGAGGTTGGCTTCTTCTCCTTGTCTCCATTATGATTTGCCTGTCAGGTTTGGGTCTCCACATATTTTGCTTCCCCCTTCTCCTTAGCATCCCATTTGACAAAATCCTTGATCAGAAAATCATACTGGAATAAAAAATCCAACACTTACTATTTTGTGTGACTCATCAGTTTTGTTTCTCATTTCTGCCTCCCTTGTTACTGGTCAGACAGGTTTGTGTCTCTCTATTCCTGTTTATGGCTTCCTCCTTTTCTTAATGTTCCCTTTTGTGTTGAGAAAGACCCTGATTAGACACTTTAAAGGAGCAGACATTCTTCCACAGATTCTTACAATTAGCACAAGATTGATTAAATTACCATAGCTGTGTTACAAAGAAACACAGAACAGAATACAGCAGAATACATGAAAGGAAATTTTTATTTTTTTCAGTCATACAAATAAGAGACAATCCCCATAGCTGTACTTGAAATAAGACTAACAGTGTCAAATGTGGCAATTCTGAGAGAATATGCATCAACACTTTACACCACAGAAATTGTATGACATACACTCAGTAGCAACAGTACTCCCCTTTATCTACATTTATAACAATTGTGCTTTTCCTTACACAAAGTAACAGTGCTCTTAAAAATAAATAATGTGCAATTTCAGAGTTCTATCCCGAAATATGCTAATCTAGATCCCCATTTAAATCCTGGACATGTCTATCCCAGGAAAGTCATCGCAAAGAGTGCTTAGCACTTTGCTAGATCAATCACTAAAAAAGGTACTGAACCTGCACCTATTTTTCTTCAAATTGCAATTAGAGAAAAAGTACTGACCTCAAATGTGTTGCTTATATTGTCTAACAAAAGAATGATACAGTCATTACTACACATCAGATTCTGATCTGAAAGGTTCAGTAGATTTTATAACTGGAGAGTGGCTCAGAGCTGTGGAAGAGAACTGTCCCAAAGCTGGAAAGTTAACAATCAAATATTTATCTATTATTTGTATGAAATATGAAGGACTGTCACAGACACATTAACATGTATCTTAACAAGAAATTGACAATCAATTTATCTGAATGAATTCAAGTTGTTTAATGCAAAGCTGCCAAAACCTTTTGAAAAATAGACACATTCTGCTGTCTTCATTCAGTTTCCAGTTCTTATTTTTAATGTACATTTAGGAGCTACAGCAGGCAATTGACATAGCTGATGAGAGGATAAATTTGAGGAACACTCTGAACACAACTGATTGGCATTTCAGCTGTTCCTTACCAGGGCAGATAACATTACAACATTAGGGGTCTTTCTTTTTATCCTACTACTTTGTATTAGCTGTTGATAGTGTTGGATTATAAAAGTGATTATTATAATATAAATGGATTATCTGCTCTGTGCTGTTGGCAGCAGAGGTGTGAATAGAGACAAAACAACATAAATCACCCAAGGCAGCTATGAAGGCTTAAGCTGTTGACTGCTAACCAGTAGAGGACCACAAAGTGAAATCCATTCCACCTCAAAGTCTCTAAACAGCAGTTAATACTTTGCTGCAATGTCCTGGGTCACCTTTAGGGAAAAAGTCACACAGCGGAAGTAATCTGTTTTTCCATTTAGGTTCTGGGGTGCCTTAACAGAAACGCTCTAAAAGTGCCAGAAAGTATAAGGTAAAGATAAGAAGGGTGTCTGCAATGAGTCCATTGCTACAGATTCCCAGCTGTAGAATGCAAACAATAAGGAAAGTCCTGGGCATGTCTCACCTCAGGTCACCTTTGACCAAGCAGTACCTGGTAGTCACAAACCATCTCAAAACAATTTGTTTTTTGAAACATCAAACCACACACCAAAGAGCCTCCCAGAATCTTTGGTCTCCATATGGACACAGGTATTATACAAGAACAATAGTGTAAGATGACCCCTAGTCCCTGTAAAAACCCAAGGAGTCAGACTACAACTGCCACTTGCCTCAGAGAATAGTTTGAGACCCACCCCTCACTACATCACACCTCAGCTCAGGTTAAAGTGAGCCAGGTGAGAGAAGAGATGTACTGGTGTGGAGTCCCTTGTTTTTGGTAAGGAGGCACACCAAGGGGCTGGTTTAAGGGGAGAGTCTGTGAGAAGGATGAATGTGGATGACAGCGAAATGCCCTGAGCCTATGGCTCACAGTGTCCAAGAGTGCAGTACTGAAGGTAGAAAGCCTGCAGAAGATGAGGTTAAGGCGCAGTTTTGAGGAGGTATGGGAAAACTCTGTTGTCTTTGAAGCAGGGGCTACTATCATGTCTTGTGCCAAACCAAGTCAGAGAAATTTAGTGATAGGGTAAAAATCTGGATTCCATGGCTTTTGTACTGAAGTTAACTTCACTTGCAGAAAATCAAATGTGAAGCATGCAAAACTAAGGCTTAGGCCATGATTTAATTTGTCTGCTGACTTTTAAAGGCAAATTCTCTCACCTATCTTTCTATTTACATTATATTCTTTTCATGTATTCATTTGCACAAATATTTTTTTGACTGCCAAGGAATACGAGAGTCCCCATCAACTTTGCTGTCAGATGCATAATCAATTGGCATACTCAAACCTTCCACAGGTGAACAAAATCACCTGTCAGTTAATATTTTAGACTACTTGAGCATGAGGTTTGTCGATGGCCTGACACTATAGAGAAGAAAAGACACTCCCAGAAGATAAAGCTGTTGATAAAGATGTTTCTCTGAGCTTCTGAGAGACTGGCAATCTGTGAATTCTTTATTACAATAGCAATTTTGTCAATGTATAGGAAATATGCTTTAGAAGATAAACAGTAGCAAAACCCTAACAGCAAGAACAGGAGTATGCTTACCCTTAATTGAAGAAATAACCTTGTACTAAAATGGAGGCATACATAGTAAACAAATAGCACCCTCTGGTTTATCAATATCAAATTAAACACATTCCAGTCTGCACTGCTGTTTAGTTTCTCATGATACCTAGGTTTCAGCAAGTTTCATGGTAGGACCACTTATTGCACATTAGCATGTGGCCAAAGTAAACTGTCGTAAGTAACATCTTTCCTTATTCTAGTGAATAAGGAAAGATGTTACCGTGTCTTACATATAACAGAACTGACTTTCTACTTCCTGTAATATTTGACTGCAAGGCACTGATTAACTACCCATAATCCCAGATCTCCAATAATGCATGATGAAATACATGAACTTAAGAGAAGAAAATGGGTAATAAAGAGCAGTTTCAGCTAGTAAACATTTGAGAGTGGTAAAACATATGAAATTGCTCAAACAAACTAAAAATTCAGTAGATACACTGAATATCATATTTGGAGTCCAGGACCTAATGTAGCTCTGAAAACATAACAAGAAAATATTCATTCATTATGTTTGCATGCCTATTCCTTAGCCAAGAATAACAGGAAAGATATGAAACCATGATGTTACCTATTTATGTGCTCCTTTATCACTAAAATACATCACAGGATGACAAGTTTTGTTTCTTAATGTACACTATACTGATACTCCATCCTCTCCTATGCTCCTGTAATTTCTTGTTTTCTTTTTTTGGAAAGCAGGAAGTGAAAGAACTCTTGGGTTTTTTTGACAAACAAGACTGATCAAAAAACCAACTGTGAGATAATGTGTTATGTCAGTCCGTTACACATCAAAACATCTAGACTATACAAGAGGTATATTACATAAAGAGATTATTTAACAGCATTAGGAGTTTAAAAGAACTGTATGGTCTATATTTTTTCCCATTAATTGGCTAGGTGGTTTTTTTCCCTTTAGTTCCATTGTCACCTGAGTTTCTTTAGACTTCTTCTTTCCACCAAGAATAAAACTATATATATAATACACATACACATATTTGAGTGCATGAAGTAATTTCTTTACTCTTGCAGATTTTTCTGAAGAATTCTGTATGTGAAGTCTGTAAAGAGGCTTTGACTTGAGATGCTTAAAAAATATAAATAACAAAGAATATGTTCCTTTAAGCAGCAAAGAAACATAAATCCGCACAATTTCTCCAAGATAAGGGAAAATAGTAATCTTTGGCACTGAAAACAAGGGCATCCTTTTGTATGTCTTCAAATATTTACATGAGAGAAAAACTTATAAGTCAGATCAAAATGGTATCTCTGTGGTTTCATGTAATGGGTACTGACAACAGTAGCTAGAAAAACAATTGGGATGTTAAGGACTGTGTGACAGCAGGATGCAACACAATAACACTTGATAAAATATTTGATGTTCCACTGCACCCTCCCATGCTTACAAATCTTTTTGCCTTAAGACAATTCTGTAAGATAAAAAAATGTAATTACTCATAACACCCTTGAAATCTTTTAAGGGCTCCAAAACTTAAAAGCAACAAAACCCAACCAACGACAATAACAAAAAACAGCAACAAAAGCTGAGGTTATAATACAATATCAGAAACAGTTCTCTGACTGAAGGCATTTACTGATTCTTTTGATCTTACAGACTTCACTTTCTCTACTCAAATCCACCATGATACTTTCTGCCAAAGCCTGATTTATTTACTCCAGTAAATATTCCATCCACTGGGTATTCTCGTATGGGCTGTCTGACCACAGCTGCAAATTGGCAGGCTCTTTTTCTTCTTTAATTTGTGATGAATGTGTCACTGCATCCTGTAAACACTACTGAGCATACATTCAAGCTTTGTTCTTAGTGAAAGTGGCACTTGAACCCTTGCAGTCAAGATAGCTTAGTTATATAGCACTTTACAGGTATAATAGCTGGTTATGTACTTCTGATATAACATGTTCTTCCAATGACTTAGTGGGTATTGAAACAAATCCCCACTGTGGTCCCATTGCCATTTCACAACATCTTTATGAGGAGGTGTGTGTTCTGTATTATTGTATAATACTTGTGCTTTATTGCTGTATGCATTTCCCTGTTGTTAATTTAAGTGCTCCTCTATTATGTAACACATACAATGTTTTAAACTCTAATGGCATCCTATGAGGACTGGCATTAGAAAAGTACCGATACTTCAGATCATCATAATAGTGATACTTGACTGGTTTTCCATGTAAATCCTTTGGGAATGGCCAAAATCCGTACAGGTGAATTTCATCACAAAATCTGGTAGCAAGTGTATACATGAGAAGACCAGTGCTGGGTCGCTTAATGTGGACCTTGTTTGTCAGCCAATAGCTGCAAAGAAAGAAAAAGTGCATTAAGAAATTCATATAACTTCACATTAATAAATCCTGTGAACTTATTTTAACTACTATGCATTCATTTTACACTGTGAATAGTGAAAGTCTCCTTTTCTCTAAACTGAGATCATAATGACACTGTTCTGGTGCACCTTTATTCCTCCTAGAAGGGTTAAGGGAGACCTTAGCACAGCGCTGGAAAAAACCTGGCCAACTAAGAGACTTAGGTCAGGCTTTAATTCCAACACAATATCATGTCTGCAGAAGCTAGAAGACCATAGTTAACCTCCTCAGCCAGATCAGGGAATAGTCCCTTGCTATAAAGTCTGACCTGTTGCATTATTCAATTCATGTGATCAAGTGAGCCTTATGCTGAATATTTGATTGGTCTGGTGGTTACTTCACAAATCGCTTGTCTAAATAGAAAGCAAATGGAAATGATAAATCTAAGTTAAGACTGTAACTTTCAGAAGTAAAAGACAAAAGGAAGTAAAAAATATGTACTTCCTTGTGATTAAACACATAAAACTAACCTGTTGTTAAAGGCAGTCTCCAGATAAGCAAAACTTTACACTACTGATTTTTAAAAGGTTTTGTTTTGTACTCAAACATTCACTGGTCTGACTGAGCTTACAAGACAATTTTCCTGAGCCAGTACCAAGAAGTCTGCTTATGGCTTTAAAAGCAGTAGAGAGTTGTCAAGGATACAAAGGAAAACTTAACTGGATTCCAGCATATAGGTCATGTTAGTACCCTCAGAGTCTGTTGCCAACATTGTTCTGCATCTCTAACTTTTAAAATCAGAATGTCATTAAAATAGTGCCAGTTACTGCTGGTAAAACATTTCTTCCAGCGTCTGATACAACAGAAAGTACACAAGTACTTTCTATGAAAACGAAAATGGTCACTTAGATTCTTAAACCTGGTCATTCCTTTGACTCAGACAAACAACAGCCATGAACACAGCTGTACTGATCAGACTGTGGAAAAGTATGACTGCAAGTAAGGGAAATAAGTATGACTTAGCATTACCACACAAATGTAAATCCATTGGTGTGTGCCACTGCACTCTTAGTTGTAGGCTGTGAATTGCTTCTACCACAGTCTAGGAAGAAGGTCAAGTGAGATAAGTCTCACCAGACCAGAGTTAGCCTTGTTTTAAATGGCATTTCAATAAGGCTGAAACTTAAAATTATACATCCGGAGTGCTATAAAGGCATTTATGATGTAGCAGGAGGAATGTCCCACCCCCGTATGAGATCAGACAGCAAAACTATGACTTTATTCAAAGCTTAAAGTATGTAAAAAGCAATAAATAATATGCAACAGTTAAATTAATGATCCCATTGAAACTGGCCTTTTTAGTTTCATTCTTTGCCAAAACCATAGCTTTGAATCATAGATAGGTATGCATGTGAAAGCCAGTTTGGTATTTTTGGTGGGTTCTTTGATTTTCTTTGTTTTGTTATTGGCTTTTTTTGGTTGTTGTTGTTTTGGTGGGTTTTTTTTTTTGTTTGTTTGCATTATACTGAGTTTATTTTTTGAAAGCTGAAGGACCCTGCAAGCAGAAGACAGTTCTGAGCTGAGTAACTGCTTCTCCAAAGCCAGCATAGGGAGAATTTCACCTGGGTGTAAAAACAGGATGGTAAAAAGCATATTTAAGGGTGAATGCAATTGGGAATGGGTACATTTACAAATGACATATGCATATATAATTTTTTATTGTCTTCATAAACACCATTTTTTAGACATACATGCTAAGCAGTTTTCTTTTCTGATAAACTGCAACTCTAAGACAAGATAAACCAAAGGAGGGACTCTATTCTAAAAAATAAATCTTTATTTATGGAAAAATTGCTGGAAAAAGAAATCAGAACACTTTTAGCACTTCATATCACAGACACAGCAGAACAGTTTAAAAGCTAATTACTTAATTTTTGTACAAACTGGTAGCTGTCTCTTGAAAAGTCGGTACTTCAATCTCATGTAGTCATCCATTTAACGTGAGTGTTTCTAGCCAAACAGCAGTCAAAACTGATGCATCTGGTACTACAGGGTACTACTACTATCATTCCAGCTGAATTTCAACCTTCCAGGAATAGGATGCTCATGGCAGAAAATTAAGTTACTAAACAGGTAAATAAGAAAAGGACACTACATCCTACTTAAGCATTTCGGTCCAGAAATAAGTATGTAATGAAGAAGTAAGATGCAATGAAGACCCTCTTACAATTTAAGAGCATAAAAACATATATTCTCTCCTGTTTTTGTTACACTCAGGCATTATACAAACCAGAAGTTTAAATATTTGGTATTTCTTAAAATTGAAAAGATACCCAAACTCTCTCTCTCTCTATATATATATTGAAAATATAGTACTTGATGTAATTACTATAAAAATTTTATAATAATAATATAAAAATTTTGTAACTTGGGATCAATTATACTTCAGATTAAAAAAAAAAAAGAAACGCAACAAATGAAACAGCTGGAGGCACTCAGTGCTCCAGGCTGATGCTTCCTAAAGATCATTTATCTCTTCAAATTCCTGGCTCCCAACATCTACTTGAATTAATAGAATTGTCAAGTGGGGACACAAATATTAAGTAGTCTTTCTGATTTTTGTTCTGAAAGATATGTGTCAACTTTTCAGTCACTCAGGTACCTGTTCTAATCTCTGAGTTAAGGCTGATTAGGGGTGATTGATGTTATAGATGCTTTAAGCAATAAGCATCTTTGTACCGGTTTTTAGTTTCTCGAGTTTTATGATAGTTTTAGTTTAAGCATAAAGATACTCTCCCAATACACTTTTCTGGGATGCACTCATTTTCTGTTTAACTAAGCTGATATTTCAGCAAGTAACTATATAACCAAATGAGAATCTTGTCTTGTTTCTCATAACTAATCTCTAGATTTTCACCCATGACCAATTCCTGATTTTCCATCTGGATACAGCATCAGCTTAACTGATAGGACTGGGTGGATCTCACCATGTGACAAAATAGTCATCATTATCAAGTCTGTAACTGGCCATGCACTGCACCAGCACTCGTTTTCTTGATGCCTCATGCTAAAACAACCCCTTTGTGGGGCCTGAAAGCTGAATTTATTGAAGATTAGTGAATGCGCCAATCCATAAACACTCTTTAATTCTGCAATTCCTGTAACTTGAAGTTGAGTCGCTTGAATTTGAAGAGATCTCACTTCAAATTACTTTAAAGTATATGGCTGATGGTATAGTAAGTAAATACACTGGCAAGATACCATGCCCAATTTATGCTCAAAAGTTAAAAGTAATCTCTAGGGTAAGTGAAAAACAGCACAAATAGAAGGTGTGTTGAACCACCTGCAATGAAAGGAAGGTCAGGTGTGAACTTAGGTCCATGTATTTGCATTTTATAAAATTGCTGTTAATAAATACCATGTTTGCAACAGGTAACTAAAAAGCTCCATAATATACTGTAAGAGTCACCCTGCTGACAGCAGGGGACTGCTAAAAATACCTCTTCCATGAAAAGAAGGGGTATTTGAGCAGGTACTGGTTTCTGTAACAATGCCCTTGTGCTCCTAATATCATTCTGTCTATTTTCACCTCAGCTCCTCATCCCAAAGCCAAGCATCTTTGCCTTCAAAATTCTTACCCACTTCAGACATATTAGGTAGTGATTCATGGCCACATATCTGAGAACATTCACACAGTCCAATATAGATCTCTTTTCTACAATCCTTTCTTTTTACAGAGCATACACATTTCAAATATATTTCACATGATTTTAAAATCTGAACAATGATTTCTTGCATGTTTCATTGTATTTTACATTAAAAAATGAAAATAATCAAAGACATTTTTGGTATTTCTGTTAGTACTAGAAAGAAATACTGTCAGTAATGGATTTCTGCTAGCATTATACTTCAGATGAAAAAAATACTTTCTGAAGCTTTAAACATGCGTGTTTTTTCCTTCCTTTTTATTATTACTTGAATGAAATCCAGTTCCTATATACAGTTTCACACCATAAATAAAAGACATGTTTTACAATTCTGTATGTAAAAATGTGGTTTTTGTCAAAGATCCTTCTTTGTCTCCACTAAGATACTACAAAAAGCTATAAAAATCATATAAAAATTGATTTTTAATCATTTTTAATACAAAATAGGCATTAATACAAAACCTAAACTTCTCAATAATAATGACTTTTAGAAGTATCATGAGATTATTTGTATTGGAAGAAATGTCAGCAAACCTCTGACAGATCCCAGTCCAATGTCTTTCTCCAAGGAAGGCTCCTCAGCCATTGCTGGCTGGGCCTGTGCTCCAGACCAACCACCTCTGTAGCTCACTGTTTAGCTTGCTTCAGTTGGCAAATAATTTTTTTGCTTTAAGGGGGCTCAAAGGTGCTTGAGTGGGAAACTGTCTACATTTTAAAAAAGCAATGAAAAAAGTGAAAGTCTGCCCTGATGAATATGAGATAAATAAATGATTTACAACCTACAACCACAAGCACTTTTGAAAGATCAATTTGACACATTTGTCTTTGAGTTTATGGAACTTCAATATTTCAGCCTTTAAAAATACTAAACCTGTTTGTCCCAGATCAAAATATCACCTATAGTTAAGTATACAGTCAAATCCACCAGACTTTCACCTACATCTAGCAAGATATCCTCATATTTATAAAAATGAAATGTTTTACTACCAGCATGACTGCTGCAGGAATGTCAATTAAATAGCACGCTGCTACCTGATGACTTCTTGCAGCTATTGACAAAAATTAAATTAACACATAAAACCATAGACATCCATTTAAAAAATAGTTAATGTTAAAATGACCTTCTGAGAAGACTCTATTACAATGACTAATACATGCAACAATTGATGCCAATCATCATTACATTAATGAATGGAAATATACATGGGGAATCCAAATTACAATTGTTTATCCTGTTACTGTGGAATAGATGACTTCTGACTAAATTAAAACATGAGATGTGCTTTCTCATGGCTGTACTCAGAGTGAAGTGTTGTCTCAGACAAAGAAAATCAGATATGATAGGTTACATTCAAATACCAGGTAATTTAGTGTACTTAGCATCTTTATATGCCTTATTTACATATTCCATAAGATGTCATAGCATAAAGAGATTCAGAATCTGGTTGCATATATGGATTTAAATGGATTTTAAATTCCTTGTTCTGGACAGGGCTGAATCTGAGGAAACACATATGTTTAAGCTCTGAATAGCTCAAAAGATTATATACCGAGCTCTGTTTCAAGCTCATCTCCAAGCAAACCTATTTAACATACCTGGCTGTCACAGGAATTCTGTTCCTTTTACAGACAGAGAGAATATTTTTAAAAAGAGCTTTCTGAGAAATCATATATGGTATTGAGAAGTTAAAATATTAACATTAATAGGAAGGTAGGGGAAAAAAGATTTTGAAAGATGACAAAACATTTCAGTATTACTCAAGAGTGTCTGTGTGAGAAGCTAGAAGATGTATATTGTCTTGATTACACTTCCTCAAAAAATACTTCAGAACAGGACAAGACACAGAGTAAAGCAACATATGCTATTCAAAGAATAAAGTAACCTCTTTAAGAGGAGAGAATAGCTTGAAAAAAGAGACAACTAAATGGGAAGATGGCAAAACACTCCAAAATTACAAAGTGGCGAAGGTGGCAAATAGGAATTTAATTACTACCTTAACATAAGCACTGTAACATAAAAAGTAACTGACTCAGTAATTTATTAGTAGGTCTGAAATAAACAGATTAAAGTACTTTTTACACAATACAACACTGAACTGGGAATTCAAGGCAATAGCATGTTTGGATGCCATTGGCCAACTGTCTAAAAGACTCACAACTTGTCAGCGTTCATAAACCCAGTGGTGCTGATGAAACTCAAATGTTTGCTAAGCTGCTGCTGATGCATGTATCACAGGGTGATCTTTCCTCTGTTTCTAACTTCTGCGTTTCTGTGTTGGCACCTGGCACTGATAAGACTACAGACTAGAAAGGAATCTCTTAAATAGCCACTTTTATGTTCTTGGACCCAACATCTGTTTTCTAAAGAAAGTGTTATGGCACATACCTTCCTCAAATTCAAAGAAAAAATCCTTTCCTTGTGCTTTCTTATCTTCAGTGAGATTAATCACACCAATGACAGGAACAACTCTTCAATTTACCCTCTCAATTTTTGTGAATGTTTTAATTAAAAATGCATTATTTTTGTTTTTCTTACTGAGATATGCTTTGTGCAAATTGCTTCACAAGGAATCTAAAATGTGAAAGAATTAAACTGTGAACAACAACACAGAAAATGTGACAGCCAGCACAATAGCAGTGCTGAGTGGACAAGATCTACTTGAAAGTTTTCAGTGTACAATATTTTCAAAGAGCATACATAGAAAACCTCTTTCATTAAAAGGAATAATGCCCTTTATGAAGAGCTGAAACTCCATCAGCACTCTATCCAAAAAGCCAAGATTCTGTCCTGATCTGATCAGGACAGTTAGTAGTTAGAAATGTTCTCTGTTTTGAGCTGAATACATCACACTACAGGACAACAAGGGAAAGTAAAGGCTACTTACTTATATTTCTATGAAACTTGCCAAGAATATCCATCAATATATTTTAAAAATTATTTAAGCCCTCAGGAATCCATTTACATAAAAAAGAGACCTGAAACTTTGCCAGTAAATATGGTTAGTTTTCTACTGCATAGAGACTGAAACGTCTACCCTTGCTTCAGAGTCACCAAAATCATCAACTGACACTCTAGCACAGTACAAGCCTCTGCTATAAAACACTGCTCTCTAAACTCACACACAAAACCATTTTCAAGAGTGAAACATAGCTTAATTTTAGAAGAAGTAATCTATAAATAATTTGAGATTACAGTTGCACTAGATGTGCACACAGGCACATAGCAAAGGTGCAGCAAAACAGACTCAGAGTACATTTTACAGGCTCAGAAAGTCAAGAGAGAAACTTCTGGAGAAAAGGTTTTCCTTTCTGACAGATCAGCTCCTTACTGGAATATGATGGAAACAGATAGATCTTCCAGTGAGGTATCCCATGGTTATCTTATTTCTGTGACATATTTGGACAATAGCATATGCCTACTGTGCAGATAATGGAGGAAAATATAGAATTCTATGAATTAGAGAATCACAGAATTGATTCAGTTGGGCAGGACCTTTAAAGATCACTTAGTCCTCTCCCCCTGTTCTGGGCATGGACATACTTCACTAGACCAGGCTGCTTAAAGTTCCATCCAACCTGGCCTTGAGCAATTCCAGTGATGGAACATCCACAACCTCCCTGAACAACTTGTTCCAGTGTCTTAACACCCTCATGATAAAATATTTCTGGCTTCTGTCTAATCCAAACCTACCTTCTTTCAGCTCAAAACCACTGTCCTTTTTCCTGTCTTGGAGAGATCGGTAAAAAGCCTCTCCCTCTCCAGCTTTCTTGTAGGCTTCCTTCAAGTACTGGAGGGCCACAGTAAGGTGCCCCTGGAATGTTCTCTTCTCCAGCTCAGCAAGCCCATCTCTCGCTGCCCTTCCTCAGAGGAGAGATGCTCCAGCCCTCTGATAATTTCTGTGTCCCTGCTCTGTACCCACTGCAGCAGGTCCCCGTCTTCTTTCTGCTGAAGACTCCAGAGCCAGATGCAAGACTCTAGGTGGGGTCTCAGCAGAGCAAAATTGGGCTGAATGAACTCCCTCGACTTGCTGGCCATGTTCCTTTTGATGCAGCCCAGGATACAACTGGCTTTCTGGGCTGTGAGTGTATATTTCCAGCTCATATACATACGAAGACATGTTAATGTTTCCTTCAGGTTAAGAAATCCTAATCACTCAAAAAACATTTTCTAAAATCAAACTAGTAGCCATAAACTAGAATCCACCAGTGATAAACTTGCAGTGTTGCAAGATTGCAACAATTTTTCTTTTACTCCCCACAGAGATGTTACAAATTAATGAACTGCGTTCCCAATTTTAAAATGAAAGTCAATGTGCCAGTGTGTAATTTCATATCAATCTGGTTTTGATTAACACAGACTGAACATGCATCAAGTAAACTACTTTTTGTTACACATTTGTTGAAAACTGCTAGCACTTCTGGGCTTTTTAGAATTTCCTTTACAGTTCTAATAGTTCTAACAACTATTTATTATTTTGTATATTTCCATTTTTATCTTGTTCCATGGAACCATTAAAAATATGGAAATAATAAGGATTAAAATAAAACCTTAAAAATGTTGGAGAACATTTGAACAGTGTGACTGGTAGATGTAAAAATGCTGATCAAGAAGCATGCATGACTTTATGAGGATTTGAAATGTCAGATAGATGTTTTCAAATGGTACATAAACAGTCAAATCTAAGTGACATACAGTAAGTTTAGCAACATTCAGTATCAACGATAAAACAGAAAAGAGAAAGTATCTGATAAACTAGTAAGAAATAGAACCATCAGGTTGAATATTGATATTAAACAGCTATTTGCCACAATTTTATAGTCCTTCTTTCTCCTTTGTTTCATTCTTTCTGCATGAAACCTCAGAAGATAAGCTATTTACCTATGTCTATAATTATGAAGCACAGCGACAAAAGAAAAAACCTTTTCTGGAAAAGTTTTGTGGGATTGCCATTCTAGAAAGCACACTGGGCTCAACTCTAAGAATAGAACCAACCTATAAAACTAGGTAAAAAGAATGCAACTGTATTTTAAATAAATAGGGCTACAAATGGTTTCAGAGGGCATCAGAGTGTTTTTTTCCTCTTGTATAGGTTGCAAATATTACTTCTTCTTACAAAGGCCACTGCTATTAGTTTGGATTAAACAGAAACAATGAAGCAAAGGGATGATTCATAATCAGACTGAACATGGCACAACAGCATCTTTTTCGTTTTAAAAACCTAATTTTCTACTCAGTAAAATAGGATTACCTACCACCATTACACACACAGAAACTTATGAAAAGGTGGGAGAACTAAGCTTGAAGTAGGAAAAAGCGTCAGGCAAAATCCCCCAAATATGTAGTATACAGAAAAGCTCCAGCATTTCCTAACAGCAATACGGGAAGGCAGTCACAGGAAAGAGATATTTTCAGGTTTTAGGACATTTATACCCTAAGTTTTTATTTTGACTCTTGTTCCTGCTGGGTCTGTTTTAGAAGTAGACTCTTCCACTGAAGAAGAAGTTTGGCTGTAAGTTGTAACAACTACTAGAAAGAATTCCTTTGCTTTCCACTCATTTTCTAGGGCTCTTTTTCACCTAGGGGTGGCACATGGCTGCTCTTCCCTACTACTGGAAAATTTTATGGACCCAGAGGTTGACCCAGACCAGCTCTGACGGATGTGGCTGGTGGATTTCCTTGGCAAGGATTTCGTCTGTGGCATCAGGAAGGTTGTTATCAGCAGCCATCCTCAAGCTGAATGACATCACACAAGCCCACTCTATGACCTCTTCTATTTCTGGAGTTAAACTGAGAAATATGAACCCAAGAGTATAACCCACCTGACCCACAGGGGCAACTCTAATAGGCAGAGATCAGACAGCATGATAAATAAACAGCCTATTTTCTATCAGCCTTATTCCCTTCCTGAAAGTACACTTATTATACTTAAGAGTAGCTATTCAAGCCTCAAAAAGACTATTGAAGCAGTCCCTTGACAGAAAACCATGATAATGGCTCAGGTCAGCAAAGGTACCAAGAAATGAATTTGACTCATGTTCTGCACAGTAACTTGGTTACACAGAACCAATGCTGTTGGGTATGTAAAACCAAGTGTTCATACTAATCTTGAACTTCTGTGCTTTGTCAAAATGTGTCCTGGTGTTCTGACTTTTTCTGGGAATTGGTGAGGGCATAACAAAATTGTATTATTTTTTATATTCCATTAAAAATTACCACAAAAAAAAAAAATCTATCTTCCATGCCAAAGGCAAATGGGATGAAAGAGGAATTTGGTTTGTTGAGGAGGGTCCCACGGAGAGCTGGTCGAGTAACAACACTCACAACCGATGTGGCTACATATCATCCCACTTTATTCAGCAACTTTGGCATATTTATCCTTCTCTGTACACTGTCTCACGCCACTAATGCTTAATGCTCATTGATCCAGTAGCTATATTCACATGTACTATAACACATACATGTTAATTACTAATTGGTTGTCACGCTATAATCATCTTTAGCTAAGGTGTGCCAAATAAGCAGTTCCCATGACGTGCTTGGCATTTGGCTTCATCTTGGCACAATGCTCATTCTTCCTTGTTGTATCTATTCATGGCCAGTACATGGTCTGTCTTGTTCCGAGGATGGTATGTGGTCTTCAGAGTAACTCTGCAATCTGCAGGCCAGGGCTGTCCAATTCCTGGAGGAGAATATCATGCCTGTGTTCAACCAAGAATCCTTCTACACATCACCCGTCTTCTTTTTGGACAACCCAGGCTTGCTTAACAATTGATTCTAAACTCTTTTTCACACAAGAAAGAATGCAAAGAATAACAAGTGCCGCAGAAACAGCAAGAAAGCAAATCCCTTCTATCAATAAGGTTTTCAGCCAGCCAGTGACCCCAATCTTTGAGCCATTTGTCAAAAGAATTTTCAACAACAGTGAGTTTCTTCATATTATTTTGCAGCTGGGAAAGTTTCTTGTGAATGGATTCTGAATGATCAGAAAGATTCATACAAACATTCCCTCAAAATCTTCACAGCCAAGTCCTTGTGCTAGTAACAAAAAGTCAGTGGCTGCTCAGTTTTGTTATACAGCATGTCGTACACTGTCAACATCAGTAGTGAGCCCGTCTAACACTCAAGAGATAATATTAATTTGTTTCCCTGTCTAACAGGCCAATTGTTTAAAATGTGTGAGGACTTTGGCAGAAGCAACTTGCAGTGTAAAAAGTGAAGCTAAAATGACAGATGGTTGCCCCCACAACTGAACATCATCTTTGCATTCAAGTCCTAATTGATCTACACTGCATCTAATACGCTTAAATTTGTGACTTATATTGAGCATTTGATGGATAGCAAACAATGTTAGCGTACCAAAGCAGCATGATCCTCCTTGTGCTTTTGCAGGTATGGCAGGCCAAGCACGATCCCCACAAAGGAGGAATACTCCTGGAGGCAACATTTTTGCTTTCTCTGCTGCCTTACCATACCATGCAATAGGCCAAGTCCAATTGTTACAGTAACCAGTGGTATTGTAATACCAGGGGGACCCAGGAGCAATCCAAGTAGTGTCATTTGTGGTTTATGGATTCTGAAACTGCCTGAATCAATGTCTTTCTTGTAAAACTCAAAAATTAAACAGTAATTTCCTGGCACAGATCCTAAGATGTCAAGCTCCTGAGGTTCCATGCCTGTAACATTCAGTCCCTGAGCAATTTTGAATGCTTGAATTCCTAAGGGGTTTTTGGAATACCAAGACTTTCACACCAATTGTTTTGCACAGATTTGCTACTGATGGTGCAAAGGTCAGCTGCCGCTTGGTTTGAGTGGTCAAGGTATATTTTACTAATTGTCCAAGGTCCAAATTCTTTCCAATTATTCAAAGGGACCCCAATCAAGCAGGTATGAAATGGGTTAGAGGGGGTAGCTAATGATAAGCAAAATGAATCTTGCTCTGTTTTGTTGGCCCAGGTAACCCACATGTACACTTGTGGTTGGGCAGGTGCCCACGCCATCCCTGGTGAGGGCATGCTGATCATTCCTATCAGCCCTATAATCAAATCAAGCAATTTCATTATTTTGAAATTCTTGTTCCCAACTGACAAGATGAGCCCCACAAGCCAAGAGCTTGTGTTTTCTTTGCAGCTAAAACAACAGTTAAGGCTTTAGTCAAAACCCACCAGCAAAGAGCTTAATCTCTGCTGTCAATACTTTCTGGCATCCAAATTTCTGGGAAAAGCTGATCTGACTTAAGGTTTAAAAATTCTCTGCAAGTATTGTCAGAAGTGATATCAGCAAAGCTGTTTTGACATTCTAAGCACAAAGCATAATCATTTTTGCACGCGGCTACAATGAATAACAAACTTCTGTCTACAATTACTGCAACTTCATACTATTTCTGTTGGCTCTTTACAATTTGCACAAGCAGTGTTCTTAGCCTTACAAAGTCTTCTTAACACAGCATTAAAAGCTCATGGTCCAAATGGGTGACCTCTTGCTACTGTTGACAGCACGTCTTCTACAGATTATGGGATTGGCCCTAATTCTGCACAGAGTTTGTGGAAGACTGAGTTGATGTAGGAAGCTGAGTATGATGTCATCTATATTTTCTCCATTCTTCTGGGGTTGATATGCAGGGCAGACAAATCTGCTAGGAAATCAGAGAGGTCCCTTACCTGTGGAAACAAAAATATCCTCAACCAATAAACAACACTGGAGAAGGTTCCTCCCAATTACCTGTAGTCATGTTTTTATAATGAACTTGCAAACCAGGAATTGTTTGCTTTTGGCTTCACTGAATGGCTTGATGATGTATAACAACGGGGAGCCCTTCTCTTCCTTCTGCTAGGGACAAGTAGTTCAATGTAAATGACACTTTGTTTAATCATTTGTTTAATCAACAGTCTCTGTTGGTGTCTTTTGCTTTCTTCAAATATTTTTTTATCGTACAATTAGCTTTTTCAACTACTGCTTGCCCTGTAGGGGAGTGTGGAATTCCCCTTAAATGTTTAATTCCCCATGTTGTCATAAACTTAGCAATTCGTTGGCTGCTGTATGCAGGACCATTGTCTGTTTTTATCTCTTCTGGCACTCCCATTAACAGCAAAACAGGCTGTCAAGTGTCTTTCCACATGCAATGCTTTTTCACCAGTCTGTGCAGTGGCCCAAACAAAGTGAGAGTATGTGTCAATTGTCACATCTAAATATGTACATATTTAGATTTTCCAAATTCTGGTACATGTGTTACATCCATTTGCCAAACCTGAAGTCCTTTTGGGTTAGTGCCTAACCCTATACCAGGTCTGCGATGGCTGCATTGAGGACAGGAGTGGACAATGCCTTTTGCATCTGCTATGGGTATGTGGTACTGTTGATGTAATGATTTTAAATTTTGGTGGAACATCTCATGACTGTTTTGGGCTTCTTCAAATTTGTTCACTGCAGGTGTTATTGCCAAGCAACTGACTGCTTCATCAGCCTGAGCACTGCCTTCACCTAGACCAATGTTCCACTGATGACTTATGATATGCATGATGCAAAACTCATGTTTTCTTTGCTGAAGGGTACTGTGCAGTTGTATAAACAGTTCACCGAGATGTTGATTTTTTGTTTCCCTTAGCAAAGCATCTTCAATGCGCTGCACTACACCGACTAATAGAGTGAGTCTGATACTATGTGTACAGGTGTGTCATTCCAATTTTTCAGAGCCCAGCACTCTGCTTTCAGCTCCAAGATTTGGAGGCTGTCCCCTGGTTCTCTCCGTTGATCACGTGTTTCTGCCAGTGATTGTCAGATTGCCATACACATGCAGCTTTCTTCATTTTTTGTCCTGCATCTGTAAACACAGGTGGCCCCTCCACTGGTCTTTCTGAGCATAGTGACCTTTTGACCCATTGGTAGTGCTTTAGCATCTTCCAGAGAAGTCCTTTCGGTTGGTTGTTATGCAGTTCCTGTATAACCCATCAAAGCTTCTTGTATTTCTGTTGAATGTCTCAGGAGCCATTCATATCTTGTCCTCAGATTGGAACACTTATGTCTGCAGGTTCATCTCCATCAATTTTGATTATTCTGTCCCTTCCTTTCCTTATCAAGGCTGCCAGTGCTCCTGAATGACTCAAAATGCAATGCTTCGGTTGCACTGGAAAGAACACCCACTCAATGACGATCACTGTACCCTCCCCCTTTTTCTTTTGCCATTGTAGAATAATGGCAAGAGGAGAAGTTGTGGCATTGCAGATTAGTAGAGATAGTGGTTGATTTGCTAGTTGAAGGCTACTCCAGCTTGTTTGAATTTTGTGAGTTACTATATCTAGGGCAGCTTTTTGCTCTGGTAAACAGGTTCAAGGACTGCTTGCTTCAGTGCCATGTAGCCAAGATCGGAAGGGTTGCAGATCATCATTGGTGATGCCAACAATATTACGAATCCATTGCAGATCTCCTAATAGTTTCTGAGCAACATGTAGATTAGCCATCTGTGCAGTAATTGTTACTTTTTGAGGCCTGATTTGAGCATCCGAGATGAGCCAGCCTAAGTATTTCCATGGTGCAGAACGTTGAATTTTTTCAGGGGCTACAGCTAAACCAAAAGAGTGTAGATGATCAATGAGCCATTGTAGCTGAATATTGCAGTTTGATGTCTTCTTACAGATGACGAATACTGGTGAATTCTAGGGACTATTTGTGGGGGTGATGTGACCTGCTGTAATTGTTTCTTTACCAATCTTTTAAGGATATTTAATTTTTTCTCTGTTAAAGGCCATTGATCAATTTATATAGGATGATCAGTTTTTTTGTTTAGCTTTAAAATGGCAGGTTCTGATGTAGTTTCTACCACAGGACCACTTCTAGTTTTGCTCTTCATTGGGACAAGACATCTCTCTTCTAGATGGTGAGAAGCTTCTGAACAACAAAAGGATGCGCTGTCACTGTTTGTCTTCAGGACCTTTGATTTAGATTTCTCTCTCATCACTTTTGTGTTTGATGCAGAAGAACAGGTAGTGTTGTCACAGTCATCAGCTGTCTCAGGAACTCTGCCAAGTTCTTGGCAGAAGCGTTGCCGCAGCACCAAACTTTCTCGGGAGTTCTGCTAGGAAGGGCTGGGGAGGAGAGTTCAAGGTTCTTGGCAGCAGTGTTGCTTGAGTAACATGCCTCTCTGGGAGCCCTGCCAGAAACGGCGGAAAAGGAAAGCTCCATATCTCAAACAGGCTTCAAGGCCTCTGAGTGATCTGTCTGTGTCTCTACAGAAACTTTCTTGAGCTCTCTTGCTTCCTTGCCCTAAGCATCTCTCTGGGCAGAGCCTTCCTGGCCCCGCTCAGCCCCTGGCTGCCACCCTTCACTTCTATCCTACCCTCTGCCCTCTCTTCTGCAGGCAGAGTCAAATTCAAAGCCTCCCTACTACTTGTACCTGGAAGTTGGGTAACTAAAAGCAGTGAAAACCCTAGAAGAGGCTTGAGGGAGGAATTTATACAAAAAGAATTCTCAGAACTACAAAGCAATCTGACTGCCTGAGCCTGATCCAAGGGGTGACTTCTTGGGAAGGGGAAAACGTGGGCAGGGGTGACTTTCACAGCCCCTTGGCTAGGCAGAGCAGATCCGGAATCCCCTATGGCAGACCCTAGCTGCACTACTTCAGAACAAGACCTGGCTGCAACTTGTTCAGAAGAGCAGCAGGACACAGAAACAGCAGTCCTTGTTTTTACAAAGCATTCCCCCAACTCTTATCTTTTGGACCCGCTTGACTCCCAGTCTCCCCAGAATACGACTCTTGACTCTCGGAACACAACAAAAATTTTGAACACTTTCCCAGGAAATCCGGGGGTAGATGATTTTGCGGACTAATGGGAGGACGCTCAGTTGCAACATCAGTGACGCAAGGAATCTCAGAAGAAACAGAGGACACGACCAAAGCTGGAAGCTGATCTGATTCTCTTTTCTTGGGGGATGGGGTACTGTTCACATTGCCTGGAAAAACTCCAGACACACCAGAAGAGAAGGAACTCCAAACTCAAGATTTTCCCAGAAGAGGAAGAATGCTCAGCACCATTCAGAATTAAAGTCTCAGAACTAGGTGTTCTATCTTGGTATGTAATAAAGTCTTTATTATGATCATTCTGTTTAAAACTTTTCCCTTAAAGCTCTGTAGACAGGCATTAGTTTGACTGAAGTCTTTTCCTTTTTGAGAGAGACTAGATTATAAATTTTCTGGTTTATCGGGTCTTAAAAACTACAGGTAAAAGAAGACTTTAAGTCTATATTTTGAGTATTCGCTTCTACTTAGATTAATGAGTCTTTCAGTTCATATTTTGAGATGCCTGAGCAATCTGATGCATCTGTGTGGGATACTGCAGTTGAACTTGTGTGGTAGAATAAGGTCCTTGTCCGGTTAACATGTCTGCTTGCAATGCATACAGTGGCTCCTAGAATTTGATGTCTGTTTGCTTCTTCTACTGCTAAATCTTTTCCATTCCCTTTCAAACATTAAGTATTGAAATGGAGAAGTAATGACGCAGCTCCCGAACAATTAGCAGGGGAAAGGACGTCTGCTGTAAAAATGAATTATTTGATGAGCAGCTTCTGATTGGAGACCATGAGTGGTAACTGTTTGTTTTGCTTGTTGCAGTAATTTCCAATCATGTGGTTCCCAAATTTGCCTGGTTATTGATAATCAATACAGGAAAAGCAAGAGAACTTGCTGCCTTCCCTTCTCCTTCTAAAACTGCATCACTAATGACTCCTGACCAGCGTTGCTGTATTGGATCTTTCTCTGGCTTGGAAGACTGTGAAGGCGACACAAGCCACCCAGGCATTGGTTGAGCAGTAGGAGTGACAGGCATTGGAGTGGAAGGGAGTGTGGGTATAACCTCTGACACTTTTATGTTTTCTGTTTGTTTTTCTAACTGCTCTTGCCACATGGATAATTCTGCTACTTTCTTCATCAATTCTTGAAGCAGATCATTAAATTCAGGGTATTTTGACTTACGAGTTTGATTTTCTCCACTTTCTTCCTCAAATTCGTCTAACAATGTTTCCAGCAAGAGAGGGTGCAAAGGAGAAAGTCTCGCACCAGTAGCTGTTCTGAGTGATTTATCACTCTGCTCTTCTCTCACTCGAGGGAGATTTCTTCTTGTTTTTGGCCAACTATAATGTTTTCTTGTGGGGATACTGAAACTGTAACAATTTCTTGCGGGGAATTTTCTTCTTTTTGTGACACACTATCTACTACTTCTTGCAAAGTAGAGCAGACAGGATCTGTAATTCCTTTCATGGCCCAAGGGTACTTGACCCCAAAAAAACCAGCAAGACGTGATGGCTTGGGAGACATTGGTATTTTTGTCTCCTGCTGTTTTTCACTAATATCACCCCCGAAAACTTCAATGGCTGCAGCAGCCACTTTTTTCTCAGCTTTCATAGTTTCTAAGGTATGAATAAACAGATTTCCAGATGGCTCCCAACTCTTTTGTTTCTTTTCCATTTTCCCTCCTTCGATTGTACTGTCCCAGAGGTAGTTTCCCACCTCTTTCCACTCAGTTGTACTAAACAAGAGGGAAGGCTCAGAAAACTTTTTTCTTTTACGTGCCCACTTTACTAGGGCTTCTATTTCTGTTTCTTTTATGTCGTCTCTCTTAGAGAGGATACTTGTTAGCAATCTAATTGCCGTGTCTAATTCCATCACGGTCTTACCTTGGCAAGGGCTTGTCCGGCCGCCCAAGCTCTGGACTCTGGTCCCTGTCTTTTCCTGCCAGGTCTCTCTTGCCCCCGACTCTCCAGCTCCCAAATCAGATCCTTGCCTGATGCTTCAGAGTCTTCCAGGTTTAGGCAAACTGCATTTAAGCAAACTGCACTTAAGCAACGAGAGTCCCTGTTCATGGTGCCAAAGTGAGGACGGTCCCACGGAGAGTCGGCCAAGTAACAACACTCACAACCGATGTGGCTACATATCATCCCGCTTTATTCAGCAACTTTGGCATATTTATCCTTCTCTGTACACTGTCTCACGCCACTAATGCTTAATGCTCATTGATCCAGTAGCTATATTCACACACACATGTTAATTACTGATTGGTTGTCATGCTATAATCATCTTTAGCTAAGGTGTGCCAAATAAGCAGTTCCCATGACGTGCTTGGCATTTGGCTTCATCTTGGCACAATGCTCATTCTTCCTTGTTGTATCTATTCAAGGCCAGTACATGGTCTGTCTTGTTCCAAGGACGCTATGGTCTTCAGAGTAACTCTGCAATCTGCAGGCCAGGGCTGTCCAATTCCTGGAGGAGAATATCATGCCCTTGTTCAGCCAAGAATCCTTGTACAGTTTGTAAAAAGTGTACAACTGATGGGATAAGATTCTTCAACTGTATTAGTGAAAGCTTGTCTGGGAAAACCATGTCAAATTAAGAACATGGAAAAATCTTCAGTTGGAGCAAAGATATAACAAATTCAGTTTAAGGATAGTAGACTAAAAAAGAACTATGTAAACTTAGTGCAAAGTTATAACAGTAATGTGTATCAGAGTGACTGGGGAAATTGCTAAGTGCTTTGAAACACACAGGTGACTTCGGATTAAATTCATAAAATATGGATTTCAGAACTGACATTAATTTTTAATATTTCATGACACAAAATTCATAATGTAAAGTATTAATTCTTCATATTTTATGAAGGCATTATAACAGATTATAATTGATTAGCATTTTTCCTATGAAAATTTCATCAGAATATTAGTGGAGGGCTGTAATCAAAATGAGTAACTTGCCCTAATTCTAGTTTTCACCATTAGATCTAGTCTTTCCTACTGAGTGAGTATCTGTTCTTATGCTAATGGCCAATTAATATATTTCTGTAACAGAAAAAAATCCGATCTAACTAATTTTCTCTCTTTTCAAAACAATGCAAATACAGCCATGTTCAGAAGAAAAATCTAATGTATGAAGAATAGGAATAAAATGCAGTGTCCACTATGCATAGTAGGGAATCAGGAAGATAATAATGGAAGGACCCACTTAAATTGTTAAATTCTGCCTTTGATCACTTCAGAACAATTTATCTGTTGCCTAGAACATCCATTCCACAGGTCTGTATTCTTGAAAGCCCATTCTCAAAAAAAAAAAATAAAAAATCATCACTTACATCACCTGTTAAATCTACCCTAGAAAAAGAAAAAGCTTGTCAGGAAAAGTTGTATTGAATTTCCATTCTGGGCCCAATCCTAACAAAACAGTTATAAATGTAGGCAAAAGAAAACAACTCAGTTTTAAGTAGGGCTACAAAAGAAAGATGATCCCAGAATGAATACTCCACCCTCATCTGAAAGCATTTCATTAATGGCACTGATACTGAAAGTAATGTTGATAAGTAGTCCAGAAATTTGAGAATATGTTCAAGATGCTCTTTGCTCACTGGACTATAAGCAGTTTTAAACTGCTTTCAGCTTGTGCCGCACTGCCCTTTACAGCTGAAGTCAATAATGTCTAACACCAGGTCTGGATACAGTAAAACAACATGTTCATTGCTATGCTACTTGTTAGACATTCTGAAGTTCTTAAAGTTCTCTATATATAAATATATATAAAACATATTGAAGCTCTATATAGCTTCAGTTATATAAAAGAACACCTGGTCTGTTTTGATTTAATAAAAATAATTTAATAATAATAATAATAGTTTTATTTAACTGAAGTCTCCTATTTAGAGATTAATAAAGAAAAAAAGCATTACAGGACCTTAAATTTGATCAGTGAAATGAACCAGAGCAGATTAATCAAATAGAAAAGCTATTGATTTTACTTTCTGTCTTGGAATGATTTATGATGATAGTCTCTTCCATGATGCTCTGCTTTATGCCCAAAAATGACTGCTGTACCTTTAAGGCCTGGGACTGGGTATGTGCAGGGCTGGGGAGGGGGAGCTTATGGGGGTTTTGGTGGGCAATTTCAAAGACTCCTTGCACACGTGTTCCATGGCTCTATGAGGTTTGGTTCTGCTTGGACAGCTTGGTTTTATTGGTGCAGGCAAAAAGCTTTTCCCTTCCCTGGCTTGAAGAAGCTGCAGTAGAGATCTTTCATCTGCCTTGAAGTGAACTCAACAGCTGCAGGTCTGAGAATGGAGTGAGACTGGCAGGAGCAGGGCTGCCCTGTCCCAGTTCCAAGCCTCAGGGAGCCAAGGAAGAGAAAGCACACCAAGAGGCTCCAGACCATTTTTTTTGCCTGCCATGACTGCTGTGGAGAGGATGTCAACACCAGAGAGCCATCAGGTTTTTGTCTCCTGCTGGAACTCCTCTGTGGAAGCTCCACTTCCCTCAGAATGAAAGCTGGTGCTACCTTGAACCGTGTATTGGGAAGAGGTATTTCTCCAATACTTCCCCCATTTTTCAGGCATTTTTGGGTTTTCATTCCTCTGTGAATGTGGGGCAGAATACGAGTTCTGATGGTTCAATGTTGTTTTTCTTCCTTGCATTGTAGGCATTTTGTTGTTAATAAACTCTTGGGTTTTTTTTTTTTTTTCACTTTCTTCTAGTATTAATTTTATACTGGTGTAGGGGCATTGTTGAAACTCTTTAGAGGAGACGACTCATTACAGTGTGTCCTCTCTTAAATTTGTCTTGGAAGTGAGACATCATCATAAATCCCATGGTCCTCACTGAATGAACTAACTGAGAATTAACCAAGCCTGACAGAGGCAGGCTTCATACAAACAGAAGTATACTACTTCAGTAAATGTAGGAGGCAGAAGTTACTCCTTTGCCTCCAAAGGTTACACAAAACCTTTGACCAGTCAAAAACCTTCACTGAAGCATGCACAAGCATGTGTTGAAAAATGTGTTTGAACAGAACAATTTGCTGCATCACAACTTCATGTGGAATTCAAAGTGGCAGATTGCCTTACAAAATCCATTAAATATGAAAAGCACACTTGAACATTACAGAGGAGTCCACACACCAAAGAATCAGTGTCTTTAAAGAATGAATGAATGCTCACTGTTCACATCCTATTAAATTCTAGCTTATTGCAAACAATACCAACCAAAATGCCCGTTAAAAAGCAATGGGATGTGACTGGAGTTCTGCCAAACCCATCAACTGGTTTCACTGGTTTCGCAATACAGAAAGGAAAAAATTGATTTTAGTCACTTCTACAGTATGACACCTACGTGTAAGGCTTCAGATCCCATTACATATTTTACAAGGAATAACTTCTCAAGAGAAACGTCAAAACTAAGAAGATTATTGGATGCTTTTACTCCACAAAATTTTCTGTCTTTAGCTTGCTTTCTGATCTGACAGCCTTCTGCACCATCTTCTCTTCTGACTATATACAAGATGAGTATAGAGAAAAATGACAAAAGACTTTGCCATTATTGGCTAGTATTAAAAAAAAAAAAAATAGAAACATGTCCTCTGTATTGTACAACATGCTTTATTTTCTTTATGTGGGTTTCACGCACTTTAAATCTGCACTGCATCAATAGAGGTATATGGTAGGTAGGTATCTATTATTTTTCACTTTACTACTGCTGTTATATATCAAATAAAAAAAAAAAGGAATCCTGAACCAAACCATATATCCACTTCACTAGACTGAAAGATTAAAACAAAGCAAATTCATAAAAAGAAAAAAAAAAAGGTTGCGTAAATGCATTTGGAATTATTTTAAAAGGAAATAGCTACCACATTATGGGTTAAAGCCTTTAAACAAAATCTGAGCTGTCTTCCTGCTACTATCAATGCTATCATAGCATACTGTCAGTGGCTTTACTAGGTTACCATCAACCATGTAACCAACAGTCATTTGAAGTGAGATCTTCAGTCTGAATTCAAGCTACTCAACTTCAAGTCATCAATGCTACAGAAATAAAGTGTGTTTATATATTGGCACATGTCCCAGATATTCTGTGCCCAGAACTTGCTTTGCATATTATGAACAAGTTTATAGAATTTGAAAACAAAACCAGAAAGACAGATTTTCTGTTCTCTTTCACCTCAGCTTCAGAGAATGAGCATCATCACTAAAATAGCAATGATGGCTTAGCAATCACATGAATTAAACACAAGGAGATCTGAGGCATAATTTTGTGCTCTGCACCAGTCTTTATGTATTATCCTTGCTTGTGAGAAGCCTACTGTTCTTTTAACAGACTAATTTGGAAAAGATGTTTGCTACTAACATCTTCAGAGAGCTGACATTAACATATGCATGAACCAAATCTTCCTCTATCCATATCCTCTCAAACCTGTTCCTTCTTTCCAGAATTCATCCAGTTCATTTTCTAACAGACTCCAGAGCCAGCAAGCATCATCCCTCTGGATCTGCTCCCACTGTGAGACATCCCTGGGGGAAACCCACAAACTACAGCAAGTAAACTCTTTGGAAACTCAAGACAAACCCCTTGTAGGCAGCAGAAATTCCAACTGCCACCAGTGATCTGTGGGTCAAGCCTGCATTTTGTTTCCAGCACCAGCATGCAGCAATACTCCTGCAGCAGGCTGAGCGGTCCTATCTGCTTGGCACTCATTTTTTGACAGCACGGCTATGCTCTCAGGGTTTCACACACCCAACACAGCTTCCAGTGGATGCCTTTTAGACAGGAGAACACACTGCAGCATGGAGGGAGGGCTTCTCTCCTTAATATTGTCTTTATCAGACCTCAGGATTTCTCTTTAGTGATTTTTAAATGACTGTTAGCTTTCCAAAGGAAGGTAACACTGAGATTATTTCCTGAAACCTTCTTGTCATTGACAGCTATGTAAACCACCTTTTTCCTATTGTGTTTCAATGCTCTGTCCATTACAGACTAAAAAGCGAAAAAGGCAAGGTCTCACCTGTAAAGTTCACACCACACATGAATCTTTCTATGGCCTCGTTAGCCCATCTGTATATTACATTTTTTCTGAGGCTAAATAATTTGATACCAGCATAAGCTGTGCCACCTGTTGGTTTCAGTATGACTGTGAAGCACTCATTTACTTCCCCTCTGCCAATTCTGCTAGTGGGTGTGCCCATACTTATATTAAAATGAAAAAATAAAAAAAAGAAACAAAACTCCCCACCTTGTGAGCCTCCAAAATTTCTGAAACCAGGGGCTGCACTTATTTTCAGTATGGCCCTATCTCAGATTCTTTTACAGGTCTTATTTTCTTGCAAAAGGAAATGATTACTCATTTTCTTTGGAAAGTCCCCTGTATCCCAGAGGTAGATAATTAAGTACAAATAAATGTGAAATGAAACAGCAAGTTCTAGCAAAAACTTTTGTTAAGTCCATTTTCTTTGACTACTTCACTAAAGATATGTATTTCACAAAAATACAAATTATGACACTTGCTTCCACTAAATACAGGCTTGAAGACATCAATAAGCTGTTTCTGCAGTGCTCATAAAAATTAAGTGAGTAATACTTAAAATTTCCATATTTTAAGCAATACGGAAATATTGCTTTAAAAAGTTAGAAATTAAAGTAATTCTCTTTTACGCATTATAGAAATAACTATTATTTTCCTAATTTTTCCTATGGCCTATTAATTCACCTGTTGAAGACAGAAGGACAGAGCTCAGAAAAGGACTTCAATTCAGCAGTGTTAATAGTGTTGAATTACTGACATGGTTCCAAACAGGACTAACCTCCCACACATGTATAGATAGGTCCTCATGGCTACAAATGAGGATAAGGACAAGCATAATACCTAAGAACAGGATTCAGGGGAGCAACTTCTGCTGAAAGAGACACACAAGACACAATGGGGAGGGACAGAGACTTCTGTCTAGAACTGGAAGGACATGAGTACTGGTGAGAGACTTCAAATCTCATTCCATCCAAAACACATGCACTACTAGCATCTACCCCAACTACGGTGAGCCTTCCAACAGCAAAGGAGCACAATCCAGGTCTATCACCTAATTAATCAGTAATTTTCTTTGAAAACATATTCTGTTCTTAAAACATCATACCAGGCATGTCAGCACTGACCTAACCCTCACAAGGGTCTGAAACAGAACAATGCTCACCCTTTTTCTCACGTTCTAATTCTTTGATGTAAACTGAAACATGCTAACAGGCTTCCCTTAACCTCTGAAAAGCCTATATATGACTTGTGTATAAAATAAACAAATTCCTTCCCTCACATGGGGGCCTGATACTGCCCAGATGCTCCCACTCCCCTCCCCACTTCTCAGTGGGGTGGGAAGAGAACAGGAAGAGCAAAACCAAGTAAAGTCAGGAATGAAGACAAAGACAGCTTACTAGGTGAATGAAAGAACCACCTCCCACCTTCTTATTCTGCTACTACAGTTGCATTGCTTGCTGAGCATGATGCTGGATTGCATGACATTTCCTTTGGTAACAGGGAAGTTTTGAGGCTGTGCAAGTGCCATTCAGGTGCAGCCAAAACACTGGTGTGTTATTAACAACTTTTTACCCACAAACAGAACACACAGCACCTATATTTTGGTACAAATATTCAGAAGGATGGTAGTAGCCATTAGTCTTAGCATTTGGTAACCCCAGACAAAACATCCTCACAGACTTCTCAGTGCTTCTGATCTGAAACACTTAAATCTCTCCACCTATACCACCAAGAATTCAGAGACTTCAAACAAATCCATTTAAACATTCTTGAAGGAACTCATATGCATTAAAAAGCAAGGCTACAGAAGACACTAAGCCAAACTGCTCCTTCCTACACTGACACCACTGTTTACATTTGTGCCAGTGTATTATTTCACTGAAGCACTACTCATGTCAACAGTCCAATGACTTGATCCAACAAAAGCAAAAGGCCAAACCATATAGTGCATATAGCTATAACTTTGTTAGCTTATTTCCACATCACCTTAATAGTTAACTAAACATTTGAAGAAATCTGTTAATGGCTGGATGCTTAATAGAACCTCTCCTCATCACAGAAGACCAGTAACATTAAAACTAAATGCACACATCTTTAAAAACTCTTGGAAGGCACTACAATCAAAATAAAAATAAGTAGAATTTTTATTATTGCCTTATCTTGGAAATGCCACTTTTAAAAAAAAAGGAAGAAAACCTAATAATTTTCTTTTGTATACATGTTCTAGCCAGAATCAACAGATAATTCATCTCATGTGTCAAAAAAATCCCAAGACAAGGTATTCTCAATTCTATTAATACTACATGGCTAACATCACTCTCTGTGGATTACCGTCCTGTTACTGGTTCATCAAAAATAGGACTACAAAAAAATGTTTCTAGTTTGCTTCTGCATTGCACAGCTACAGGTTTTTTACAGGAGTATGAAATGATCAAATGGGAGTTATAACACATTTTTATAGTTTTCAGAAACACAGGTTTTATGTAAGGGAAAATAAGAAAAAACAACCTAAAATCAAAAATAATATAGTAAGTACCAAAATAGTTTTCAAATAAATATAAATTTGCAGATACACTGTATGAATAAACAATGAGTTACTCCCTGCTTAGCTCCTAGGAGTCATTAGCATTAGTTAGAGCGCTATTGCTCATGGTAGATAACCTAAACAACAAAACTTGGAAATGGAAAATTTCATTCCTATTCTTTCTTATGACTAATTCTGTTGTTCTCCACTAGCTGAAATCTGAAATTCAATATGAGAAGAGTGAGTTTTATAAGTGTTAGCTATATAAACATTGCTGAAAAGGAACAAAGCAGTTGCCTCACGAAGAGATAAAACCATTCTCCCAAAACAAAAACTTACAGAAGTGTATTGTCAAAATGTAAATAAGAATTTTAAAAAATTGATAGAAATATCCCTGCTATCATGACATTATCCCTTTTATCTTGGTTTAACTGGCAGAATGGAGCAGGGAGTGAAAAACATAAAAAAGCACTGTCAGTTCTGGTTTCATGTGCCCTACTTCAACCATCCTTGCCTCCAAAGAAAACTCTCAAAAAGTAAGATATCTCTTGACAGACCTTGCTATATCTTTCAGAAATGTGATAAAATATAAGAACTTGTGCCAAGGAAATAAAAGCTCATCCTGTGAAACTTTAAAACAAGATCAGGGCATATCCTTAAGAGACGCAGGGGTGTTGCTGCTCTGGAAATCAGCTACTAGACTGAAAAATCAACTCTGGAGTGTTGCCATGTCAAGAACAGGAACATCACTTCCTGCTCCCTGCATAGGACTGGATATTGGGATTAGATGAACAACTTTACACAACAGATTAGGTTCTTAAAATCCAAACTAACTGGCTTCCCATTTGTTTGTATAACTTAAGCCAGTTCCAAGGATACCTTAGCTTAGGGCACAAGGGTAGTTATAATCTAAAGCTCCTATTTTTAACATCCACATATATAAAAAAAGAGGATTGTACTCCACTAAAAAGTAGCTAGTGTGATTTTTTTTCCCAGTATTTTGAATATTTATATACATGGTGCAAGATATTTATATACACAGTAATTTTATATTTAGAATTCTGTTTTCAGTGTAATGGCCATTTTTTTCCTCAGGTGATTTATTCATCCATCTATTCCAAAACATCTTTTCTTAATAAATACATTTTAGCAGTTAACTGAAAAGGGAAGTCTGTTATCAGGAAGAAAATAAACAGAAGTGTTTATAGATTACTCACAGTAGTTGTTTGTCAGTACCGAGCTGCTGGAAAACTACTTGATTTCAGCATGTTTCAGTTTCTGAAAGTACTTCCTCTATAACTCCCAGAGTAAAGAACTCTGAAGATATGGTAAAGTTACGGAAAAAGTCACTACATCCAAAGAATAGCTGTTTGTTTTGACTAATAAAGAAAAAGAGACCCTGCACTTCAAAGTGACCGTAAATAGGTATAGCATACTCCTTACATTGACAAAACACAGAGATTTCAGCGTGAGTTCAGCCATGTTTAATGCAGGATAATACTGTTCTTTCACAGGCAGCATCAAAGAGGAAATAAACAGAGCACAGGCAAATCCCACAGGATGTCCACACAATTGTTCCATATTCAGAAGATGGGAAGGAATCTAATGTGAAGCAATTTCAGTGATACTGCTGCTGAGTGACTAATAGTTCAAAATATCCAGTTTCCTACTGGCTCCAGTTGGAAGAGCAGCCAAGAAAACATTCTTACACATCAAGATGAGCGTGAGAATTTTGTTTTGTGAATTTAGGAGAGGAAATACAAGAAAAAACTTCACAGAAAACTAGTGTATTTTGAATCTGTATTGCTTGTCAGGGTAAGGGGGTGGTGGTGTTCAGCCTCTTCAACAGATGTCTTCAAATATTCGCCAGCAGAAGCACACAAAAAAAAAGGCTCTGGGAGTTAAATGACCTCCACTTAATGTACGAACTATATGGTTAGTGTCAGGAATAGTCTCTAATCCCTTCACAATCCATGAGGTGGGATCCATAGCAGAATGTCCTGCTGATCCTACTTTTGAGTTTGGTTGTCTGCCACCAGTGTAAGTATGATCTGGACTCCAACCCCAGCAGGCTCAGTTCCTGTTTCCCTACTGTTTAAGCCACATTCAATTACAGCCCCGCTACTGAGACTGGCCTCTATAGAGACACTTTCCACACCTCAGAGAGTATAATTTCATTTGGAAAGTATTACTACAAATAATTCTAATTAAATAGTTCAGCATTAAATCTCAGCCTTCTTAATAAAGTTTCTGAAATTAGTCATTGAAGTAAACAAAAAGAAGTTATGTGGTTTGTTCATTATAATTACTTTATAATTAAACTTCTTGGCAGTGACATTAGAGAGCAAGTAGGTGTTTTTAATCAGTTAAGATGTTAATTTAAAGATCTTAGTTCCACTTTGAACTCTCTCATGTATTGATTGCCTCATTTTTTTTTTGTCAATATGTGCACAGTGACATTAAGCGTTTCATAAATTAGCTTTTAGAGAGACTTTGGGAAAAAAAAGTCATGCAATGGCTCCCAAATCACTTTCAAAATCTCATATTGAAAACTTACTGATAAAGAAGTGAAAGAGAAAAATAGTGAAAAATGATCACAGGTAACCACTTGAACTAAATCTACTGAAGAAAAAGAAATCTTAATACAATGGCCATTTATGATACTACTAATTTAAAAAATAGTTATTGTGCTGAACCTTGTATGCATACAATCTGGTTTTAAAACCTAAACTCCTTCTGAGATTCTAGAGGAGCATTCATCACTCACAGCAGCTTTATTAACCATGAAATCAGCAAAACAGTAGTTTCTTTTTCAAATACCACGTTACCTTCTTTTTAACCCAAGAAGTACATAATGGGCAAAAAAAAGTTTTAAAAATTATCTCAGAATGCAGTCAACTGATCAACAGAGACTATCTGATCAATAGCAACTCTGGAACACTATGTACAGGTCCTAACATTTCTTTCATTAAAAAAGAAAGAAGAACAGGAGTGAGAATTTCAGTGCAGTGCTGTGATTGTAGCCAAACTGACCTGTTACTAGATAAAACTCTATACTGCATTAAAAATAAAGAATTTGGCATCATTAGATCTGAAGTCTAAGAAAATTTATGTTCTGCCATTAGAAAGTGCCTAACACCATATGCTTTAAAGGTTAATGAAAGAAAAATTTGACAGTTTGATGCATATTACAAGGAATACAGACAACACTTTTCAAAAGTGACAGACCTTGAGCCTGCACCCTTCAGCATAAGACGTTCTCTATATGTATTTAACGTCAGGTTGGAATCATGAACCTTATTGATTATAAGATATGAAATTATTTCGCCCAAAATTCACCATATCTCCATATTTTAATAAAATTTTAGGTTCATTAAATCAAAGAGCTCTTCATATCAATTTAAATTTACTGCGGAGTTTAAAGTGCAGATTCAACAACTGCACAAATCTACGCAGTCATATCAGATGACATGGCTAGGTATAATCTAAAATACACTTAATCCAAATTTTCAACAGTTCAGATGGCAGAGGTTTTGTTGCCTCATTCAGAGAGACAATATAGGTACCAATACTGTTTTTTAAGACAAAGCCCCCTAAAGGACCTCCAAATTGGCCAGTTAAAGACTGCACATTCTGAATCACCATTCACATTTGAAAATTTTACTCTGATTTAGAGGATGGAAATTAAAACTGTTGTTTGTAAACTGGAAGCAATCTCAGACAGTTTTATATACACACAAAAACGACCATAGCTATGTACTACAGTCGTTTTGAATACTTGAAAATCATGGCTCATAAATAGCTAAAGTCTAAATGCCTAATGAAATGGGAGTAACTCAGTAATAAAATAATTGTTTTCTGAAGAATTCCCTAATTTCACAGGCAATAGATTTTTTCCAGTGCCAGAAGTGCATCACAGAGGGAATGCAACAGTTAATCTATGAGACATAGCAAAATGAGACATAGCAAAATAATTTATGCCTAAGCTTTACCCTCGTACTACATTGGATAATGGTTCAAATATCTCATCTAAACTTGTCTCTGCTGCTGTAACAGTAAGAACAGCTACACAATCAGTAACTGGTGTACCAGCCAACAGCAGTACTTTTTAAGGCATCTTCCTATACCCCACAAACAGCACATTTCAAGGAACTCAGGCTGAATATTACCATACTGTCATAATTTGATGTACGAACACACTGCATTACCATCATCTTTTGAAAGATTTTCAGGAACAGACCTATATCTTTTCAGGCATAGGCCTATATATAGCAGTTACAAAGACACTGGAGACTTCATCTGACAGTTTTGTTTAATTATGGGGTTAAAAAGAAAACTATCTGCTTAAAGCATGGATACATCGTTTTTCTAATAAGTGGTTTCATTAACATTTTCAGTGATTCTGATCAATGTTTTTGAACTGCCCAAGCATCTGGCCAAATTCAAAAGGAGAAAGATGGCTCCAAATCCTAGATATTTTATGAAGGAGCTCAGTACTTTCAGATCTGCCAGGCTTCATCATTTACAGGGTTGCTTCCTTACCCCTGATGCTGTTTAGATTGTATTTTTTATCTTCACAATTGTTTCCCAAAGAAGACATGTAGCACTTTCATTGTACACTGAATTCAGACTATTTTTAAGATTCGCTTATCACAAAATGATGATACATTTTTTACATGAAAGTGCAATTGGAAAAGTTACTGTGCAAATGCATTTCAGTTGTTTGCAGCAGAGCTAGCTAAATGAGTGGCCAGTATTTATTACCAAACAAACCTGTCATAAATGCAACCCATTACATCAATATGGGAAACACCATGCTCCTTTTGACACTCATCTTTTTTTCTGCCTGCTAGGAATTCTAGTTATGATTTCATTGTGCTGAGGACAGACCAGTCTTTTCCATACACTTACCCTCTGACAGCATGAATAAGTCTCAGTGACGGATAGGCTGTTCGCACTTTCAATTTATTCTTAAGGATTAACGCATTAACCCACTCCACATGCTTCTCTCCACCTTTGACCATGAAAGCTGGGATCCAAAGGACACTGTCATTCAGCATGGATAGTCTATGCACAAATTTTTCTCTGTCACTCTCATTCCGAAAGCCTCCAAATGCTCTTTGTACAACTGATGGGTTCATGGTAATAAAATCAGATTTACTTCCCACATCGGCAGCATACTCCACCACAGGAGCTAGATTGCACCTGAAGAGGAAGAAATTAATGGAAAAATGAAAACAAATATGAAATATTAACTCAGAAAAACGTGTGCATGAAGTTAAAAAGGAACATGAAAGCCCAATTCAATGTAATGTGAGAAAAAAATGCCAGTAAAAAAGGTATGACAATACACAGTATTTTATTCAAGTTGGACAAGGATCAGACAAATGTTTAAAAACATTATGCATACAGAATGCTGTGACAAAAAAATACCCCTCTTTGGAAACCATATCATTATGCTCTAGAATGCATCAACATCTAAAGCAGCACTTGTGAATAATATATTTTTTTAAACCTATTACCTTTCATTATTTATCATCATGTTGCCAACAGTCTCACACAAAGAAAGCCATGCTAACAAAGTAAGACATGTTTTTTACAATTTAGTCCATGCATTTTTTTATTTTACTTTACATACAACCCAGTATTTATATATTCTTTACAAACTACCTTTACCCCATCTTTAGTGAGTTTTTGGTACTTTTGTTTTTGGTATAATCAATGCAGTTGGTAAGATGTTTAGAAATTTAGAATTTTTATTTGACTTAGAACTGTAATTTTTGACAAGAAGTATTAAACTTTCAGTTTTTCATTCATATGTCATTTTCAAACCTTCTTTAATTTTGCAGTAGCTTTGTGTCCTAGGGTGCGAAGGAAGTGTTTTTGGGAGGTTGTGGTCAAACCAATCAGTGCTTTGATTTGAATACTGGCACCTGGTTTGGCCACTGAAGGTATGGACCGCCTCTGAGAACACAGAAGATTAAAAGAGCAGAGAACTCCCAGGAACTCTCTCTGTCTTGGTCCTGGTCAGAAAAGGAGGTCAGAGCTCCCCTGCCCAGCCAGGGCTGGCTGGGGGAGGGGAAGCCACGCAGCCGGGTGAGATAGGCTGGAGCCTTAGGCAGAGGAGGGGGTTGAAGGTTCTGCAAGATGGAAGGGTGGAGGAGCCTTGAGAAGTATCGGGCCCCCCTACCCCTGGGAGAAAGATAGAGAAAGAGAGAGCCAGTGCCTGTGCTGCCTTGAAATTTGATATTGTGCTAGCAGCACGGCTGGCCAGAAAGAGAAGTGGGGGATGTGACACTGAGAACTGGCCTCCCTGGGAGGAGGCTTAAAATCCTTTTCTTCAATAATGGAAACCTTACAAATACTGATCCTCCTGAATCTGAATGAGGAGAGAGACTGATGAAGCAGGAGGAAATGGGCAAGTGTGATGAAAGTTGGTGCAAGTGAAAGATGTCCAAAGAGCTGAGAAGAATCCTAGGTAGGAGGAGATGGAGTGACCTTGGGCTGGACTCTATTCTTGAATGGCCATGGACAGACCTATGTTTTTCCTGTGACACAGAGCCTGCATTTAGGGGGAGGCAATGCCTTGGAGCCAAGAGAGTGCAGTGAAGCAGTGGCGTGAACAGAGACGGCTGAGGAGGGTGTGGTGATGCCCTCTGTCTTCAGTGAAGAGGAAGATCTCTGTTCATAAGGCCCCTCGGCCCCAGGGGGTAAATTTCGGGGGTAGTGGTGTCCCAAAGCTGAGAGAGACTTCTGCTTTTTTGTAACTGGGTGGAGCATCCTTAAATGGGGAACCCTAAAAGCAGTTCTGGTCCAGGTGCAGTGGTGAGAGCACTGGACATAGAGGGAAGAAGTCATGAGGGCAAATGTTCTCCGGGTGGTGCCTCGAGTGACATGGAAACCCAAGAGGTTTCAGCTGTGTTTCTGGGGGAAGCCTATGGTGCAAGGGAGGACTCCTCTCACCCTGATGGACTGAGAGTTGATTATTTGAGGGGTGGTGATGGACTGAAAGTTGATTATCTGAGAGATGGTGACTGGGTAGAAATCTAAGGTGTTATTTCATGCTGTGGAGGAAATAGTGGGGAGGAGGACAAATGTATTTAGAGGGTTTTCATTCTGAGTTCTGTGTCTGTTCCTTTTTAGATATTGTAGTTAATAAAGTTTTTCTTGCTTTATTCCTAAGTTGAAGCCTGCTTGGCTCTGTTCCTAGCAGCCACTAGGGAAAATATATTTTCATGGGGGCACTGGCATTGTGCCAGCGTCAAGCCATGACACTTTGTGCCTTTTTCCTAGGGTTGAAAATTTCTCATTATGCCATTGTTCAGCAGCTTTTTACCTCAATTACATAAATACATATGTAATCCCACATATGCACTGAATGCAGGTAACAAAATTCAGAAATTAGTTGTAACTTCAATGACTAGTATACTGTGACAGAAACAAATAATTTCCACAACAACCTCAATGAATTAGTCTGTAGCTGGTATGCCCCAAAAATGTACCCTGACACAACAATATTTTCATAACTGCTCTGTTTGAGGCAAAGGATGGTAAGAAGCAATCTTGGAATAGGCTCCTCCAAAACATCTGCACATTATCACACTCCTAACATAAAGAGTATTCCATTAATTCTGCAATTTTTTATCCACTACTTTCTTCTAATGCCACATGTCCAATGACATAAAAATAAGTCAGCATTACTTAACACCAACTGATTACTTAGTCCTGTCTGATAACACTAATTACCCAGAAAAAAAAAATCATTATGTAATTATCAGGTTAAGAAGTGGTCCTATGTTCTTCAGAAAGATGTTCTGAAGACTGTAAAGCAAATATATTCCTAGGAGATAAAGAAGTCCAGGTTTCTGATAACATGTGAGCAGATATAGGCTAAGGAACTAGATTTACATTCTTCATTATTTTTCTACTTCTATTCCACAAACCATCTGCATGCATTTCAGGTTGCTAAGAGTAGTATCTTACAGAAAATTGTAGTTAGGGCATAAGAAGAACTCCCACTGAATTTATGAATTTATTTAATACTGGCTTTGTACATTTCTTCTGAAAACCTTAATGCATGAACTTACAACCTGCCATTATTAAAAGTTTTTTAAAATCTAAAAAGAAATGTGATAAAATAATCAAACCAAGTACTTAAAACCAACCAACCAAATTGACTGAATTACTACTGCTTTTGAAAATACCTCTTTTAAGGGCAGATTGCACAACATGAGGAATTTGTATAGTGGGTTTGTTTTAGTAGTCACATATACACATGAGATGAAATCTATTACTGAAAAATGTAAGACAGATCTTGACATTGCAAATCCTGCTCTCTCTGAGTCCAACTTTGAGAAACAGACTGTGTAGGTACCAATATCATCATGTTTAAAAAGCTGCATACATTGTATATCATTACTGCTACACCAGTAACTCAAGTCTGTATTTTAGAAAGGTATACAGTGTAAGCAATATAAATTTGTAAGTTACTGCATATTCAGATTTTTCAAGTATAACTTCAGAAAATAATGAGCAATCCAAATACACTCAGTAACAATAGGAGTGCAATTCTTTACCACTCTTATAGTAAAATTTCGTGCTTATAACTAGTCTGAATCTATCTTCCTTCACTTCAAAGTTATTGCACCTTGTCCTGGTGCAACAGGCTGCGCTAAGTTATTCCTATATTTCTTATCTGTTTCACAGCTAATAAAATTGGCTATTGTGTATTTGTATATAGACCTGAGTGTATGCATATGGCTTTTACCTGTTTTGGAACTTTTATCTAAACCTCTAATACATCTTTATGCTATGCCATAGTTTCATACCGCTGGTGGAATTTTTAAGTTTATTTTGTTAGAGGAGTCAATGACCTCCCACAAATTCATATGATTCTTTCAAGAAAACTTCACATTCAGAGGCAAACACACATATATTAATCTTCTTTTAAGTGAAATGAAGAAGCCTATTAACTGAACAGCTTTTAAATAATCAAAGCAATATCCTTCCCTTGTTGTATTTTTTAATTCTAGCTAATTTGCCACAAGGCACAGATGCTAAATATAATCACAACAGGAATGTGGTAGTGAGGGTGTTTCTGCAATAAAAACATTAGATGCCTAGGGATTTATTCACCATAAATGGAATCATACTTTTTTTTGAGGTTTTTTAAGGAAGAATATATAGAAGATTGAAATTTACTCAATTTCCTCTTTCTTTTCTTTACACATGTCATATTATTAGTACCTGTAACATATGAATGCATATGTACAAACTTCTTGCAATATACCATCATTTTCCAATCATTCTAAAAACAACTGCAGTGTTGTCTTCATGTTAGCATGCAAGTAAGCAGGCTACAGGTGAAAGCTGAGCAAGACGAACTTGCTATGCTGCTGTTACTAAGAATAAAATAACAGTAATGAAGAGTCACATTGAGCACTGAAGACTGACTTAATTAAGCAAACAGCTAAACATTTCAGTATTGATAATATATCACATTATAAAAAGGTTTGTAAATCTTCTAATCTTCACCTGTGCAAGCTATTGACTGTTTCCAGACAAAAAGATGGAATGAGTATTCTCCCAGCAAAAATAATAATCTAAAATAATGGTTTTCATGGGTTCCTTTGCTATTTTTTTCCCATAAAAACTCAGTATCAGTATATTATTAGAAACAAAGAATCTCATGAGTATTTTTTTCAGTATAAAAACATTTAATCAGAAGCTCTAACTACTACTTTTCTCCCTTGCACAAAACTAGCAAATAAGTTATTATTTGTTCCCTTACTACTTCTAAGCACTATCTGTGGCAGAAGTATTTAGAAAATGGTCTAATGGGACAAAGATTGATACATTTTAGAGAGGGGGTTAGAAAAAGACCTAAGTGTAAGGGAAACATTCATAATTCATGTGATTGCTAGTATCATAGGCACTAATATCCATGGTACCTCAAATTAATGCTGCAGGTGCCTTTTCTTCCCATGACATCAGACTAGACCATAGACAAAACCTCTGCACAGCTACTTCAACAAGGTGGCTACTGTAAACTTAGTATTAAGCATCAATTATATTATTTAGGAAATTTCTCAACTTACAGAAGCACCTAACTTACACAAATACTATGCACAACCATAATACTAAAAGGCAAATATACCTATAAAATATTCCTAGTAAAAATACAGGTGTTCCCACACATGAGCTTTCAGTGTGGTAACAGAAGATTTTCAACTGAAAAATGCACTGCAATGCTATCACTAAAAAGAACTCTGGGATAAAAGGGAAAAATTAGGTAACATGTGAAATTATCATGTAGTATTGGAGCACACATAAAACAACTGAGATACTGAGACACGCAGACCAAAAAGTCTCAGTGATTGAAAACATGCTTCTTCCACAAACACCTGTAGCATGTATTAGTTACAGTAGGATAAGTTAAGAAAAAAATGTGGAGAAAAAAGCAGTTAATGGCTGGAGTTGTATGCCATGAGAAAAAAATGAAGAATGGAGTAGGTGCTCCTATACTACACGTTCACCAAACTAGGTGATCATCCCTGCGTTTGCTGTGCCATCTCTATGTCCCAAACATCCATAACATCATAGTCTTTTAGAAAGCAGAGCTTAACAAAGAAAATAATGCAATCAAAATCATAAAAAATATGCTCAAATGAGAAGTCAGTTATTCTTCAGAGATTCAGATCAACTAGCGTTTTCATTAGTAAGTATACAGATCATGTATATGAATACAAAGGTCCAGCCACAATATTCATAGACTATATTTCAAGTTAATTTTAAATAAAAGCCTAATTTCCTTGAGTAAAATGGTTATCATTTCCATTTTATCTGACATTGAGAACCAAAAGAATACATTATGTGCAGTAGAATAATGCAAGAAATGGCCATGAATCTGTACACTTCTTAATCCTCTAACAATTTGTGGACTTGAGGATTACAAGTTGAAATAAGTACTTTAAAACACTATAAAGTCATGGGAAAGAAGTGCTTTATACTGATGCTTTGTTTAATTAATATCTTCTCTTTGTAGGTGTAAGCCAAAAATATCAGTTACACAGTAATAAACGCATACATTCTGAGTAGACAAAAAACGAAAATCAGATTGTTGCTGGCAGATATATTAAACCTTTCTGAAACATAAGGCATTACAGTAGATTAGTGTCAATAACATACACTCCTTCCTGAGTAGACTGCAAGGTTTCATATCCAGATTCATATCCAAAATTTTGTAAGAATCAAAATAGTAATCTTGAGTTCAATGGTTCATGCCATTTTTAGGAAATAATTGGAAGTGAAAGAAAAATTTAAGGCTCGAGCAAGCAGGAGAGGAAAAAATGAGTTCAAGACTGAAGACCTCACAGCTAGACTGCATTCAATCTACAAGCAAGAAGCACACTGCCCTAATACTTGTGTGCATATAGCACATCTTCTCACCCGGTTCTCCAAATAAAAGTGTGCAGCAGTGCTGTGGTAACTTTCACACATGCCCAAAAAATAGGAATTTACAAAAAAAAAAACCCAAGCACCAACTTCCTATTTCTCCCAACAAATGCAATTATTAGTGAAGAGTATGGATTCTCACATGTTCTGCATACTTCTTTGGCTACTGAAAAAAACTGAAGTTGCTTCAAATTAACCATAGGAATCTGAAGTAATAGTGAATCCCCTAACATACCCACTTCATCTCAGTTATTATCCATGGTACGACAGAGGATGTTTCATGAGAACTGCAAGGCTAGAGGCTCAGGTACAGCACTACAGAGTCTATTTACATACAACAATCATGAGGGGTTTTTAGTATGTGCCATGTAAAATTTTGACTTGATACACCCTTTCACAACACAAGTTCACAAAAATACTGAATTTATAACTTCAGTATGAAGATGGTTTTTGTAACACCAACTGTTAAAAAACTTCATTAATTCCTGTTGCCCAGATTAGAACTTATATTGGTAATCAACAAATTCTTTCTTCCCAGCATCCCCCTGAACAGCAGTGACTGAAATCCAAGTTATCAACTGACAGAGCATAGTGGTGTGTCAGAAGAAGTCTAAATGGCATTTTAGAAAGAGCTGCAAAACACATTATTTACATCTTTATTGTGTGTCCTGCTGCAAAACTACATATGGATTAGATTGCTGTTCTTCCCAGTACTATTCCTTTGGCAAGAAAATAAAGCAATGAATTTCTATCACTGAAAATTTTTTGCATATATAACAAAATATATTTTAAAAAACCCACAAAAAGTACAGCAGTGAAATATTTAAAATTATATTTTACTGCATGAAAAACTAAGAAATGGAACTTAGCAGTATCCCGAACACCTGTGCCTTAGACTTTTTATGTGAAAATACCATCACACATTACTATCTATAAAGAGTATATTCTGTAGGGCAATTATGAAGACCCACATAATTGTTATAATTCTGATACAGAAATTTTTTTTAAAAATTGCGACATTATCAGGACAGAAAGGATTAAAAAAATTTTCACCCTTGCAATCAATTCAGAAAAAATTACGATTTTTATTGTTTTGAATAAGCACTTTGGGGCTGTTAGAATGGAATACAGAAAGCAGCAATAGTTTGAACTTTCCAAAATGAAGAACTAAAATGCCAGTCATTTAGATTAAGACTCTTCTGAACTTTTTCACGTCTTAAAAAACAGTCAATGGGAAAAAGAAAAAGCACAGTGTTCCTGAGTTTTCAGCCATTTAGAAAATTAATAAATTAAAGGCTCTATATTATCAACAATATGAGTAAGTGATTTAAAAATAATAGTATCCTTTTTTCTCAAGATAGTTATAAGAAGATTCAAGGAAGATTCAGACTAATCCTATCTGCTCTACATTTGGATGCTGATAGGACATGTATTTACTCAAACAGCCTCTTTAGAACCCATGATCATTTGCATATAGGTGTAGAGAAGTCACTTTCTACTGGTATTTCTTGAGCATTCTAGACTTCTGTCCTTTAATATCCTCCTAAACCACCTACTTAAGGACTAACTTCTTAAAAAAAAACCCCAACAATCCTAAAATGTGGCTACCTGAGTCAAGCCTTCTCCAAGGCTCACCTGAGGTGGAGACCTGACTGGAACAACTCCACCAGAGCTGCCATTTTCTCAGACACACAAATCCCTGAGCAAGAACATTGGAAGATGATGGCTTTCCTCTGCTTTAATTTAATGTTTCAACATAGTGTGACAAGTTTAAGGAAGAAACAGAAGGCAAAAATTGAGCTGCCACATTTGAGTTCTGAAAAGGGTCTAATGAGCTAGTCATGATGTATTCAGATGTTATTTTTAGAGGAAGACTCATGCTTTAAAATATGTGTGTTAAATTGGCAACTTTGCTTTCAAAGCCAGATCTGCTGGCTCCAAGGATTTAGCTTTACTTGGCATGATGGCCATGGTTCAAGCAAGGTGTACTAAAAAAAACTTGAAGATAAAAGCTGACATGAATTACAAAAACCAGGTTCCAGGATACAGGTAAATTAATATTCTAAATACCTTTATTCTGACAAATTTATGATGCTTTTTTCCTAGTGCCTGAAGGAACAACACACACTAATGAAGCTACTACTAATTTCTTATTATTAATTTATATTGCTTTCCTGAAATAAGATACCAGGCCTCCACAGTATGATGAGGTCTGTCCTTTTCTTCTACCAGACCATATCTGCTGTCTTCTGCTCACACCACATACGATGCTTGCTTCTGCATATCACAGAAATAATCACATATTGCCCATAAAAATCAATATGCTAGGGAGAAAGTCAAATCAGATTATCCTCACCTACACACAGGGCAAACCAAGACATCTGTTAAAGGATGTATTCTTTCCTCTCAAAATGAAAAAAAAAAAAAAAAGGACTACAAGATTTTTCATGCCTACTGCACTAACCACATGGATGGTAAATTTATAAATAAAAGTCAAAGAATGCTGGAAAAATACAGCTGCATTTGCCCAGCAAAATTTTATCACCAGTGATAGCAAAAACATCCATTTGGTTCCTAAATGCTGGCAGAGTCACCAGGAAAAATTCCAGTGGGAAAAGAAGAGTTGTAACATATAAACTAGGCACTTCAATCCAAAGAAAGAAGCAACTAATATCTTCTCATGGCTGTTCCTTGTCAGACCAGCCTTACCCTATTGAAAAAGCTTCATTCAACAGGTCTCTTCTCCATACTGTACAACTGAAATGAAAGGGACTTTTCTAGAAGTGGAGTCACCACAAGAAAAAACCACAATATATTTACTAGGGTTTGTTTGACTGGTTGGTTTGAACCAAATTACTCCAAAACTGAACTTGGCCTCTGCTTTTGCTTAGGTCTCATCACAAATGTCAAATTAAATTATTTTAAAAAAATAAAAAATATAACTACTTACTCTGATTTTTGATATTGTTCAAATTCTGAACCCACAGCTGAATTGTTTGGCACACATTGGTTTCCAGAGGTAATTCCAAGTTATTATTTGGCAATGCTTAGCATTGTTATTTTACACTTGCCCAAAATACAACTGCATTTCTCAGAAACTCCTACATAACCACTGCATTTCAAAATATACCACTTATTATAAGAAGTTCATCTGCTCTGTAAGATGCAACAGTTAACTCAGCCCCGGTAATTTCAGCATGAGAAAGTGCAGAAATGTGGGAACAAGATGTACGTATTAATCTAATCAGATATTTTGGAATTATTCAGACTCTCTCTGGGTATAGATCAAAATGCAGTACACTGAAGCTTGGTACTATAAGAGAGTAGCAGGGGCACACAGATCAATAGTTCCTAATGGGGTATAAAAGCATAAGAGGTGAGAAGAAAGAGCATATGGGAATCAGAAAATAGTTCATAGTCATCACAGTTTGGGATTTTTTAAAAAACAGTCTCCTTGCTTCCCATTTAATTAGAGGGACCACATTTTCTACAGCCAAAATAGGCATGACTTCATTAAACTTGTGAAACTTCTGTGTGTTTGTCCATTATTCACCTTCACTACCTTTATAGGATCTTGAGTTAATCAATACTGCAAATATTGCTGGATATCTGTTGTGTCCTCTTCATTGTCACAGATGTTCACTGTCAGTTTAACCATTAAATTAATGGTATTGTTGGTGTTAACTCTAACCTAAGAACTGCTCCTCTAAGAAACAACTCTCAGAGACAAAATTTTCCTTCAGATTTCCCCCCCCCCCCGCCCACCCCATTAAATACAATCAAAACCAAGGGAATATATTTAACCAGAATAATATGACATACTTGTCACAGCATAGAGGCATAAAGCACTTAGTATCAGAAGATTCTACAAAACTGTCCTTCTCCAGGCTATACATTTGGATACATTCAGAAACTACTTTCAAGAATACCATCAGGCAGCACGTAAGTGAGGACATTTTACTTCTAGAGAGATCATATAAAAGTAAAGGATTAACAGAGTGTCATCGTACATTTTAATATCAGAATCCTAACAAAAATACAGGTAAGGGCTTATGAAGCACTCCAGAACTTCATAATTACACAATGTGATTACATATCAAATGATGTGCAATTTTTCTAAATGGAAGATGCGGAATGTAGGAAACTAACTTTGAAGAATTATTTGTTTTTTTCTTTAACTTCAGCTACAAACAAATTCCTTGCTATTTAAACAGATACTATATAACTATACATGCATAAAGACTTAAATAAATAAATATCTTACAGTTTAAAACATGTAAATTCTAAAACATCTTAACTTTCATTTGTAAATTAAAAAAAAATTTTAAAAAATCACTGCATTGAAACTCCCTATAGGCAGCAGGGCCAAGCAGAGGTTATTAATCAGAATATTGTCAGACTCACTTGTTGTTATACAGATCACTTTAATATCATATACCATATGAGAGATGTTTCATGGAATCATAGAATGGTTTAGGTTGAAAGGAGGCCTTAAAGATTATCTAGTTCTAAATCCCCCACCACGGTCAGGGAGACTTTCACTAGACCAGGTTGCTCAGAGCCCCATACAACCTGGCCCTGGACACTTCCAGGGATGGGACACGCACAGCTTCTCCAGGCAACCTGTTCCATTTCCTCACCATCTTCACAGAACATCCACATCTCTCTCCAGTGTTTAGACTGATTAGCAACAGTAACTTCCTACTGATCCTATTAAACTCCACCAACTCTTTAGAATATTATCTTTCCTCTGTGTAGCTGAATTAATTAAAACCTCCTATCAGATATCATCAGCTAGTTTCATGGCTAGTTAAAATGTGTGGAAGAACATGGGGATGACTGCAAAGAAATTCAGCACATGATTTAAAATAAAGTATGTACCTTGCCTTCTCTATGAAAATTTTAATCTAGAAAATCCAGCATCTAATTTTTTCTGTAGTTCTGTGTCGTGGGGTGATGTTATTCTATCCCCTATCGCCTGCTTTGTGCCCAAAAATGGGTCCTATAGCTTTAGGCTAAACCCAGAGAGAGAGAAAGAGGACAGAAAAGCAACAACATATTTTTACTACCTGTGTTTAAAAACACAGAGATAAGACTCTCGGTTTTTCCCCAACTCATGGCTTTTTCTCTCTAGAGAAAAACAGACAGAGTAGTTTCTTTGCTTTTTAAGCTAGCTGTTCATTTGTTAATTTAAGGAGTAGTTTTTCCTGGACCTGTAGCTTTGTCTTCTAGAACTATGCAACTTTTCTCCAATCTGAAACACAAAACATTGCCCAGGGGCCCCCCCAGCAATGCTCTGCAGCCCAGAGGCCAGCTCCAGACTTGGAAAAAGACTGAACCTACAGAAAAAAATTCTGAATCTTTTCAAAGCAGCAGAAAGTTTTATTATTCAACATTATTTGCTCTTTTTGTACCTGTAAACAACTTGCTTGTTAAATAAACAATTTTTTTCACTTTCTCCAAGAAAAATCCTTTCAAACCTGTAAGAATCTGTACAAGAAAAGTTGTTAAAACCTACTCTTCATGAGAGGATACACCCTTTCAGAATATTTCTTCCTAAATTTGTCCAAAACCAATACATCCTGTTAAACAAATCACATTTAATCTCAGAGAGAATACGCTACATGCAGTTTAAAACTGGTAATTGCTTTTAGATTTCCTCTGCAGTAAGTAAGGATGCTAACTTCAATAACTTCAATGGTAAGGAAAAAGAAAGAGAAGTGTGTTACTGCTTCAGTTGCAACTTGTTGAAATAACTTTCAAATAAACTACAAGACTCATGTATCTTCTTTTTTTATTTATGTACTGCAAAACTGTTATTTTTCTTTTCCCTGTTCTTTTACTGTTTATTGTCCCCATCATTCTTTAAGATGAAAAAAGAAAAAGCAAATAACTCACAATGACTGTTATTTCTATACTGCTTTCTGTCACAAGCCTCCTGTTTTCTGCCCTTTCACTCTTCTCCAACCAAATCAATTGAAACTTCTGCTTCAAAAGCACAAGTACTCATCTCTTTCTCAGCATTTTCTACATAATGTCAAGATGCCAAATCAGCTTTGACATGATACATGAAATCCAAAGGCCTTCTATTGTGTGTGTTTGAAGAATGAATAAAAAGTGAAACATATAATTTTCCCCCAAACTGCAAGAATAGATTCTTAAACCAACATGAAGGAATATATTAGGGTGACTTCCAACTACCTCAGTAGAATCCTGATTTAACATCAATATACCACAGTGAAATTTTACTACATGCTACACAAAGTTAATGTAGTAATTTACAGAAGGCCATCTGTGCTGACCAAAAGGTAAAAAAGACTATTCTTAAAAAGAAACCATTTTGCATTTCTTCTACCTCTATAAGAATAATTTTGTCTGGAATAAGCATAGCAAAAACCAAAATTAAGTCATGCAAACCACTCTTCCTTGTTTTATTTTCACAATAATCTTCTTATCAGTAATATAGGCATGAATTTAAATTTGGGGAACCACATGTTGGTGGATACTGTTTCAGATAAATTTCTGTAATATAATGCTTGTAATATGTACCTCCGATTAAAACATTTCTCTCAGCTTTTCTGCAAGGAACATAGTAGTCTGCATCTTCAACAGCAGATAAAAACTTACCTTATTACAAAGTCATGGCTGTCAATCTCTTTTCCACAACCACTCTTCAGAAGGACGCCAGAATTCCCAACAACTGCACAGGTTTTAAATCGGCGATTTTTCATTGGGGAAACTTCAGGAAGAAGGCTGTGCAAATCCTGAGAAATGTTTAGAGTGCGACGTCTGTCCAGTACATAATGAATTACATCTCCAGGCTTGAAGCTGCTTTTGACCACTGAGACATCTCTTTCAGCATCCAAGAACTGAAGAATGTTCTTCCTGCATTGACAGAAAAATACAGAGACAAAACCCAACACTCCCTGCTCAAATGGAGTTGAGTTTTATCTAGCAGCAATATAGACTGCACAAGCCATATAACATAAAGCAAAGGGCAGACAGTGTCAGTCCTGCCAAGGTAATTTCCAATTCTCTAGGATGGAGTTAGAGCAAAGTTTTTAGGATGGAGTTAACCATGTGGTTACAATGTAACACAGAAATACTACAGAACTAAAGCTTAATGACTTTACACACAAAGACACAGAGAGACAAAGGAAAGATAACTGAAAATTTGGAGGCATACTATGCTTGACTATCTTCACAAAATGTTGGAATTAAGACTTTTCAAAAAGATCTGTGGCACTTTGTTTTCATAAAAACAAACTTAAATAAATGAAACACTTGTGATCAGGAAATGTTATGTCTTACAAATCAGCTTGGCTCAGGAATGGCCATGTTTTCTTGTAAATTCTTATTTCACCATAAGAGAAATATATTCAGTTTAGCATAAATTTCCTCCTAATTAACTGAAGTTTAACTAAAGCTATCCTAATTGACTCGATATGAGAACACACCCCGTCTTTTGTACCAATTTGATCAAAATCAGCTTATAACGCAAATTAAACTACTGAAGCTCAGGTTCCAGTCAAACTGTTAGCTGAACTCATAATCTCTAACAAACTCATCAACACTTTGAAACATTGATCATCTTTTCAGCAAAAAATTGTTTCAACTATTACACAAGTTAAGACACACATGACCAAATATGAGGGTTATAATAAATAAGGTTAATAAGGTTATAATAAATAAGGTTAATAAATAATAAATGAGGGTTATAATAAACTACCATGTATCAAGTGAACACAGATAAAAAGTTGTATACTCCCAGCCCCCAGCAAGTAACTGACAAAGAATGTTTGCTGCTATGTCAACTGAAAAGTGAAATCATGGTATCTGCTTATGGGGACATCAGGACGCTCTCCTGAAGTGGAGGTAAAGCAGATCAAACTTGCGTCTCTATGCAAAAGTTATCAGTGCTGATGGAGGAGAGAGGTTCACCTTGCTTTTGGCGCTGAAGAATGACAAAGAATGAGAACAGCCTGACTCATCAATCCCAAAGTTAAACACTCTATTCTGTGAAGAACAGTCTTTCACATCAGAAACTGACACTGGTGAGGATGCAGCAGACAGAGCTCCTTATAAATGGAACCAACAAGTGACACTACTGATAATTTAAGTAAAGCTGCTGAGCTGATCTGATACATCTGACTGTCAATCACTTTATAGTACAAAAGGCGAGGCCCTCTTTTTAATGGCAGAGAATTCTGACATACTCCTTCTTGGATGGAGTGTGTGTGTGTAGCTTTCTTCCTTGAATGGGAATCCCCTTCCAAACTCCTCTCTGAGGAGGGGTTTGACATGCAAGGGGTCTAGAAAACAAGTTCTGTACCTTGTAACTCAGTGGGAGGGATTCTCTAATAAACTCTGTCCAAAGCTTCCATTCTGCCCAAAACAGCTGGAAACTAGGGTCCAAAAATTGGCACATGTTCAATATGTAGATTTAAAAGAGATACTTAATGACTGCAGTGTAATGACTTATGTATACAATGACTGACACCATTGTAGTCATTGTATTTTCAGTATACCCTCGACATAAGAAGCTAAAAAAATCCCTAGGCCAGAGATGGAGGAGCCACTGATGGCTCAGGATTGCAAGTGAGCTGTCTTAGGCTGCAAATGCATGATGTGGCCAGAGATGTGTTTTCTATTTCCATCTGTTAAAACCAGGTGGGACAGTTTTCTTTATCTCTTCCACAACCAATCCTCCCTCTGGGGAGATATCTTCTGTTAATGGACCATTGAGTCTCACAGCATGACTGATAAAATTACATCAGCCCATTGTGAGATGTTCCACCCAGGGGGAGGAGCCAAGCATTCCTCCTTGAATATACTCTGAAATTTAGAACACCACAGGCAGCCTTTTCCCACTAGAATCCCAGAAAAAGACAGGCCCATCTATAACACCACTGTACCCTCAGAGAAAACCTACACCCTTTCTACAGAGTCATTGTTTCAACAGAAATACATCTGACACTCCTGGAAGACTGCAGCCACCATTTAATCAGACTGCTACCAGCACCCTGACCAACAGGGTATCAAGTTGTATTCTGACCCTGTCAGTGTTGTTTTGTTATTACTGCATTTTTATTTTTCCTAATAAAGAACTGTTATTCCCATATCTTTGCCTGAGAGATCCTTCATTTCAAAATTATAGTAACTCAGAGGGAAGGGGTTTACATTTTCCATTTCAAGAGAAGCTCCTGCCTTCCTTAGCAGGCGCCTGTCTTTTCAAACCTAGACAGATTTTGGCACACAACATTGGGCATGAGGGCATCGAGAGAGAAAGGGTGAAAAAGGCAGTAACAGTGTGCCCAATATAGAAACCTCGTTAAGTGTCACCATGTGGTCACCATGTGGTTTGGGTGTCACATGGTCCTGGCTATATTTCTCCCATTTCCAGGCCCTTATCTAAACATGGGTCCCATAATTAAGGCTGCTGTGGCTGTTATCCCATTTTCTTTATGGGTTAATAAGGTGAGGAGTGAGGAATCCATGGATTTTAAACTTCCTCTGGAAGTCGGGCACATGGATTCAGAGCTATTGCACACTAACTGTAAGTTTTAGGTGTTACTTTAATAATAGTACCTACTGTGAGGAAATGACACTGGGAGAAATATTTTCCAAACCCTTCAACCAGCTCTTTGGGTCTACCCCACCAGTTTTTGAAGGGTTCAAATCTTCTCTAAATGCTAATGATATCATACAGTGGTTGGTGTTGCTGACATGCCTGTTAAGCCTGTTCTATTGAGCATTCAGAGATAAGGGAAGATTGACTTGGATAACCACCCTTATAACCTACCCCAGAGAAGAGGGATGCTGCCACAGAGCCTGACACTGCCCCAGAGACTAGGCATGCTACCTCACTGCCTAACCCTGCCCCACAGCCCCCCTCAAAAATAAACCACCCACTTTTGGTGGGGGTTCTATTAAAAGAAATACAGTAAATATGCCAGATCATGAAGGAGTACATTTCTCCAACTAGTGAAAAAACCTCGCCCTGCTCAAAGACGGAGAGTCTAATAGTGCAGCAGTAGAAACCACAGATGTTACAACCGTCCACGTTCCAATTAAACCACAAGGGCAGTCACAGGCAACAGCAACTGCCCCCTGTAGAAACAAAGAAATTTAATATTAAGTCAAAGCACTCAGATAATATAAGAAAGGAGGGGCCTCACAATCCGCAGAGGAGCCAGAGGTTTAAATCATCACTGAGTCCCTGACATATAAAAGTCTCCATAATCTGCACAAAAACATTGTACGACAGGGGCATGAGACGTAGTTACTTCAGGTCTGGGACCTTATGGGTACAAGCATGCCACTAAATGGTGGTGAGGCAAAGAATTTAGGACCCTTGACCCAAGACTCAGTTGTGAATCGGAATTCATAAGGGAGCCAAGGCCCCTTTCCCTCTGGGAGCAGCTTTTAATGAGTGTAAGAAAGAGGTTTGCCCCCAAAAAGAGCACCATCATAGAATGTGCTAGAAAACCCTTGAAGAAGGGATCCAGCAACTAAGAGAAGTGGCAGTATTAGAGGTACTCTTTTAGGAGGGATAAACAGCATAACAATGACATTGACAAGGTCAGGTACACAAGGCAAATTGTTGTAAAATCTAGCAAATCTACAGCCATATCAAAACACCACCTTCATTACAACAATTAACATCGATAACAACCAAGAGACAGTGGGTTCTGTTGCCAAGCTTAGAAATTACGATAGTATAATCAGTGGCCCGATGCAGGCTCACATCTCTGCTGTGATTAAGGACCACAAAGAAGAGATGAAGTAAGCAGTGAGAGAAGAGGCGAGGAGGAACAGTTCCCATAGGGCACCAGTGCAAGCCACAGGCCCCAAAGCCAGAGCCCAGAGTCTGCCAACTAAAAAGAGAGGGTACACACCACAAGCTGACCTGTTGTTCTTCCCGCACAGCCATAAAGAAGACATGGGAAGGTAGAATGAAAAACCTACTTCTATCCTGGCTGCACAGGTGCATCAACTCAAGGAGAGAAACACTAACCAAGAGAGTTCCATTGAAGTGGAAGTAGCCTCAGCCTCCCATAACCCAGCTGTCAGGTATGATCTGTCAAATCCCCTTGAAAGAACCTTTAATATGCATGCCCAAGAAGAAAATTATAACCAAGGCTAGAGGGGCCCTGCCTCTAGCCAAAAAGAGGCACAAGAAAACCAGGTCTTTTAGACAGTATAGATCCAATGACCTGGCACATCAGAGTCACAAAAATATACAGCATTAGTTAATACTAGTGTGCAGTGCACCCTAATGACATCAGGACATGTGGGGGCAGAACATGTTTATGTTGCCAGGGTAATAGGGTGTTATGGTTTTGACATGGCAGGAACATCACGGGATGTGATATAAAAGCTTTTGTGTAACTGGCAGTCTGTTGAACCACTGAGAAGCTGGACACACCTCTGTGAAAGACACGTTAAAGATTAAAGAAATCCAAGAACTTCCTCTTTCCTGGCTGGGCCCAGGAAGCCTGCAGGGCCCTGTCCTGGGCTGGGCCAGGCAGGCTCTGCCACAGGGTGGGGCTGGGCCCCTCTCCGGGGGCTTCAGGGGACTCCAAGCCCCATTCTGGCTGGGCTGGGCCCCAGCATCTGCCAAGTAGGAATGCGGGGGAAGCTATGGAGCCCTGGCCGGAGCAGAGCCGGTTGTGACTGTTAAGATCTTGCTGCCAGGCCCCCTCCCCTCAGTGTGGCTGAGACCAGAGGCAGCCCCTCAGCCACGCAGAGTGGCCTTGAGGCTGGAATTGAGCTTAGAGAAAACCAAAGACTAACCATGGAGCCAATCTTGACACAGCTCCAGCTGCAGCTCCTGCCACAAGTTACAGTCAGGTCAGGTGACTATTTGAAGGGCCCAGGTGACATGTTAATTCTTTCAGTGCTTCAATCCTCCCTCAAGTGAAAGGAACAAGATGCAAGAATGTGAAGGAACAACATGAAGACATCATGGTCAGTGAGGAAGAAGTCCAAGATGAGCGGGATGAGGACATGCCTTGATTTTGGAGCTGAAATCATCTTGTAAGCTATGGAGAAAGGACTTTTTCCCTATAATGTATGAAGCTATGGGGAGATGAAGGGTTCAAACTGATATCAAGCAAAGGCTTCCATGTCTAAGTAAGCAGATGTTAAAGCAGCTGTGATCCCATGAGAAGTTTGAACACAGAAAGAGTGTAGAGTAGTCCTGTGCCTCCAGGAGAAATCTCCGTTCCCAGGGATGATGATGATGATTTTAGAAATAGATAATGAGAACTTCTCTTTTAATGAAAACTTGCCTTTAAAAAGCTCATCTTTAAAACAATACTCCATAAGTTGACATGGCTCATTGACAAGATGTGGGAAGGCTTGTGGAAAATGGGAGGGACTTCACGATGGCAGGGTTCCCTGAGCAGCTTTTATCTGTGAGGAAATTAGGAGCCACAAGAGAACTGTTTTTCTTCCTCTTGCAGAGAAGTCTCCATAACATTAACAAGAGGGACTTCTCTCCCTAGGTGAACTGAAGAAAGACTATTCTAGAGGTGGTAAACTGACTGGTAATTTTAGGTTTTGTTTCTTTACATTGTCAGTGGGAAAGAAAGGTTGTGGGGGGAGGAGAAGTGTTCTGAAGGGGTTTCTTTGATTCTTACTACTTTTTTCTTTTAGTTACTATTAATAATTTTTTCTTTATACCCTTTTAAATTTTTGAGCCTGATTTGCCTTTCTTCTAATCCTATCTTCCTATCTCACAGCAGGAAGTGAGTGCATGGGTGATTGACCAGCACTGAAACATACCACACTCTTTAGCATATTAGGCTGGGAAATATTAAAATTGGAGAAATATTAAATTGGCGTACCAAAACCACTACACAGGGGGATCACAGCAATTGACCCTGTTAAAAGTCAAGGTGAACCTAACTGAAAAAGAGTGGCAGAAACATCTTGTTCTAACCAGCCCAGAGTCCCCATGTATTCTAAGCACAGATGTCCTCCAAAACAGCTATTATAAAGACCCAAAGAGACTCAGGTGGGCTTTTGGAATAGCTGCTGTAGAAGCAGAGGACACTAAGTTACTGAACACCTTGCCTAGACTATCAGGAGAACCCATCTACAGAAAGACTCCTGAGGGTAAAAAAGTAGTAAGTATCAATTGCCACCTCGACAGTGCACCACCAGCAGTATCAGACAAATCAAGATGCCGTGATCCCGATCCACAAAACAATCCGTGAGCTAGAGAGCCAAGGGGTGGTCAGTAAGACCCCCTCACCCTTCAACAGTCCCTTTAGCTGTGTGTAAGTCTGACAGAAAATAAAAATTGATTGAAGACTATTGTGGCTTAAAAAAAATAACTCCACTGCTGAGCACTGCTGTGCCAGACACACTGGAACTCCAGTAAAAGTGGGAGTCTAAGGCAGCGAAGTGGTATGCCACTATTGACACTGCTAATGCATTTTTCTCCATTCCTTTGGCAGCAGAATGCAGGCCTCAATTTGCTTTCAGCTAGAGGGGGCATGCAGTACACCTAGAACCAACTGCCCCAAGGGTGAAAACACAGCCCCACCAACTGCCACGGACTGATCCAGGCTGCATGAGAAAATTCAAGTGAAGCCCCAGAACATCTCCAATATATCAATGACATCACTATGAGAGGGAACATGGCAGTAGAAGTATTTAAGAAGGAAGATCATCCAGAATCTACTAGAAACTGGCTTTGCCATCAAGAAGAGCAAAGTCAAAAGACCTGCCCAAGAGGTCCAGCTCCTGGGTGTAAAGTGGCAAGACAAACTGTGTCAGATTCCCACTGAGGTCATCAACAAGATCACCACAATGTCTCCACTGACCAGCAAGAAGGAAACAAACTTTCCTCGGTGCCACACGTTTTTGGAGAATGCACATGCCTAAGTACAGGCAGATTGTGAGCCCTCTCTACCTGTTTAGCTTCAAAAAGAACAATTTCCACTAAAACCCTGAACAGCAACAAGCCTTCACCCAAATCAAGCTGGAGATCACTCATGCAATAGCCCTTAGCCCAGTCAGGGCATGACCAAAATTAACGAATGTGCATTATTCTGCAGCTGAGCACAATGGCTTATCCTGGAGCCTGTGGCAGAAGGTGCCTAAAGAGACTTAGGCCAACCACTAGAATTCTAGAGCCAAAGTTACAGAGCATCTAAAGCCAATTACACTCCCAGAGAAAAGAAAATCTTGGCCATCTATGAAGGAGTTCAAGCCAGCTCAGAAGTAACAGGCACAAAAGCAGAACTCCTCCTAGCACCCCAACTACTGGTGCTATGGTAGATGTTTTAAAGAAAGGCTGCCTTTACCCACCATGCCACTGACGCCACATAAAGCAAATAGATTGCCCTTATAACACAGTGTGCCCATATTTAAAACCCAAATCACCCTGAGATTTTAAAAATAATTACAAACTAGCCAGAAAATGAAAACTTTAGTCTCACTAACAAAAAAGAGCAAGAACAAGTGACAGGGGCTGAAGAAGCTCCACCCTACAATCAACTACCAGCAGAAAAAACACAATACACTCTTTTCACTAACAGTTCCTGTCACATCATAAGGATGAAACAAAAATGGAAAGCAGCCGTATAAAGCCCCACACGACAGGCTGCACAAGCTACTGAAAAAGAAAGTAGATCAAGTCAACTTACTGAACTCAAGGCCATTCAGCTGGCTCTAAACATTGCTGGAAGAGAAAAGCAGCCGAAGTACAAAGTATACCTTTGTGTCAATCAGTGCATAGTAGACAATGCTCTATAAGGCTATCTAGAAAGTAGAAAAAAGTCAATTGGTAAGATAAAAGAAAAACCAATCTGGGATACTAATGAGTGGAAAGACATTTTCCACATTTCCACCTACACTCAGTTAGAAAAAGCTATCTGTGATAGTCCATCACGTAGATGTCCCCAAAAGTCAGGCTAATAAAGAGCACCAAAACAATAAACAAATAGATCAGGCTGCAAAAATAGAGGTGTCACAGATAAACTGAGATTGGCAACATAAGGGGGAAGCTGTTCATAGCTCAACAGGCTCATGATGGTCATCAAGACAGAAATGTTACCTATAAGTGAGCATGAGACTAAAGGCTAGATCTAACCATAAACAGTATTTCTGAGGTTATCCATGACTGTGAGACGTGTGCTGAGATCAAATAGGCTAAGCGAGTGAAGCCACTATAGTATAGTGGGTAATAGTCCAAATACAAGTATGGGGAAGCCTAGCAAATTGACTACATCATCCTTCCCCAAACCTGCTGAAACAGAGTGGAAATTTAACAGGGCAGAAATCCATCTCAGATTTAGGTGAAACGTGCTGTTTTGAATTATTAAGTCTGTAGCTTGCTTGCATAGATGAAACATGCTGTTTTAACTTGTTTAGTCTGTTAATTCGGCTGTGCCTGTTCTCACAAGAAGCCTGTGCTCGCAAAACTGCCTTGGCCAAGGAAAAAGAATGCAGATTTCCAAGCTAGAAGGAAGATAAGAGGGGCTCCTTGAACTTTGAAACTTTGAAAGACAAGAGCCAAAGCTGGGGCTGCAAGAGACGGACAGGGTGACCAGAGAGTTCTCTGTACAGGAGTGATAAGGACTAGTTGCAAATTGTAACATGAAGCCAGTAAAATGAATACACATGAACCTATTGTGAAACTCGATGCGTATGTACAAGTAAGGGGGATAAAAAAGGTTTGGGAATTCTCAGGGGTGCATACGTCATTTGGGGGAAACGATCATGCATCTGGCACTGTAATAAACATATCAGCTTTACAACTTTTACAAGTTGTAGAGTTGTTTTTTTCCACAAAACACCACCAAGGGAAGTGCCACATACTAACCATGGTGGAAGCCACCACTAAATATTTAGAAACCTAACCTGTGACTCATGCTACCCATCAAAACGCAATCTCAAACCTAAAAAGGTAAGTCCTATAGAGACATAACACCCCTAAAAGAATAAAGGTAGAAAAGACCCATTTGTAAGGGGTCTTCTTTCAAGACCAACCTTACAAACACCTAGGCCAAAAACTTAATAGTATTAAATGCATATATCATATCCCTTATGCACCAGCTGCCAAGAAAGCTAAACAGTACAGCAAACTACTTAAGACTATCCTAAAAGCACTTGGTAGGAAAGCCTTCAGAAATTAGAAAATGAACTTAGAAAAACCAACTAAATGGTCAGAGAGTCCATCAATTAAGCTAACGCTGCCTAGTCTAAATCTGGCACATAGTAGATAAAGTCCCTGTGGTACACATGAAAGGTGTTTTAGGAAAGAGTATTTAAATTAGTCCCACCTCAGGCAAAGGCAAACCCATTCATAAGACTGTTTTTTGCTCAAAGATCTAGTTGCACATGCAGAAAGATAAACACGTTGTGTGCCAGAGAGGAATCTTCAGTAAGAACTGTATGTAAGGTTTCATTGTACAGAGTTTATTGCTTTACATATGATGCAGGAGGTAATAGAATAAGAGGTGGATAATGTTTTAGGTTGCAAATGAAAGGTGTGGCCAGAGATGTGTTTTCTATTGCCATCTGTTAAAACCAGGTGGGACAGTTTTCTTTATCTCTTCCACAATCAATCCTCCCTCTGGGGAGGTATCTTCTGTTAATGGACCATTGAGTCTCACAGCATGACTGATAAAATTACATCAGCCCATTGTGAGATGTTCCACCCAGGGAGAGGAGCCAAGCATTCCTCCTTGAATATACTCTGAAATTTAGAACACCACAGGCAGCCTTTTCTCACTAGAATCCCAGAAAAAGACAGGCCCATCTATAACACCACTGTACCCTCAGAGAAAACCTACACCCTTTCTACAGAGTAATTGTTTCAACAGAAATACCTCTGTCACTCCTGGAGGGCTGCAGCCTGCTACCAACAGGGTGTCAGATCATATTCTGACTACTGTCACTGTTGTTTTATATTACTGCATTTTTATTTTTATTTTTCCTAATAAAAAACCTGTTATTCCTACTCCCATATCTTTACCTAAGAACCTCATAATTTCATAAGTATAATAATTCAGAGGGAGGGGGTTTACATTTTCCATTTCAAGAGAAGCTCCTGCCTTCCTTAGCAGGCACCTGTCTTTTCAAACCAAGACATGAGCAAAGCTTTACAAGCTCGTGTCCACCTGTGAAGCAGGTGTGAAGAAATGTTTGTGAAGAAAGATCACATCTGAACCAAGTACAACACTCTTATGGAACAGACAGGAGTGCTGAGCTGGGGCAGGGTGTTTAGTACATAATAAACCTACTAGAAACTTTTGCCTCTGCAAGTCTACCAAGAAAAGAAGAAAAACAAAAAAAATAATATTTTTCACTGTTGTCAGTAGATAAGGTGGAATTTAACACAAAATTGATATTTTGTTGACTAAAAGAATGTTTTTTACATATTAAGCTTTGAAAGAAGAACTTCCATAGAGCACAACCATACAGGAAAATAAAACTAGAAATATTATTCTAGCAGTTGCAACACTTAGTCATAGCCACAAAAGTGAAACAATCCCCCACAAATTAAAAGGCACGGACTATAGAAACACCCATGCTCACTAGCCAGCTCTTGTGTTACTGCCTCAAGAAAGAAGAATGTCTGAATCTTGCAACCAGCAACACTAAATACTTACCATGGAACAGATCTTAAAAGCCACAGGCGAAACAAAACATAATAAAAATGGGTTTTAAGTAATTCCTCTAATTTCATAAACTTGGCCAAAAAAAAAAAAAAAGAACAAAAAAAAGGAAAGAATATCTGGAATGTGTTGAGCTACCTCTTACAGCTGTCACATATGAAGCAAGCAGCCTCAGAGCAAAGGCAACTTATGCTGAGGTATATAAGAGACTCAGAATATTAAAGCAGGACAGACAATCTTAAAATCCTTATTTTAGCCTTTGGTATGGCCAGGCAAAGTATTTCTGTAAAAAGAAGATGACTCAAATTTGGCCTTTAAACTGAATGGACTTTAAGTCTCCTTGGGTTTGATAGCTTAAATTCATGGGCACTCTACAACAGATAGATCAACCGATACAAAACAAAAAAGAGCAAGAAAGAAAGAATCACCCGATCTAGAAGCACTAAAAACTATTGCAATTATTCATCATATAGGCTGTAAAGGATAATACGAATCCATCAAAAGCTACGAACATCATCAGCCAAGCCATCAAGAAACTCATTTCACATGAACTTTGACTTGAGAAGGGATGACCACTGATGAGTCTCAAAACCTCAAAAACTTATGTGCAACGCACAGAAACTAGATTTACAATTACAAAAAGTCACATGATCACCAGATTTGCATTAGTCCCTGTTATCCAGAAAAAAATGGCCTAAAACTGTCCATGTTAGCAAAAAAAGTAGCAACATTTGTGCATGAACACAGTATCTTCTGTATTACTTTTAAAAGTAAGAGGAAGTCAGTGAAGTTATGCAAACAGCGTCAAAAATCTAAAAGCACATTGGCTTTCATTATTCATTTGGTGGCTTACATTCAAAACTCATTTATCTATATGCTTATGGAAGTCCTCCAAAGAATTTCATGTGGACCTGAATTAGAATCAGATAATCAACCATTTACTTAACAGAGCTGAAATTTCCAAAATGTCTATGAAAAATATTTTTCAATAAAATGCTGAGATGGCAGAAGTCTCTAATCTTAGTATCTTCTCACATATTTAAAAATGCTTTCTTATCTGAAGCTGTCATTAGCATATTTAGTTAAATGTGCACACAGGTATTGCAGTATGCAGTGGAATCCTTATATGAGAGATATGCAATAATGTTAACATTAAAATATTTTTTCTTGATTCATCTGACTGTATCCAGGTATCTTCTAATACTGAAAGTAATATGATAAATAATGCAGAGTCTATGCTACTGTTTTAAGTTCCTCTGCGCTACTGACTCACTGATACCATGGCGATAACAGTACTTCCGATATTCACGGAAGTGATAAGGAAAAAGAAAATACTGAGGGACACAACAAATACTAAGTGTACATACATGAGTGTCTTAGTCAGTTTTGAGGCTGATTAGTAATAACAACTTGTTTAAACCTCTGTTCTGTCCCACAAAGAGTACCAAAAATAGCACAACAAGGTTATTCTGATTAAGACAAGACAAATTAATGACAAGTAAGTGTTAATCCACTTCAAGCTGCATGTTAAATTCAAAAGTAAGCTCAACTGCAAAGGAAAAAAGAGCACTATTTTTAGCAAACCTTGAAGAAATGGTGTTCTGCAGCCTTAAGCTAAACTGTGTAAACAAACAGTTTCGTTTGAAGTGGTTTTCAAGTTTTTTTTATGACAAATTAAACTGTGTCAGGGCAGGTGAGACTGATGTGACTCACTCAAAACCTGAACAGTTTTGTGGGCAGGTGAGACTGATGTGACTCACCCTTAACTGTAGCCAAGCAGCTGCTTGGAACATGTTTGCACGACTCAAAAAACCATAGCGTCATAATCTGTGACTGACCTGTGGTTTTTCTTTGATAAGCAGAAACAGATCTCCATAATATTTAAGTACCAGCTGACTCTGGGCTGTCTGATGAGTTCATATAACAGTAATGTCTCTGAACAGCTTTCCAAATGTTAAGACTATGTACTGCTCTGGGGCAACATGGTGAGATTTTTCTCATGATGCATTTTTCTAGTTTTATTTTGTACTGTGGTCTTTGTACCACAAAACTATTATACAATCTCAAATTGTTCTTCATCTGCCTCAGAAGTATGTGAATGTATGAAAGAAAATACACCACTAGACGATTTGAATTTTAAGATTACAAACCCTAAATATTGTCTAAATATTTTTAGACATTCTTAAGAAAACTGAAATATGACAGTGAATGCTTTTTCTGGGAAAAGTCATTTTTGCAGAGGAAGGCAGTGCCACAAATCATTGCTGCTAGACTTGAGCAGACCCCCAGGTGTGAAGAGAAGCCTCTGGAGTGAATCCTAAGTGCCCAGGAGGGCTCACCAGCAATCACATTATGGAACAGAGATGGACTTGATCCTCTCTGTGCCCACTGAAGATGTGCCTTTATCTCCATGTCTCCCAGCCCATGTTTATCTAATATGCTCCTAATAATCCCATGCGGTGGGGACTTAACAACCTCCCCATGCACCTCTGTCAGTTCTTCCCTGGCCTTACTGGAAGCATAGCATTCCTCAGATTTTTTCCACAGCAGCTGAGGCTGCTCTTGTTCCTTATGCCTTGCTTAGGACTACATCTTACTCTTAGCAATATCCTTCATTTACCTGGGGATAAGAAACCACTTAACAATTTTTTTCAACTTTTATGCTATAGATTTCTAATCCCTCCCCTTAATCTCCTGCAGACTGTCTCTGACAGGCCTTCATAAACAACTCAACTTTCCAACCCTAGCAAGTCCTGACTCTGCTTTGCATTCTACAGCTGGAAAGCAGAAGGTGGCTCTCAGCCTTTAGAATCACCAGGAATCACAGCCTAGATAAAACACAATTTTTTGCCAACTAAATTAATTTAAATTAAAAACAACATGAAAGAACAAACCCTATGGTAACAGAAGGTCACAGCTTGCTCTTGTACATGACTTGAGCTCCTGTTGGTGTCTTGAGAAGGCAGCGGGAACCACAGCTATTTTCACCTGTGCTAGGTTTTACTTCATTCTAAAAGGATGTTTCAAGAAAAGCTCTTCCAGGAAAGCAGCCCTTAGAAACAGGATAGTTTGTGTTGGAAAAGGACTTGAAAAATCATCTAGTTCAACTAACTAATTTGGATTTGTTAAAAGTGTACCTAGCTGCAAATAACTCTAGAAGGGCTTCTAGGAATTCCCAGCTGATGGAGGCCACACAAACAGAAATGCTGTAATACAAGAGAGTGAGCACGCAAAAGGAAGAGGGATTTTAAACAGACCATGACTCAACTACTGCTTATCACAGGAAGGTCGTCCCTATACGAGCTTTTGAAGAAGATAAGCAAGGTAGAGTAAGATAGACTGGCAAGCAAAAATCTCCTGAGGTTTACTAGGACTAAACCAGACCAAAGAACCCTGGATTCTATGTCTTTGGCACAAAAACAACCAGACAGAAACAGTGCAAATGGCTTCAGAACATTGCTCCAAAAGCTTCAGAGCAGTTGTAGTGCTCCATTGCTGGTTCCGTATTTACTGCTTAGCAATTGTAGTGCTCCTTTGCTGGCTCTGTGTTTACTACTTGCATTTCAGGGACTTGTCACAGTTGTTTCACACTAACTTGTAAGACAAAAATTGATAATAATCTGAACCTTTTGAAAGAAGAAGATGCTTCTTTTTTTAGGTGCTGCTGACACCTTACAAATTCTCTGACGCTTTTCTGACAGGAAATAGTCTCTGTTACATTTCAGAGATAAATACATTCCCAATGTACTTATTGAAAAATTTGCCTTTCTGCAATTCATAATCTTCTTCTGCTCCTTTCAGCATAAATTCCCATATTTATTTAAAAGTAAGTAGAAAAAAGTCACAGACATCAAACTGTAGTTCATTTCATGCAGGTCACAGATGTGCTGTCGTCAGCCCTGTGTGGAAGGCTTTCACAAACAGGTTTGTACCATGTCAACCACATCCCTACTTTCTGAAACTATAGCCTTCATTACAAATGAAGTCTCCTTATTTCTATAAGCATAAGGAAAACCTTCACATTGCCACAGAGTGTAGAAAGGACATAAGACATAAAACCTTAGCAGATCGTGGACTCCTCTTCATGACTGAAATAACTCAGATAGAAAAGGGAGCCAGGAAAGCAGTCTTCTTCCCTTTGTCACAGGAATTATCAATTCTTCTTCAAAGAAGTTGCCAGCAATGAGAAGTTAACATCAGTTGCAAAAATCAGTCTCCCACTAAACCAGTCATTGCAAAGGCAACACATTTCACACTGTCCCAAGTAATTAGTAATAACCAAAATTTTCATCTTAATCACAGAAAGTCTAGCTCTTTCTTAAGCCTGCTTAGTATCTCCAAAAGGCTGCTGCCTTCCCAAGAGGGTTGCTACACCCCACAGACTGCCTTCTCTGGCTGTAAAGTTCTAGAACACCAGAAACCCACTGGAAGCCTTCCATCCTTCCGTGGGGTCCTGATAAAGAAGATTTACCACTCACTGACTTCTATCTGAGCCTGGCTTTGCCAAGAATTCCTAAGGCCTTTGAGGCTGATAGACACATCACTAACTTGAGCAAAAATAAAATCGCCAGAGATGATGCCCACTAAGTCAACAAAGCAATAGCAAAGCATAATATTCTAAATCAAGATTTGACACATCACTGACCAATAGTCCTTGCACATAGCAAAAAAAATACTTTCTACATTTGAAAATTGCTAATGTGGGTGGCAAGCTGAAGTAGAACACAAAAACACCTGTCATTTATGGGTAACTCTAAGTTTTATGAAATATTTTTATGATGCACACTAATGACTTCACAAATTATTTCTCCACTACTTAGAAATGATAACGTTTTTATACATGACTCAACAGGCACTAGTTTGTTTTTTGTTTCTCTCTTACTGTTACTTCCTATGGTCACACCACAAGACTACCAATCACTCTACATGTTAACTGCTGCAATTATAGACAATGAATCATCTTCATAGTCTACACAGTGCATGTAACATATTATGGAGGGCTAAGCAGTTAGTTAAACCACAAGAATACTGTACGACTTTGATAGACACTTTTAAGTTAGTCCTGATAGGTGTGTAAGTGTAAAACTACAGCTAAAATGCTTCTTACTGTTGTAACATGGAAGAAAGGTGTATAGCAAACCACCTGAAAAAGTGAGAGAATGTACATAATTTAGTCAACATCAGACTGAAAGACATCATAAGGGGTTGCATGCAGCTTCCTCAGTGAAAAGCCTCCTGGATATCCCTCCCTCACCACTAACACCATAACTGAATGTGCTACGTATGTCAGCAAAGAGGATTTCTGGAAAGATGTCTGGCGGATAGCACTGACTCCTTTTGTAGAGTTCATGTCAACTTTTGGCCCTAAGTCACATTAATCTAAAATCTAAAATAATTTTCTGGTTCACACCTACTCTCTGCCCCAGAGTTCATTAAGGTAGCCATTTCCTCAGAAAACAAGACTGGCAATGTGGACTTCTAAATAATCTCAGCTTTATGCCCTCTATGGTACTGAAAATCTTTGAAAATCTTTGAAAATCTTACAATGGAAGAATTACGGTGGAACCTCTACTTCTAGTACTTAAGCCAGTGCACAAGATACACTGTTTTCTTCACTATACTAATGAGACAAAAAAGACCCCCTTCCCTGCACAATATTTTTAAAAATCCCACATATAAAAGTGGTTCTTAGGTACACAATAGTGATTTATTAAATAAGAGATTTCCCTCTGCGGAAACAATAAAGAAAAAAGTTATTTTGAAACTCATTAATCTAGCAGATTGAAATGACACACATGTATTAACAGGATGAAAAAATACTAAAGCATTCTCTACTGTTTCACCTCTTTGTCTGAATAATATATTTTGCATTTGGAACAGGTGGGAAATTGGCAAAACACAAGCTTAATTTTCTCTCTTGATTTTAATCAAAAAGTTATTGTAATATTTTTTCTTGTTTGTTGTTTGGCTTGAGCAGCAAAGCGTATTGGTTTTTAAATGATACTCAAATTTTCAGTAAAATGACTGCGAATAATTGTCTCTACTTATAGTCACTCAATCATTTCCAAATCAGCTTACTTCACAAGTAAAAAAAGCTGTTTTCTCCCAACTTTTGGACCCATAACTTATGATACATACCTTTCTGAGCTACCTTTCTCTTCTGCATGCTGTAGAATTAGGGACATAAAATAGCAGTCATTAAAAAATCCCTAAATTTCTCCTTCAGAGAAGCCATGCTTTTATACATGGAAACAATGCCTGGTTAAGGGCATTGTTTAATTTAAAAAAAATTAAAAATAAAAAATTTTCAAAGTAGAAAGGGAAATCACATAGAAACCACATTTTAATTAGAACACATTACTATTCAAAATCTTAATATTCAGAAATCAGGTCTAATCTGCTATGTGATTGTTGTTAAAAATAGTTACTTTCCTTCATTTTTCATATAATGTGACGCTCCTAGATCTCCACACTGCCAATCCACACTCCATATGCCTCTCTCATGGGCCATCTTCCTGATGAAGATGGGGAAGATACGACACCACACACTCAGAGGCATCTTGCTACACTCTGTGGCCCCAAGGTGACTGTAGAGACACATCAGAACTATAACACAGTTCAACTCTGCTAGTGGGTTACCCCCTCAGCATAAGTCTAAGGCTCTTTTTAGCCTGGCATCAAGAGAGGAAACTGCTTAAGACACAGCTATGGTCAGTGTCTGACCCTGTGATGTGGACCAGCCACAGCCTCAAGTGGATTCACAACACTTGATGGCCCAGCTATTGACTCCCAGCTGTTTCCCTAAGCTGCCTCTCCAGTCAAGGGAGGAAAACTGGTATGCTTAGGATACTTTCATCTGTTCTATACCAAACCTTTAGGATGAGAGAAAATCAGGTCCTAAAAGCACCAGTTTCTCACCACTGACTGTGGAAGAGTTCTGGACAACCAGCTTAAATATGGACATGAATAATAGAGATCGATTGCACAGGTCTTAGAGTCACAGCCAGATGAAAACATTTTATTAATTCTTATGAAGGATGACTTTACTTTGAAGCCCAATGTCATGCAGTTGCATTTAACACTGAAATCTAAATAGATACAGTGTAAAAACATCCACCTCAAATGTAAATCAAATCACTGTTTTATAGACCAAAGGAATTATAAAGCAATATGAATGAAAATAATCATAGACAAGGTGAAATGAATTGCTTTTTTATTTATGAAACTCACCTTATTTCCACTACCAAAGAAGAATTGATTTTCCAACCTTCTGCAGCATGTTGGAAAATTGAGGAGCCACCCTTTCGAATTATCTTGTTGGAGCTATTGATCATTGATCTACTCAAACTCAGTACACCATCTCTGCAATGCAATATAGAAAACACACAATTACGTCAAGGTTAACGCCAGTTTAAGTAATTTATATCCCAAGCACCAGCGATATATCCTTTTATTCACAACAAAAATAAGCAACTATCCCTTAGCTTTCTAAAGAAAATAAACTGTAACAGAAAAAAATCTATGACACAGCCATCTGTAATAGCTGAATATGCGAATTAAGAGTTTAAATTTGTTTACATTTGTAATGGAATAGACATTACAAGAACTACAATAAACTCCAAATTGTGAATCTGGACAAAACTTCATTATGATTGTGAGGCAGATTCTGCACTTCTAGGTTCCAAGTTTCTAGTACTAAACTAAGAATCAAGTGCTTCATTTCAAGCCTTTGCCCAGTTCATAATCTGCAATACTGGTTTAACAAATATCTTTGGCCTCCTGCTTAAAAACGCTAAAGATTTTTAAGTAAGGAATTCTGGAGCTTAATTGTATACAAAATACAAAATTTTACTAACACATCATGAAACTGTTGCATGCACACGTCCAAAACATTCCAATTGTCTTATCCTGTCCATCTATCTTATAACTGTAACTATTTGGCAAGGCAACGTTAAAAAATAAATACATAAGCTTTGGGTGATTACCACTGAACATCTGGTGAGCTAGCACAAGTTGCAGTGATATTAGCCAATAGGATAACATAAATGGGACAGAGAAGTCCAAACACTACAAGCACAACTTAAGGTGTTATGACAAAAAATATTTTTTATCTCCACATCTTTCCATTATCATCCATAGTGTGTCATCCATAGTCTTTTAGATGCCAGAGCAATGTTGAGGTGAGTTCAAACATGGCTGTTAATCACAAATATACCAAAGCTGTTGGATGTAAAAGTCCACCACAAAAAATGTCTTGTAACTCAGGTGTGCACAGGACAATAATATACAGAAATCTGTTTTGTCTGTTGAATAAACATGCTCTGAAATACTGCCAATAACAATAACTTTACTTGGAAACAGAATATCTCACCACAGCCCTTCAATGAACAAAATGGTAAAGATGTGAGATTGAAAGCTTTCCAGAATTGCTGACTTTTGTTTTTCTGTGGCTGTAAGCTTTGATAACAATGACATCAATGCCCTTAGTAAGAAACACAGCAACATTACTTGGAATATTATTGTAATAATATTGTAAGGATTATTTACAATAATACTTAGTAAATTATACAAAAGACTAATCCCAAGCTAACCTGCAACAGGACATTAATTAAGTTAAATTAACAAAACTGGTAATATGTATAATTTCTAAAATGTGCTGTCACTGCAAAAGCTCCTATAACTAACAAACCATTACCATCCTCTTCACCAAAACCATCCTGCATTACTTGCAGCTCCCCTTCTCCCTCACCTTCACATGTCAACACCCTGGAGCCCAGACATCACACTGATGCAGAGGTAAGGCTGCCATCTACCAAAAAGCTACAACTTTAGGTTCATGACCTGTATGCAAATTACCCAAATCCTGCTGACTTGAAGGCACGGGAAGATGCTGCAGAAATCCCTAAATCCAATAACCAGAATCCAATAATACCTTTTGCTATATTAATTTTTTTTATTCTCCAAAACTTTTCCAAAATCATTGTAATAATATTAATTACATATATATTCCTGCATGCATTTTCTACATCCATAGAGTGCATGCATCTAAAGGAAAATGACCAAATTACATCCAGGTAAAGCCCTCAGTCTAAGGATACTTCAGAGATGTCTCTAGTTTATTCTAGGTTAAATATCATTTAGTACACACTTGAACAGTGAACAAGTGACAAAACTTAGCAACAAAATGCATTGCCCACACTTAAACCATAGCACTTGAAATGTGGTTGATGTCCATAGTCACATTACACAACTGCAGTGAGTTACACAAGATTGTACATCGAAAAAATGTTAAATTATGTTCTTATGAAAGAAGGTCTCAGGCACTTTGTGTTAAAGTTATTACTATGAACACAAAAGTCCTCATTTAGATGCTCCTCTCTCTTTTATTAGATTAATTTTCACTTAAAGCAATATTAAATAAACTAATACATAAAAATCAAAACTTTCTCCAGGTAATTCTTCATTGTGTAAATAAGTGAAAGAAATGTGGATTATTTTGTATCTTCTAGAATCATTGCAAATCCTCTCTGATTTAACTGAAAGAGCTGCCATACTGTGGCAGTAACTCACAGCTGACCGCGTCAGCCTTCACTTTGGATTACTTTCCCTTGGTGACCAATCAGACCTATATAACAAGACTCTCTTCTCATGAAGATAGTTCATTAAATAAAGTAACAGACTTGGAGTGTATTCCTTATCAGGAGAAGATGACACTGCCTAAGCAACACTACTCTGCCCATAGCATGCACGTTTCATTACTTGCTTAACCTTTAAAGGGACATTACTGTCTATTTGAATTAGTGTGTGCTAGCACATTTCTCTATGAAAGTGCACAGCTGGTTTAGAGTTTCTCATATAATTTGGAACTGTATATAGTCAGTCCATTTTGGATTGTCTGGTGCCACTAATAACCATAAAATGGGCCACCTCCTACATTCATAACTTCTGAAAGTAAAACAACCCGTGGAAAACTGACTTTGCTTGCCCACATGACCAGTCAAAAATAACCCAACGACCCAAACACCTAATTCAGGAGAAAGGTAAGTGTAACATCAATAGGGGCAGCAGTTATGAGCAATACATTTTTAGGCTATTTTTTCTACTACATAGAGTAATGAATGGGATGGCAGGCTGTGAAGAGAAAAAATATTTCAGCAGTGGAAGTGAGTGGTACCATACAGCACAAGAAGTCTCCCTGATAAAGAAATAGAGATACTACAAATGACTAGTCAGAAGTATATTGCAGCTGTATTTTAAAAAGTTTGTTAGGAACATACATATAACTAAACACACTTGCTTCCTTCCATTTAATATTAAAACAACAGCTCATTTTAGTAAGGTTTTAAGTTGTGTCAAACAATGTGCAGTAAACAGAAGGCAGTTTTTTTCTTTCCAAACTTATATACACTGATTTCTGAATAATTTCATCAGTTCCTTCTAGTCTGAGAGGAAGGACCACATACTAAGAAACAGGGGTATCAATGACAATTTTACCTCACATGTTCATTTTCACGTCTGTTTTTACACAGCTGTAACTCCAAATTTTAAACTTCTGTACATCTCCTAAGAATATAGATAGCTTTGTGGTAGAAACTGGTTTACACCCAGGCTGAACAAGAGGAAGAGATACCAGCAGGTTGTGAAAATCTTGGAAAACAAAGGAAGCAAGTATTGCACGCAGAGGTGAGAACAGCCCCTGTCCTCAGCATGTGCCGAGGCCACAGCTGCCCAGCCGTGCTCAGCTGCTTGTGTCCCCCTCACCAGACTGCCTGAGAAAGAGAGACATGCTTTCTGTCTTTAACTCCGGGGCCCAAGTAGCCTCTAATTTACTCAGCTTCCTCTAGTCCTGTACGGGTACTTCAAATACCCTTATGCTTCCTCCTTAAATTAAGGCAAGGGCTTTACACAAGACAAAAATCTGCTGTGAAAGAATTCTACCCACAGTCGACATGCACAAGCAAACAGAAAGCGAGTTCCTACTTAGCTTTTATCCATTACATTGAAAGACCAAAAAATTTATGCATTGCTCCAGGGAAATCAAAATCTTATACACCTCCATGGGAAAACCAGCTTGGCTGAAAACCCAGCCAGCTGAAAAACCAGCTGAAAACTTCAGAGAACAGCTGCAAGTTGAGAGAAAAATGAGGAACACAGGTATTCACGTACATAAAGAGAAAGCTGAAGTGCAAAGATAAAAATGGCAAGGAACTCTCTGCCTTTCGTTTTGAGTCAACCACAGGCAGCAAAGGGAGAGTATCTAATAGATGGTCTCAGCGAGGGACTAGACTTTTCGGTGGAGGAAGCTCGAGAGCTAACGGGGATGACCCATACTTCCGTTAGAGCAAGAATCCTTAAGAAAAAGCCAAGTTAAGCAAAGCTTCCAGGCAAACATCAAAGACGGAAGCAGGCGTTCACCTGCATCTCAGCACGCTTGCCTGCGAAAGGCAAGGAACCGAGGCACAACGCGCTCCAGCGACTGCCGCCGCCCCCTCGGGCCGTCCCGGCCTCCGGGGCAACCGCGGACAGGTGAAACTTCCCAGGAGCGCCCTGTTACGGCGGCTGAGAGGCAACTTCAGAAGCAGGGCAGTTCCCGTCCTTTCCCGTTTACTCATACCCACCCTGAGGCCGCCGAGCCCCGGCAGCAAGCCCCGCTCGCCAGTCGTTCCGCAGCGGCATCCGGGCCCGCCGGCAGCGTCGGCCAGCCAGAGCGCCGAGCTGCGCTGCCATCGCCGGCTGCGGGTCACAGCCCGAGCAGCGCCGGAGCACCTGACAACCCACACGGCCAGCCGCCCCCTCGGACCGCCCTCCCGTCGCGGCGCCCCGCAGTTACCCGGCGAGAGCTGCCTCCTGACGCTCCTCCGTCCATGTTACTTCCTTCGTCTTATAGAAGATGAGGAGGAGACTTACGGTGCACACAGTCCACCTCTTCCTGACGGAACGCATGTCTTCTGCGAAACGCGGGCCCCCTCCCCCTTTTCCTTTGTTTATCAGGGGTGTGCTGGAACAGCTGCACACGCGGCACGAATTATTAAAACACGGCGATGTAATTTTTGGTTTTTTTTTTTTCCCCCGAAATAATGACACAAGATAAAATAAAACCAGGCAGGAGCAGAGGCTGGAGGTTCTTTGGCGTTTAGTTTGTCTCTTTCGCCCTGCCAGGCAGCTAGGCTTGCAAGCGGTGACTCGCTCGCCTCGGCCGGGGAGACGAATCCGCGGTCTCGCCTCGGCCGGAGAGACGAATCCGCGGCGTCGCTGTGCGTTAGGTGACCAGGGCCCAGCCAGGGAGCGCCCCGGCGTTCCCTTCAGGGTCCAGATCCCCTGCGGCGCCGCTCGGCCGAAGGTGCGGCCAGTACCGCCCTCGTCGGGGCGGGGATGGGGGCGGGCGAAGGTGGGGCCTTGGCGTGGGGAGGAGGGCGGAAGGACGCGGCCGGGGCGAGAGTTAATCCTAATGTGGGGGGGGGGCGTGGGGGGCGTGTACTCGTCCTCTGGGTCGCGTATGTTTTGCCTGTGTCGCCAGTTGGGCGTTTGGAAGTGAGAGCGAAGGGCTGTCAGTTCTGTGCCGCAGAAAAGGAACATTACTTCAGAGAAGGATGAGGGGTTCTGGTCATTTATTATTTTTTTTCCCCCTCGCTCCCGCTATGGTTGATTGTGGCTTGAACAAGGCACTGGAGGTTTTTCCCGGTCTTGCTGTCTCAAAGCCGCAGGAGGAGGCGGGAATGCGGAAGGGAAGCGACGTGACCCCCGCACAGACCCGCCTGGAGTCCGGCCAAATCCACCGCCCATGTCGCACTGCTCAGGGTCTTGTTTCGTCCGCACCGTCTCAACATGGCCGTTATTTCGTTATTTTCCTTATTTCTGCTGATACAGTTTCTCTGAAATGCACAAAAAAACAAACAAACAAACAAACAAAAAAACTCCCAAAAAACAAAAAGAAAACAAAACAAACAAAAAAAGGACAAACCACGAAACCCCAAAACGGAACAAAAAACCCCAAACCTTTGAGATGCAACATGCAACATGAAATGCAGCATGAAAATTAAATTACTGGCTAAATCCGCTTTTCTCAGCATTGTTTTGCCTTTTTCAAAGTGAGTGAACTGCCTTGGAGCTATGCTGATTCTGTGTGACAGGGATCTGCCCACAGCCCTGAAGTTTGCTTTTACGGAACAAGCAAGACCAATATGACATTAATCCCACGGGGATCCAGGAAGGGTTTGTGGTAAATCTAGTGTGACTACTCTTTATTAGCTTAGATTACAAGCAAGAGCTCACGGGATGACAGAGCCTTCCCTGGGTCTATTTGGTCTGGTATCTTGTATCCAGATCTGATCTGTAACAAACATTTCACAGGAGGATGCAAAAAAATTTGTAAGTAAGTACAGATTTTTCCTTTCCAGGAGAGTACTCTCTTGCAGGCATGAGGAGTGAAGGAAGGTTAGAGCAGTTGTTGAGAATCTTAAGGCTGCTAATAGTTGTTATGTTGGAAAAACCAGTTGCGTGTAGTAAAAAACTTTTAATTCAGTCTCAGTGGAATGGAATGGAAATTGCAGTTTCCTTCCACACAAGCCAGATCAAGCTGCATTTTCTGTGCTCTTCTCTGCTGTGGCTCTGATAACTTAGTCTCAGAAAGTGGTCTCTCTATGGCATCAGCAGCAAAAGGAGAAAAACTCATTCTATCTGTGAGAATGAATTTCAAATTTCCCATTGTATAATACCTGATATTCTTTTCTAAAAAAATAAAAAGTTGATTTAATGCAAAACCCTTCTTAATACCTTTATAAAAACTATATCACATGTTCAGCCTAAAAGTCAGGATTCTGTCAATTCTGTTGAATATCTGTGATAATTTTTAATACCTTATATAATTTTTGTATATTAGATTATTTTTGTATTTAGATGGACTAATTAAAAGTAGGTGTTGAAAATGTGTATCGAGGATCCCGAATTCACATGTCTTCAGAGGTGGTTTTACTCGGTTCCATCCTCAACTGCCAAAGGCAGCTTATGATACAGTTAGCCACAGCAGCTCCTTGGTTTCATGCCAGGCCACATGTAGGTTCAGAAGAAAACAGTGTTGCCTCCATGTTCTTCTCCTCTACCTACTGCTGCACTTCTTCCTCCCTGAAGGTTAAAACCCAGCTCCCCTGCTGTTCATTAGTTCATGAGAACTAATCCTCACCCCACACAAGAAATCCCTGCCTGCATCTCAGACACTTGAGAACTGACAGTGATGTTCCTGCCGTGCCCAGCAGTGCCTTTTTCTCTCCCTGCCCAGTCTGGTTGCAACCAGTCTGACTGAAACTGACCAAAAAAGTTCAGTCTCCTAACCATCAAAAGGATTTTTCCAGTTACTACAATGTAAAACTGTCAGTTCATACTTGGGTAAAATATGGAGAAAACCACTTCTCAACAAAAGCACAATGCACATAACAACCTGTGGCATCTTCCTGAAAATTTCAGCTGTTCCCATGCCTGTTATTCTACTACCATGAAAATATGCTTTTGGGTCAGAAAAGGACTGTGGCATCCTGAGAAGTAAACCATCTCATCCCCTACAGTGATTCACTGTCTTCACCCTGTGTCTGTGCCATTGAAAGTTCCGATGTTATCTATGTAACAGGGACCCAGAGTCTCAGAAGCTGCTTAAAAGTGGATCCAAAGCAAGTTTCCAATTTGTTCACTCCTCTTCCAAATCACTCCTGAGCTTTCATTCTGAAATAGACTTACAGCTCTGACTACAGTGAGGAGGACTCCTCTCTTAGCTGTTCTGCCCTTCCTTAGGTTTCCCTCCTGGTATAGTTTTATTCTCTACTGTATTCTCAAGTAACAGGCAGACATAAATGATACATATATGTATAGCACATAGGTAATATAATTCAGCCAGATGTTACATTTCATTTACAATGATAAAATTAATTTTTTACAGAAAATGACTTTACTGTGCAGAGTTTAAATACTCATATTTAGTATTTCACCAGTTCTTTTCTCTTTCTTTAATGTGCCATCTACAGCAGTTCATACCTCTAACAAGCTAGCTAAATTATGCCTTGAAATTATTTCCTCTTTCTCATACATCCTAATGATATTTAAATAATTAATCAATTTAATTATTTGAATAGCATTTATATCAAATAGTATGGTTTATTTTACATTAATTAGAGGCATGGTTTAGCTCTGTGAACCAGAAACATGTTCAGTAAATCCTATTTCATGGCATCTGGTGATAAAAGTAGAATTTCTTTCACTAAGACTACTGGAGGAGCAAAAATGTGAATAATACAAATAATCATGCATTTAAGCATTTCAAATTTCAGAGTGCTAATTAGTTTCTGTGACAAAGAGTTCTTGAAGAACAATATTTCATGCTGAAGATGGTGGCTAGAAACATGAAATATTTATGTTTATTAATGCGTATTACCATATAAAGTCCCTTTTTCATTAAGAATATTTCAGGTTTTATGTGGGCCAGAAATCTCTTCTGAATTAATTTAGCCTGTTTTATCACTGAGGATAAAGAAACACTAGAAGAGATTTGCTGGGGAAGCTGTAGCATTTAAATCCGTAGTTGTCTTTAGGACCAAGTTACACAAATCTGGATTTTTAACTCAAGGTGGAAGGATGAATGAGGTAAGTTTGTCAGGTACCCTCTAAGTATTTTTTTAGCATATAATTTTAATGTCAATCTATCAAATTACAGTGAATACAGATTTCTGATTGCTATATAGTAACTTTCAGCAAAATACACAGCATTGTGGAAAGGTAATATGTTTGTACATGCTTTTGTTTCAGGACCAGGCAAGGCTGATGAGGCATTCTTGCATATGCTTAATAACATTAATACTGATTTAATCCTATGGAATGTATTTAATAGTATTAACCATTCAGAATTTTTTAAAAAAAAACACAGCTAAAACAATGAATTTGTAAGTACTACTGCTACTTCAATCTGTTGTCATTGCTTACTTCAATATCCTTCAATATTTTTATTGATAGTTCAAGCAAAAGCACGAGACATCCCAATAGTTGCTTATGACTAAACCTACAGAATTGCTCATACAGCCTAAATTTGAATATTTTCTATGCTTCTGATTGTCATAATCTATCACACTTTCATCAAAATGTATACCTCTTGAAATATTATCTCTTCCTCTTGTAGCAGAAGTCTACATTTTTAGCATTACTAGCATTAAAAATAGCAGTACATCAATTACTTCATAATTATAGTGCAACAGCTTTTCCATAGGGAGCAGAATAAAAGATAATGCACTAAGCTGCGTTTTTGCATAGTTATTATACCATATAGGACTCAAGGTTTGGGTTGGTGGATATTAAATTTCTCATGATGTTCAGAGTCCAGAAAGGGAGCAAGAACCTACTTAAATGTGTCTTAGGTTACAGTGTAAGATGTAACCAAAAGTGTGTATTCTACTACTGTCTTCACAAGATGTTAAAACAGGTGGGGCAGCTCTTTATCCCCACCATGAGACCTGAAAACTCAGTCCAGAGGGCTATCTCTGCAAATGGGCCATCAAGGTCTCACAGAATGACTCATAAAATTACACCATCCCATGGTGAGATGCTCCGCCCAGGGGGAGGAACCAAACAGTCCTACCTGTATGTAATGTGAGGATTAGAACACCAGAGCAGCACCGCTGGATTCCCACAGGAAAAGAGCATCATTACCACCACTGGAGCTCCAGAGAAGGACCAGGCTTTACTACAGGATCCCTGCTTCTACAGAAAAACATCCATCACTCAACCTGACTACAGCCACCATTTAATTGGACTTCTCCCACCACCTTAACCAACAGGGTGTCAGGTTGTATTCTGACTATCAAGTTAAGCGAGTGTTTCTGTACTATTGTCTTCATTTAAATTTTCCTATGAAATTGTAGTTCTGAGTTGGAATCTCCCACTGGTTTGCCTTCAAACTAGTGCAAATGGAGAAGTATGACTACTATTACCTTGTTTACTTACTGAGTAAACAAGGTAAGAAATGCATATAGCTGTGTCTGGCTTTTGTCTTGATCTGTCCTTCTTGCAAGATCACGCCCCTTGTCTCCCTTACTTAAATGTGCCTATGCCTCTGGCATTCATTTCATTGATCAGATACAATTCTGTTTTGCAGTCCAAATGAAGAATTTCTCTTTCTAGAAGATGAAATATAACTTGGCCAGGAGACTGCTTTTTACTTAAGTGTTTCTTTTAGATCAAATGGAAGAAAATGAAGTAAATTTCTGGCCATATTTCCATGCTTGCATTTTAACCTGTAAATTGCAAACGCTTCTAAAATGTAACTGGATAAACATTTACAACTCCAGAAAGCAATTTGCTTTCTGATTACATCAAACCTCCAATCCTCTTTTCTTTAGGGCAACAAGGCAGCTTTTCCTTAAAATTTTGAAACTAGCAAAAATGATTTAAAGTATTTCCCGGTAAGTCTTAGGGAATTAATCAAGATAACCTACACTACTGTCCAGCCTTGCTGAGACGTTCTTTGAGTTAGGGGGTATTCCTGAGAGTTTCAAAGGACTCTGTACACCTCCCTATGCTATTAGTTGAACTGGACGTATTGCTGAAGGAGAGAAGAAGAAAAATCAAAGCTATATGTTATCAATGGGTTAATCCTAATGTGTTTGTGCTTGGTCATGCCTGCAGTGTCCAAAGTCTTTGCTCTTAGGTGTTAAAGGTTAGGGTTTAGGTTTGGAGTGAGAGGTCAGGTTTGGGTTTGGGTTTAGAGTTGAGGTGCCTAGAATTAGGATTATGGTCATTGCAGTTTAGGGTTATGGTTAGGGTGGTAGGGTTAGGTGTTAGGACCTAGGGGTTACAGGTTAAGGTTGGGGATTAAGGGTTATGTTTTGGATGAGTTTTAACTCAGCTACATTGAGTCTATTCTGGTTTTAGACATCTCACATCAGTGAATCCTGCAGAGTGCCTTACTCCAGCAACAATCAGGAAGGTCTGAAACTGTTTGCCCTATGTACTGGTTTTGACTGTTACAATTTTTTTCGTAGTATCTGATAAGGTAATATGTTTCTCATTTGTGCTGAATACAGGGTTGATAGTATAAAGATGTTTTTGTTATTGCATACTAAAGGCCTTTTTTCTTTTCCATACCGACATACTGACAAGGAAGTCAGAGATACGTGGTAAGATGGGAAGAGACGTGGCCAGGATGGGTGACCATAATTTACCAAAGGGATATTCCATACTATGTGACATCATGCTCAGTATACAAAGTGGATGAAGAAGGAGGAAAAGGTGATGTGAGGGGATGTTTGCAATGATGGCATTTGATGTTTACCTTTCCAAGTTACCCTTATGCATTATGGGGCCCTGCTCTCCAGGATATGGCTGAACATCTACCTGTCCACGGGAAGCAGTGAATGAATTCCTTGTTTTGTTTGCTTGTGTGTGTGGCTTTTGCTTTCCTTATTAAACTGTCTTCATCTTAGCCCCGGAGTTCTCTGGTTTTTACCCTTTGAGTTATCTTCCCCAGTTCTGCTGGTGAGGCAGTGAGTGAAGGGCTGAGTTGCTGGCTGGGGTTTAAGCACAACACCCTGTATTGACCTTGTGGTGTTTCCAATGGCCCTCCTGAGCTAAGAAGTGAGATCAGACATAGGCAGGTCATCTCTGCTTTTGCAAACTCTTTTAACATGGCACAAAATGTCCAGGGTGATTTTTTTTCTTCTAATATTTAGGTGAGCTTCTAGGGCTGAAAGGCCTGGAATCACAGCAAGGTGAACTTGGGTTTCCACACAATCCCAAACCCCTGCACAACAGTGTGATTAGTTGTAGTTAAGAAATGTTGTCAACACACCTGCTAGCAGTCTTATCTTCAGTTGTTACTGGAAAAATGAAGTTTAAGGAATTATCTCATGAAGGCATAAAATCATACTTGCTTTTCATTTATTAATGTAGATTTTGCATGTTGATTTCTTTTTCAGAGTGAGTAACCATGGTTGTAAAAGCAAAGCTGACTTTTTCCTTCATTTCAGAGGTAATGCTTTAGTTTCATTTATTTGTATATCTACGTAACACATTAGTGCATGAAGTGAAAATATATTTCCTAAGAACATTTTTGTGAAATTATGAGAGATTACTTTATGACTGAGAATGGGAAAGAGATTTTCTGAGAAGCTAAATGGTGGATTTGTGAGGTTCTATTATATATATTTTTAAAACAGTGAATAGCCTCCCAGTAAGAACCATCATTTTAATAAAATTTTACAGCCAGATACCCACCTAGGCTATAGATTTGAAGATGGGGAAAGAACGGTTTTTTTTCTGGATTCCAGCCACAGCAACAGCTATTCAGTCTTGGGAACTAATTCCCATTTTTATTACTACTATTTTAAATTTTGCCTAATTTAATGCTGGTTAAATTATATAGCTAGACAGTACAAAATTGCTTGGTTTTTATTACTTTGTGCTGGATGAAGTCATACAAAAGAGTTTCCCGTGCCTTTAACTATATTTTCTTACATATTGCTTTGACAGTAACACTTTAAGGCATTTGCTGAGTTTGACATTTTGTTGAGATATTTTTTCCTTTCTTTTTCCTAAATGGAAAAACATAGTTCAACAACACTGTTATGGCATCCTTATAAGTTTCAACAAAAAGAAATCTTCTCCGCATCCAAAACTAAATTTCTGGTCATTGGGACAGGTCAGACTTTACATTAATTTAGCCTGTTCTGCACTGACCTGGCATACAAAGCCTGTAAAAAAAGGGATTTTTCTCTGTCTCCATCAGCAGTTTATAGACCTTATGGACCTTAAGGTAAACAAGCAAGCCCTTTTGATTGGCAGCTAAAATACCTTAACATAATCTTGTATTTGCTGCAGACAAAAGCACGTGTTGAATTTTTACTACATAATTAACAGATGCTGTAAGTTAACAGTACACCCTCTGCTATGGTAAATTGTGAAGCTAATTCCCAGCCTGCATTGTTATGATCAAGTTTGTCTTTATTGACTGCTTTCAATGACAGTTTTACAATTTAAGTGGGACAAACTGGTTTACAACATGACCTGGCACTAAAAACAAGAACCCTCACTTCATCTACTCCATTCCAGGAGTAAGTAAGTAGTATCCTCTTCAGGTCAAGTCATTCTCTTAAATGCAAGGTTCTTACCACATGAACTGAAAATGGCAGAATCAAGTCATATCTCACTTGGATTTTACCTTCGTGCCATCCTAAGCATCTACTCATCAGTCCTGGTCAATTGGCTGTGGACATGCTTTCCACTCTAGGACCTGGATTAAAGACTGAAAGATGGATAATAGTTTAAAGACAAAGTACTAACTTCTTAATTAATTCCTGCTAAAGAGGAAATATTTGTGTTAATCCCACTGTCTAAGTACAGATTATAAATGCAAAAATACAAAAGTAGACAGGGATAATGACAGTACTGCAACTGGATTCTTTCTAAAGGCAACACTATTCTATTTGAACAGTTTCCAAAAAAGCATACTCTGAGAATATCTCTTATTTCAAATCTTAAAAATCAAGATGGGAATGAACTACAACTCTGGCAGTTAAATAGACATAAGGTCTGAATAATAATTCAAAAAATATGCGGATTTTTAAGTAGTATCTAAACATACTGTTTTAATGTTAAAGTGTTTGCGCTCTTCTGCCCAACCCCAACCTCCCCAGCTAAGTCATCTGATATATTTGCCTCATACTTTTTTTTTGTCAGACTGTTGCTGAAGCATTTTAGCTTCTTATTAAATTTATTATTGTTATTATTTTATTTTTGTGTAAGTATTAAAAATTGCACAACTGTTTTGCTTTTTTCCTGTGCAGATCTAATTCAGAGAATCATTCACATAATAACAATTTTCTGAACAGGAATACTTTTTTTCCAATCAAGACCAAAAAAAAACCCCATTTAAAAAAACATAAATGTAAAAAAAATTACTTCTTGAACTGCTGAATCTCTTACTGTTTTCAAAATATCTTCTATGTGTATATTAATGATTCTTAGACTCATGGTGAGTAATGGCAATGTGAGTAAACTGCAACCTTATATTAATACACAAAAAGATTATGTGTGTCTGCAGACGATCTTGCTCTTTGAAGTTGCATAACATGGAATAGTGAAAGATCTCCCGATTTCTCAGCTTCAGCTGTCTAATAACTGCTGAAAAGAATTTCCATGCTGTTTTTCAAACACAGACTCAGTGAACTGATTAGATTTCTGGTGGGTCATATCATCCAGACAGTATTTAATTTTTGATGTTCAAGTAGAAAACAGATTAAAAAAAACCAAACAAACAAACAAAAAAACCCCCAATAAATGTATATCTTCAAGTTCATTAATAAACTTATATGTAAATTCCAAATTATGGGCAATTTCTAATTTTTTTCCTGTTATCTGTAATGCCATATGACCTGTAGGTCTCATTCTTTTCTCTGCTATAAGTGCTGTAAATTGCCTTTTCTCTTCAGTTAAACTTTAAACCACATCTGTATGTACAGCACTGAGAAATGAAATGGGAGTTTTTAAACCTTAACTGAGAGTCAGAAATTAAGTCAGCACTTAAAGTCTATTTTTCATGAAAAAAAAGCCCAAAGTTTTTTTCTTTTAGTGAAGTTAAAAGACTATCATTTTGCCAGGAAAATGAGTAAAGCAGGCAGATGATTTTCAAATTTGTCAGGGCTTTAATTAGTCCTAACTATTACAGTAATAAATTCTCAAGGGGCTGACCTGCTAAAGATGAAATAAATTTCTGAGCTGTATTTTGCTTTTCACTTATGTGAAAATAATTCCAGCTTTTCCGTATTTATTTATATAAATATACAATTTTAAACATGCACTCTCAGGATCAGAAAAAACTTACACTGTAAATTGGACAATCTTGCGGTTAGATAGACTCAGCCTCTAGAGCCTTCTTTTCTTGTACCCCACCATTTTTACTACTATAAATTTTTTTCTCTAAGTGGCCTACACTGAATATAAGGTGACAAACAGATCTTTAACTACCCAGCCCAGGCAATCAGAATAAATCTAATTTATGCAAAATAACCTCTAGTATTTCCTTTTTACAATTGCAGCAGGGATCTCACTTCTTTGCCTTGAGTGCTACTTAGGCTAGCCAAAGCACCCATAAAATGGAAACTCAGTTATCACACAAAAACCTCTAGCACTGGAGTGTATGAAAAACAAAAATGAAATCCAACCCCTCTTTGGTATTTTACTGCATGTGACTAGCTCCTTTTGAAATAAAGCGGATAGTTACCAGACTCTGAGATTTTTTTCTGACCTACTGAGAAATCTGTGTTTGGGTGAGAATGATATGATCAATGAACACACTGGAAAAAACATCATTATTACTTACCAAGATAACTGTCTATAAAGTGGTATTTTAAACTTCATCATAATACTTTTTATTTATGTTATTCAACTCCCATTTTAAAAGCCGCATTTACTTCCATGTCAAGGAAGTATAAGGAGAGTAAGTGCAGTAGAGCATCTGTTTGAGAATTGCAATTTGAGAGAATACATTCATGACAATTTAAGTGCTTTACTTTCAAATAAAAAACTTGTTATAAAGTTAATGTGTTTCAGTTGATGTTCTCCTTACATTTCTATTAAAAGTTACTACTATAGGAGCACAGCATGAATACTGAGCATTAAATATATTAATGTCTGGAGCAGAGAGCCAGATGAGTGCTAAGTGCTGGAGCTAAGGAATATATATTTTCGGGCAAAGTTGTGTTCTATGCAATTTCCACCTTTTTTTTTTTTTTCCTTTGTGGAGAAAAACCAATATTTTAAGTCATTTTTAGAAAATGTTTGCAAAAGTTGCTACATTTTCTGATGGCAATCTTTATTTATCACTGATCACTGCACTGTTGTCCCTCCCACTCAGTCAAAATTTGCTGACTTAGACAGTGCCTTACATGTAATACCATGCTCTATCTTCCTTAATTAATGTGTAATGAGGTTTATCCCCAGCCATCATCTAAGTACCAAGAAGTTACTCACTCACTCACTCACTCACTCACTCACTCACTCACTCCCTCACTCATTCACTCACTCACATAAAAAACCCAACCCAAAACCAAAACAAAACAAAAGAAAAAAAAAAACCCTCATGGGTTGACATCAAAACAGTTTGATAACTGGGTGGATATAATTGGGATTTATTAAGAATAAGGTATGAGTGTTTGCAGTGAAGCTATGTGAATGGAGAGCACTGAAATCTTATGCTGGGTAATATTTACAGAGATAAAATCTATGAAATCAACAAAGAAGTCCAAAGTAAATAGGTTGAGATGAGCTCTATTTCTGTCATAAATGATAAAATAAATGTGCAGAAAATACTGTAATTTCTTTTAGTTATTTATTCATCACACTGTACACTGAAAAATGAGCTGAAACTTGGTGTTGCAGTCAATACTGTACCTACAAAACCACCCAAACTGGAACTAAAACATTCTATGACAGATCCTTTGTAGAGAAGCAAACAGAAGATTTGAAATATTTTTCAGGTATGGTTGGGGGTCCTCAGCAGTGCAGAGAGAGATAAGGAAGAATTGAGCTACAGGCTGTGGAAAGCAGCTGCAGAATGCCATGCCAGCACAGGAAAGTTTTTCTCCTCCTGACCTTGTGGGGAGAAGATGCAATGTGGCAGATGCCCTGAGCAGAGAGGAGCCTATTGGAAGCTGCCAGATACCTGAGCAGTGTGTTATCACCAAATATAAGGACATTAAGAAAGCGTGTTGCTGACATAGCAATATGTGATAGGTCACTTATGTGAAAAATACTGTATAAGGAAATACTGTGTCTTGAAGAAGTTAATGTTTTTTCATTTGTCTGAAAAATGTCTGAGTATCCCTCCTGGTCTGAGTCTCTGCCTTGGTCATTACATAGTTTTAATAACTGTGTTATTTCAAAAGAAAATGTGCTGATTTATAGTTGTACCACAGTCCAGTACTCTCTGACTGGGTCCTTTTAGATATTCCACAGAGGGAAGGATATATTTAATGTAAAATTTGCTTATTTGAAGAGGATGTTACATGGGATTTCTGTTTTACTAGATAAATCATATGAAACAAAGTGATGAAACAATGAAATAAAATGTACTGAAAACACAATACAAATGTAGGTTAATCAGTCAGTCCATACATTATTCCAAGCTGCATTGTGGTACACTTGTGGGTACCTTGCCTTTGCCCATCTCCTGTGAGCCTTCTTCCATATTAGGGTTTTATTTGTCAGTGACAGGTAACTGTACAGCTGGTACTGCAATTTTATTTTCCTACTGCCCTCTCACATTTTCTGGGAGGAAAAAAGGTAATGAGAATAGAATGGACAACTCAGGCCTCTAACTTATCAACAGGAGTAAAAGAGAGGAAAAGAGATAAAATGGAAAGACTATTTTCTTCAGTAAATATGTATTTCAATGGAATTAGGCTAAGTAAGGCTGTTCCCCATATTTTGTGTTCAAGGACTCTTGTGTTGGTTGAGACCATTGGCCAAAAACTTGCCTTCAGTAGTGTCCTGCAAAGCCTGCTCTCTAAGGCTTGCTTACAAGATAATGCATCTGCTGGTGTTCCTTCCCAGGAATCAGTAATTTTATGACATTCTGAGCCAAGTGATCACATTCATTAGTCCCCATGGACTTTTGTTCCACTAATTCACCTAATCATTTTTTTCAGATTCATTTTCACTTTTGGTGTTAATGACCTCCTGTGGAAATTAATTCCACAATCTGATGTTAAGCACGCTGTGAAAAAGCATTTCACCTTCAAAAAAAGCCCAGGAAAATGTTGCCTGCTTATTTCAGTGGGAGCCTGCCAGGTTGTTTTGTGCTAAAAAGAGTATTGAATAGTCTACACTTACCTTCTCTGTAGCATACCTGATTTTGCAGGGATGTATCATCTATTGCTCTTATCCCTTCATTTTTCAGGTTTTGCAGTTCTTTTTCTCTAAAAATCATGCTATGACTTTAGCCATAATTGAAGAAAATGGGGCAAGGAGACCTGCTCCTTTTGGATGCCTTTATTAAGTGATCAGCTCTGGGTGGGGGCCCAAGGGGTCACGCACACCGCCACTGCTCCCTTTGGCAATGCAGAGGAGAAGGTGAACAGTTTTTCTTCCCAGCAGAACTGGGGCTTCCATTCTCACAGGCGTGCCTAGGAAGACACCTTTTGGCTTGTTGTCTAGGGTCTTCATTCTGACCAATTCTTGTCAGGTCACAGTGACATCTAAAACCTTGCTGGTGGAGAGGACTTCTCGCTACTAGGACCCTTTGTTTAGTTCCTTAAGTTTTTGTTTAGTTTGTCGTTTTTAGGGCCTTTTGTTGGATCTTCTTGAATGTCTCTTAATTTGCATATTTCCCGGGGATGTTACCTGGCACCATGTTGGGGAGCAGTGGAGGCAGTACCTGACAGATGCAACAAGGGTACGGGTAAGGTAAGGGGATTAACAGTGGGGATAACTTAAAGGTTTAACATTGAACAATGATGTAATTAACACAATTAACTTATTACAATTTCAGATTAACATTAACAGCTCTAATTGTATTAACTTATGAACTTGTTCATAACAACAATTGTTACTCTTCTCTGCATTTTTGTGCTTCAGTATTTTGAAAAAGGGTTACAATGCACGTAGTGTTCAAGATGTGACAGTACAATAGTGATATTTTCTGGTCTATTCTTCCCTAACATTTCCTAGATTTTTGTACTGAGCTGCCCACCATTCCTGGCAAAATTGTGCTATAACAAGTAGTTCTTAACTGACAAACCAAAGTCCCAGGTACTCTTCCTTTTGTTCATCATTGTGCATTTTTCATTTCTGCATGTTTATCCCGCTGCCTCCTCACAAGCTAGTTTCCAGAACCGTTTGCAGAGATCTTAGTTTTGTCTTTGGAAAATTTTGAAGCAGCAGCCGCCTTAATCCCTGTACTGGGTGCAGGTGCCCAGATGCTGGTGGTGAGTGGATTCAGAGGCACCTCTGAAAGGGGAGAGTGAGACTGCTTTGTGCAGTTTCAGTTGGCACCAGTGGACCCACTTTTAGGCCATGTCTGAATCCTTCAGCCAGAGTGGTTATGCCTTTGTGCAAAAATATTTAAGGAAGCAATAGGATCAGTGGAGAAAGAGAGGAGGAGGAAAGAAAGTAGGAGTAAGAAAAAATGGTGGGAGTACTATGGTAAGAGAAGAAGGAGGTGCTTCCCCAAAGAAACTGAAGCTTCCAGAGGACCTACAACAGGATGGAGAAAAACAAAAATAAGAAGCAGCAATGAAGAAAATTCTGACCTCAAACACATTGTGCCACTCAACAGCCTCCTTGAAGGGAAAATGTGTAGCCTGTGATACTATCAGAAGTCAGGAGTCTGGAGTGAAAGTGAGGTAGGAGTATGGGGGAGCTGTTTTTCTCCATATGTTTTTGGCTTTTTTGTTTCCCTAAACGGTCTTACTCACTTTAGAGAGAGGGTTTTGAAATACCAGAGACAGGTGGGACAGCAGCCAGGAAACACCCTGTTGTGAAAAATTACATTTTTAGCTTTATTATTACTCCTAATCTATTGTTAGTAGGAGGATTGTCTTTTTATTCTAAGAAAGTGCTGAGGTGATTTTATGATGCTGGTATTCCCATCGTCTGTCTTTTTGCTCAGAAATGGGTCCTGTAGCTTTAAGCTAGGCCCACAAGGGAGAGACGGGGGACTGGTGGAATTTTTTTGCAGCTTGTGTTCAAAACACAGAGAGATAGCGATTGCAGTGCTCTTCGAGTCCTCGGCTTTTGCAGAGGGAGAGACAGGGAGATTTTCTTTGCTTTTTTCACTGGTTTTCCTCATTAGCTACAGTGAGGAAGGTTTTCCCAGGACTGTGTCTTTTTTTCTGGAACTGTTCTGGTTCTCTCCTGTCCAGAACACCAGGACAATCCACCCGGGGGGCGTCCTCCAGGCTGCTCTGCAGCCTGGACAGTGGGTCCAAGCCTGGAGGGACTGAGAGAGGCTGAAGAGACTGAAACATATCCACAGAGGACTCTCAAAACTACAGAAGGACTCTCTCTGAATTTGCCACCTCTTCAGGTAAAAATTGATCCAGCCAATTTAATAAAAAAATAAAATTAAATATACAGTCCCAACCACCAACAATCAAAAAGCAGCACCAACCCCGGGATCAGAGCGGGTGAACGATGATCCAGCCTCTATCACACCGAATCCCCCTGTTCACCAATGCCGCCTGGCAGAGTTTGAGTTTTATACTCTTTTTCTTGCCCACAGCGCGCTGAGTCCCTTTGTCCCCTCCGAGTCCTCCATATTCATGCTGTGTCTGTTCTCTGCCCTGTGCTGGACAAAGCCTCATCCAGGAACTGATGTGTATCTGTCTCCAGTTCCTGGAATCCCGCATTCAGATGTATGGTCCTTGACGGTCCTGTCTATCTGAAGTGGACATCTACATGGGCCATCATCACTGGGCATTTTCTTGTTCATGCCATCGGGAGTGCCCATCTCCTGCGCAAGCTAGGTTTTCTTCGTATGTTAATGATGCACCTCCTCCGTAGCTTCGAGTTGTGGCTTTCATCATTCTGTGTGGCAATCTCTCTCTCCCCTTTGCTGGCATGATCTTAAGGCTTTATTTTATATTACATTAATAATCTTATATTTCCAGCACGAATTACCACCTTATTAATAACAAGAGCAATGGTCTTATGCCGTCTGTTTCATTGTTTACTATTATTCATTTTTTTTTCGTGCTTGTGAATATTTTGCTTGTTAAATAAACAGGTATTTTACACTTTTCTCCAATGAGATTATTCTCCCAAACTGGTTGGGAAGGAGCTGCTGGAATTTGTTTTTAAAGCAGACCCCTTTGAGAAATTTCCTCATAAATTTTGTCCCAAAGCAGGACAGAAAGGTAAGTTTTTCTTAACTGTTTTTAGTGATGGATATGTTAAAATTTGCTTTAATATGGGAATAGTGCATTATCTTGTTTTTGTTTCATTGCAACCATTTCTCTTTTTTTGTTATAATTTCAAACCATTTCCCTAGTAAGTAAACCATAGTCAACAATTCTCTACAATACTCTGAAAGCTCTTTTTAAGGTGAATATAGTTTTGTTTCTGATCTGATGCTGAGGCTTCAGTAAACTAGAAATTATGGCTAATAATTTTGCAGTTCCACGTTTGAATTTCTTTCTTACTTTTGACTCTTCCACTTTGGATGCTGAGGATTTTTTACTGTGTATTTCATTGATAAGATTGATTTCATTAATTTCATTAATTTGATGATGTCACTGATTAGATGTTCTTTTTAGGATAATGTGTTAGATTCTTTCCTCAGAAAAAAAAATGGTTCTGAAGTGAGGCAGCTCTTTAGATGGTTCTAATACAGAAGAGATTTTAGATGATGCCAGCACGTTTTCTCCATTTAGCAATTCTTTCTCTAATGCAGTATAATGTCAGTGTGAGAAATGCTAAGTTAGACCACGTACCCTGAGTTAGACCACGTATCCAAGAGCACAAAAATGTCTGTTAGCACACTTTGCAGGTCACAGCCCATCCTCGGTTATGTGGTTGATCAGTTCTTTTTTTCACTGTAAAGCTGGGGGAACATATTCTACATTCCTGATTTCCACCATTTTTAACTTTCAAGAAAACAAATGTAGTCCTGCATTCTTTGAAGGACAAAGATGAAAAATCCTACCCTTCCTCCATGGAACAACACTGAAACACTAGTGATGTTTTCAAAACCTGACAAGCACAGAGCTTGCTTTATGATGCGTTACACAAAGATAATAGGTAAGCCTAAAATAAAATGCTCCCATGGTCTGAGCTCAAATTATTGACTCAGAGTGTTGGAGTACACCTGGTATTTTTAA